>NC_139705.1:23520201-23647701 GCF_964188405.1 Protomyctophum parallelum | reverse complement strand
AACATATCTGAGACCACAACAAAGTTGCGAGTTCAAACATGCTACTACTGTTTATTACAAAATCCTTGATATATATAGAGACAATATTACAGGAGACGCAGCCCCCGCCCAGTGGTCGTATGTCACATGGGGTGATTATTGAGAAATCATGAATACATAAGTTGACATAATGTACACATTGTTTCTGTATTAAAGTTCGTTGGGCTGAGCAGTGAGTTGGAGGGCAAACTCACTGCAGGGGCCTCTTTGTGGCTTTGCAGAAGGATGCTGGCCTGCCTCCATGGAACCAGAAACCTGCAGAGATACTATCTATGCATGTTGCACACTGTAATAAACAACACCTCCTTTAGGTGATAGAAATGGGGGTTGTACACCCAACCTGATATCGATAGATTACTGTCTAGATAAGACATAGGTGTAAGACATAACGGGCGCCTGCAGTAAACAGGCCGGGTTAAGGATAAGGTCAGTACAGTGCATATGAAGTACACATGCTTTTTAGTCACGTAAACATGATGACATCTACGCATGGATATGAAAATCATATCAACTGTCTTTGTAAAACTTGCAATGTTGTACTAAATAATGTTAATTTTCTACTAACTAACCACATTGTCTTCCCCAACCCCCCCTCTCCTCCCCGACACACGCACGCACACACACACACACACACCTCAGGTTTCTAAGGTACTGTAGGGATGAAGGAGGCTACACTGGTGTCTCTGACACAGAGGACAACGAGCAGGTAGAGACCAGATTGGTCCAACTCTTCGCCCAGTTGGAAGTTACAGGTGAGACACACACACACACACTAGAAATGCTCCGATCAATAAGCCACCGATCGGTGATCGGCCGATATTCACTCCAAATGACTTGATCGGTGATAGGCAATTTACCCTATCTGGAGAAACCGATCTTTTATACCATTTAAGTGGTATAAAAGTCAATCAGATATACTGTAGGCCTATAGTATAATATAATTTTTCCTCTTTGTGACAGGCCTAAATATTCTCCCCTTCCCAGTTTTGATGTGGGTTTTGACAATAATTTTGGAAATATTCAAATGTTTCCCTTACACACAAGATCAGTATCTGTATCGGCCAATCACAGAAAAACAATCGTTGATTGGTCCCACAAAAGCATCCCTAACACACACACACACACACACACACGACAATCTTCTTGTGAATAAATGTATTGGATTTTCTTTTTTTAATATAATATAATCTTCCCCTCCCTTCCCTTCTGTTGTTCCCTTCTGTAGTGGAGACTACAGAGAGTGTAGTTCAGCAGCAGCTGGAACCAGAGTGGAGGAATGACCTGTGAGCTGGCAGAGACTGGAGAGGCTGATTCTCAATTAGCCCTTTGCTAAATCCCATCCCAAAAAGCGATTGTCCAATGCCAATCCAAGTAGTTTATCAACTGTTGCTATGCAGGTCAAGCTTTCGCCACCTCATAGCTGTCAATGTTATTTTGCATGACTGTGTTGTTGAACATACTTAAAGGTATATTCAGTGATTTCACTCAAAAAACCTTAGGTTTCGTTTTTGGCTGTGGGACCCAGCCTTTCGTCCAATCAGGATAGAGAGTCAAAAACGAAACCTAAGGTTTTTTGACCCCCAGGGGTTAACTGGGGACAGGGAGGAACTCCTTATATGGCCAGCACACTATAGTAGAGAGGATTATCACAACAAAACAAAAAAATAAGTGATATTTGAATTAAGTGAAATCACTGAATATACCTTTAACGTCGAGAAAGTTACCCGACTGACCCACCCAGGTGATGGCAACAATAATACTAATGACTGTAGTCTTACCGTGCAACATGAAAACTCCTGTCGGGTGGTCGTTAAAAGTTGATTTCGCCCTCGTATCCCTCGTCATTTCCTCAGATTTCTAGTTTATTTAAATAATGTCATGCAAATTTGTCCAGTCCATAGCCTACTGCAGGCCTGGTTGACTAGATTTAGAAGACATTTTGATGCTCTTGTATGAAATGAAATGATCGATTCCCGTCATTTTCTCGTCATCTCGTCATCCTGTCATTTTACATGCATCTCTATGGGGGAGAAGGACAGCTTGCCCTGTCTCCTCGCTGCTAACGTGCCTATTAGACAAGGACGGGTTGGGGAGGGACTTAGCGAAGGGCTAATCCCATTTGATTGCTTCACTTCACACACAAATTTGGAAACATCTCAATATTTGGAATATTTTGAATAATTTGCGTTTTTTTGTTTTTGTTTTGTTTACATAATTCATTGAGACACTTCGGCTCAGATTGACCATAGACCATTTATTGCAAAGCTATTGCATGTTAGTATGGCGGTGTGGCTCTGCTCATGTGATATCAGATGATCTGCGTTCCGAGACACAGGTCTCTACCGTGTTGGACGCGGGGCGGCTCGCCGGAACCGGGCCGGCACCCTGGGTGCGTCTGTAACTCCCCCCCCAGGAACCCCCACACGGAGTTGCACCACTCACTTCACACGGGTGTGATTTTTTTATGTCTGAATAGACATATTTGAACATTTTCAGCATGGAACATTATTAGCAAAGAGGTTGACGTTGAAAGGGCTTATTATACTAAAGGAGGTTGGCATGTCCATGTCTAATCAAATCAGTATCAATATCAAAATAGTGCTGCACACAAAAGTCTGAGTAGATGAAATGTAAAATAAAATGAATATTATTATCCTGGTTGTTGAAGTTTTGGTGGAGAGATTTGTTTTTGTTACTTTTTTGTTTCCTTTCTTAATGTCTTTGCTGTTCATATGTGATCTTTCACCAAATGGTATGTAGACTTCTATGATCTTATTTAGCCTCTGTGAGCCTGATGGATGGGGAGAGGCTAGGGGTTGTTCTGTTCTGTCCTGTTTAATGGAATGGACGCCACAGATGACCCAATAAGGTGCTTGCATTAAATGACAGGTCTTCAATTACGTAAGTAATTGTGCCTGATGAAATAAAAGTCTGTGTGCTGCAGGATTCCAGTCTTTTCCTACAATTACATAATAGTAAAACAAAACTAAATGATTTTAGATTTTTATTTTTATTTTTTTATGAATTGCACAGGCTTAATGTGAACAGATTACTGCAACTGCCATCAAATTGGAGCATCAACTTTAATAAAGTAATTAATTCAAATTTCCATCAGCCAGAAACACCTAGGGGTGTCATATACAGTAGTGCAGGCTTATCCCTAGGAAACTCTTTATACATTTGAAATTACATGTAGTTTGTGAATTGATTTATTGTATCCACACTGCCTTTCTGGAGTTTGGTGGTTCTCTGAAGGTGGTTATATGAATAAATGGAAGTTGAGTTTCCAATTCATTCAGTTGTTGGCTTTGTTTTCCCAATTCATCCTGACTTATTAAGTGTGTGTCATCACATAGGAAGTCAGAGGGAGGGCGACCAGGCAGTCTGGGGCAAATCGCCCTTACTGGAGGGGTCAATGGTATTTAATAAAGTAGGTCACCTTGGACTGGTGACTCACCAGTCCAACAGGTTATGGCAGTCACCAGAAACGAAAGTAAACGTCACTCTGGCACCACGTCAGATGTGTGGACACTGGACACAGGCAATGTAGTAGATTATGTAACCCATCAAAGCAGGAATGAAATTATCCCGCCAAGAACTTTAGTATTGATGAGAGAATATCCTACAGGTACCATGTTCTTATACAACTGTACACATGAGTATACTTGCTTCTTGTGTATACTGGCTCCATCTTGCGCCACCCTTATCCCTAAACTAATTTGCCATTTTTTACTATTTAAAAAAACATTTTAAAATAGTTCAACTAGACGATTTACATCGAAACATTGTGAGCTTGTAGATCGGCTATTTGAACTATTAAAAGGTTTTTTTAAATAGTAAAAATGGCAAATTAGTTTAGGGATAAGGGGTGGCGCAAGATATAGCCCATATCTCTGTAGGCCAGTGGTTCCCAAACCTTTCATCTCAAGGCCCAAAAGAGAAACATGATGTCTCCCCTGGCTGGGACACTGACTAGTGACAGGACACTACTACATGCTAGTACTGTATGTCACAGGGACTTACCCCAATCCATCATCATCATAATTTGATGGTCGAGATAATGGATTTCACAATGCCACGCCAGACTTTCCAGTACTAGTACACATCACTGCTCAGGCGTAACCTGCCCTGAATTAACCTCTTGGTAGCCTAGTCCAGTGGCACTGGTTCCCATGCTTTTTCATGTCAGGGACCCCCAAATTGACACTCATTAGCCTGCGGACCCCCATTTGAAAACATATACCAGGGACCCCCATGAGAGAAGATTTTTACGGCTCTAGCAGTGATTCTCAACCATTTTCATTTCAAGGGCCCCCAGGTTTGACCTGCATTAGGCTATGGTCCCCCATTTAATGGCATATCTGGGACCCCCAATTTATATAGGGTCCATTTGGTGCCAAACTATCATTTAGCTGTAGGGACCCTCTGGAACACCCTCAAGGACCCCTAGGGGTCCCCGGACCCTACTTTGGGAACCACTAGCAGAAGAGACTTGACAGAAGAGAGTGACATGTGTTCCTAAAGATACGGTTTATCGATGACAAAATGCAATGACATTGCAACAATGTGAGTTCCTTCCAATATTTCAAGAGGCACAGTGAAAGTCCTAAGGCGTGATTACCATCGTCTATGTATTTTCACTCGTTGTTCAAACTACAAATTGAATGATGTATTGCGAATTAATTTGCAATACATAAGATATGATGAAAACCCTTTTATAACCTTTTTCTCCCCAATTTAGTCGTCGTCATGCCACTTGATTCCTCCCCACTGTCCCAGGGCCAGTTCTAGCCATGCGTGGCAGGTTAAAACTAACCTGTGGCAGGTTAAAACTAACCCGTGGCTTCCTGTGAGGTTAGGTTTAGGGTAGGGTGTCGGACTAATGCCTGTCCGTCGTTAAATTACGCCATATGGCAGCCAAGTCTATGGACTTTTTAAATGTTTGTTTAGAGCACTTTAAATGTTTGTTTAGGGCACTTTAAACAAACAAAGTGCTGCCAAGTCTATGGACTTTCTAATGTTTGTTTAGAGTACTAAACGTGATGGCATGTGGCAGCCATGTCTATGAACTTTTAACGTTTGATGTTTGTTTAAAGTGTGATTTCTATTTTTTAACAGTTCTGTCTATTCACAGGTTCGGCCATGATACAGTAAATGGTAGCTACTTAAACATAGACCATTTTCCTGTTTTGAGGCCCTCCTATATACAGGTTTAATGTTTGTTTTTTGTCAAAGTTTGTTTTAATAATGCCATTGACAATGAAGGGGAAATTAATGTTTGTTTTTAGTTCAATGTTTGTTATACATCACCATTACACCAGCTAATCATAGCAACATGAGTTAGACTTTAATATATTAGCGCCCCTCACTTCACACAGGTGTGATTTTTATTTACACACCCTACCTAATGACCTAGTTACATGTAGATAATCTATGTTTCCATGACAATCTTTCTGCTTTATTTACTATTGGGGTTAGTCCTGCTGACCTAAGTCTGCATGTGCACAGCAGTGAGCCATACAAGCAGTTGGCCACAATCTATTTTCATAATCTTCACCAAATAAACCGTATATGTGACTCATGAGTCATGAGTCATGACTTCAGGATGGCCTTGAAGCAGCAAGAGCAAGGCCTATATTGTGTTGTCTGTATTATGTTGTATTGTCTGCCCTTCGTGGTCTAGGCACATTAGGCTACTAAGTAGCTCTCCATGGGTACAATAAATGGCTTTAAAATCAAGACTTTTTGCACACCTACAAAGTAACAGGTGTGTAGAAGAAATCCAAAGGCCAATCACCCTCATACATCATACATTGTCTCATACATGACCCCTGGGGGTCCCTGACCCCACTTTGAGAACCACACTGATCTAGGTAGGGGCTTAGACAATTAAGTATGGGCTATACTTGGGGTAACAGTTAATTTAATCAATCATCCTAATAATAATAGAGCGAATGTCTGAATGTCTGTCTGTCTGTCTGTCTGTCTGTCAGAAACAAACACTTAATAATAGAGCGAATGTCTGAATGTCTGTCTGTCTGTCTGTCTGTCTGTCAGAAACAAACACTTATCTCCTCATTGCCTGCACCAATCGCTCCCACTTTTCACACAGGCATTGACCATAATAATATGGAGGTCTTAACGAAGCCATTTTTCCAATAAGATTAATAATGAATTTATTAGTGAATAAAAACCAGTTTATTTGTCCGTGCTCTATCTCCGACCGAGCCACACTATTAGCACACATCTCTCCATGCCAAAATAAATCTGCACGCTCCCACAATCCAGCTAGGCTACTTTTTTACCGACGCAACTGTCATATTTACTGTACAGATATTGTTTTTACATCACCACACGATCATGGAGAATTGTAACTTGAAGAATTGTGTGCCTGTGGAGGGGGTGTGGGACGCATAATTCGATAGGTCACCGTTTGTAGTGTGACGTAGGAAGCGAAACCCAGCCCCGTCGGAGCATCTGTTCTGTGTCCGTGTTGGATGTGAATGACCAGCGACACACAGCCAGGACTGCAGCCGCTCCGAGGACACTGTTTCTGGGCTTATGATCAGTGACACACAGCCAGGACTGCAGCCGCTCCGAGGACACTGTTTCTGGGCTTATGATCAGCGACACACAGCCAGGACTGCAGCCGCTCCGCCGCTATATATAAATGCACCATTTACACTGTCCGCCCCCTCCTCAACCACCTCCTTCGCCGTGCATTACACATGGGCTACATGCACGCTCAAAGCCTGGACACTGACAACGACAGCTTACAGCCCTGCGCGCACCCAGCGTGGCTGCGTGACACACTGAACAGCACGATCACAACGGAATGCTTATCTGTCGGGGTCTCGGGGTGGCCAAATGGAGACGTTTGGAGAAGACAGATCCCGTGCCGTCGGAACAACACAATGACAAAATACATACAGACAGATGCAATGACAACGACACGTTCCTAAATCACACAAAACATCTAATTCTTATCCTGATTATATAAAGAACAAACTACAACTTGCTTTGAAGCCCAAAAAGCCAACCTCCGCGTTCACCGTTTAATAGCTTATATCTCCACGGGCAGCAGACGGTGAGCGGTTAGGGACCGTCTACAAAGTGCAACACCGACCTTGAAAATATTAAATAACTTCCATTTATAGGCAGAATATCACCACCATATTTACATCACACATCAATGGTGTACTTATGATTGTACTACAGCATTTAATTAGCCTATACTTTAGTGCCCAACCCAACTTCCCAAGACCATCTGTAAACAATTCCCCCCCCTATCAGTAATGTGATCTATTACATCACACACTGAACATGATTTGCTGTTTGCATATATTCAGAACGGGTAAGGACTAGTAAAAACATAATACATGACATGAAACTATGTATTTAAATAATTATATATATATATATATATATATATATATATATATATATATATATATATATATATATATATATATATATATATATATATATATCCTTCTCCACCCCACCCAGGTGGCCAGCTCATTAAAGCCTAGGTTATTATTATGTTATTAAAGAAAATGCGACTTTTGGTTTCGTTTCCTCTGAACACCGGTACGTGGCGCACAGTGTGACTCGCGTCACCAGGCTTTCCACGGGTTCCACCTCGGAGGAAAACAGTGTGTGTGTGTGTGTGTGTGTGTGTGTGTGTGTGTGTGTGTGTGTGTGTGTGTGTGTGTGTGTGGGCGGCACACAAACACTCAGACAACAGTGTTGAAACCATTGACTGTCCCATGATCCCGTCCATACATGTCAGTCTATCCTCGGTCGGAGACGTTTCTAACCGCCCAACTGGAATACACATTACCCAAGGATTCAGAACGAATTCATCAGCTAATCTGACTGTGACAACAAGACAAGTGCAACTTGACGATCGAGCAGAGTAGTTTCCTGAAGCATGGCCATGGCTCAAACAAATGTACAATCCAAGATGAAAATTAAATTATCCGAGATCTGCAGAATTGGCTTAGATTTCTTTGAGTTTTTGAAAGAGACTGATCGAGCAGAAATACAAGATAAGAGTCAACTAAAAGACATCTATAATCTTGAGTTCAGGAACAGGTGAGTTTCAGATATTAAAGCAGTTAAACATAAGCTGTCAACAGTCGCTGTTAACCGTTACCTAATCACGGTTATATTTCAGAATTGGCAAGCAAGGACGCGAAGATCCAGGCTTTGGTACTGTTCTTCATGCTCTGAAAGTGTCCTACAAAGTCAAGATCTCTGGGAAATCAGGGAAACCGAAGAAAGTTCGTTTCACCTCCGAGGTGAGCATGCCATCTTTTATCAACGCAACTTCTCATTAAAAAAAAATAAACACTACGTGTTATTTGTTTTAGAGCCTTCCCTTGGCTCGGTATAGCCTTGTGTATTTTATCGATGTTTACATTATTTATATCTACGAGAGTCTTCCGACCCCTTGTGGTCCCTGCACGTTCATCAGTAAAGCCCGCAGTTCTCCGAACATGTACAAAATGAAACAAATTAGACGCTTACCCAGTTGCCCCAAATGTTAACCAGCGTAGCGCAGTCTCTGTGCAATGTATTAGTCCATATATTTCAATAGATATGTGTTTTAATCCCGTCTGTGGCTGAACGTGGCTAGCGTTTTCCCCATCTATACTTCCTGTTTACATTGAGTGTAATATTGCCGTGGCAATGTAAACGTATGTTTTCTCATGCCAATAAAGCCCTTTGACTTGAATTGAATTGTAATAAGTGTAATATCGTCCTTCACCGGATGCGCCCCCGCCCTCACTACCGCTCAATGAGCCAGGGAACTTCCAACGGGACTGCGTTTTTCGCAGAGCTTTCGCCTATGTGGTGTTTTTTTAGGTTATTCTGTGAGGTTAGGTTTCTGGTTTAGGAAATAGCAACTTGCCCAAATGTGCTCACCTCATCACATTGGGCAAGAGAAGAGGCTACGGCCGTTTTTAGCCCGCAAAAGCGGCAAAACTAATGCTTGGAAATTGGAATGGATTCAGAATCATGAAAAGTAAAACCCCTAGCTGATTGATTGAAATATTTATTAACAGTTTGCAGAATTACAGTACTTTTCAAGCACAAACTCAATACAAAGACTGTTAACTGTGAGTGGACGACCCAATTAAGCATTACACTTGTTTACAACAGGGTCCACCATGTTCAATTCATCAAAACATTTAGAGACGTACAAATAGACACTTATATATATATATATATATATATATATATATATATAGTTATATATATATATATATAGTTATATATATATATATATATATAGTTATATATATATATATATATATATATATATATATATATATATATATATATATATATATAGTTAAAGAACAGAACAGGAATTCATCATAAAGGAAGCAAAAAGGGAAAAGAAACATTATACAGTGAGGGAAAAAAGGGGGGGGCAGTGGGGGGCGGATTCAGATTTTACGGGGGCCAGTTTCGAATTGCAGCCGTCCGTAGGTGCCCTTTGAGAGCGGTTTTGAAGGAGTCAAGGGATTCACATGTCTTAATGACATGTTGGTAGGGCGTTCCACATTTTGGTGGCATAGGAGCGAAACTAATTTAGTCCCTTGTTAGTGCCAAATCTGGGTTGTACATGGTTTGTTGCACTCCCTCTGGTGTTGTGGGTGTGGACTTCGTCTGGTCCATAGCTCTAATGCTTCTATGATTCTACCCCTGAATTTACCATGATCCACAATTGATATAATACTCTAAAATAATGTTATTTGGATGAACCTAAGGATCATAAAAAACCTTGAACGATTACTTTTGCCATTTCTTTTGGGTCAAATCTAAGATTGACTGGCCTATGTACAGTGTACCTCCTTGTCCTACCATTGACCATTCAGTCCTGAGCCTCCAGAAAAGAAGGAAGGAAAACAAAACATATCACACGCTGTACTGTAGGTTGATGTAGGATCATCAGAAACAACTTTATTGTCACATCCATAGACTGTAAAAAGGTCACATCACAGGTTTGTGACTGAAAGAAGTGGGTGAAATACGCTTTTCTCATCGTAGGAGGCTGTATGCACTGCACTTACAGCACAGAGTTTTTTGTACTCTGACTATAAATCTTAAGATTGAGTGAGTTAGTGTCAGGGCATGGGCCATTAAGAGCTTTAAAGGAGCAGCTGGACATGGAATTGTTTATGGAATTTGCAGTGAGATTCAACACTATTAATTGATCCTTATCCTCCTAGGTGAAAGCCATATATGAGGACCAGTGGCATTCACACAGGAGTCAGCAGAATTTGGCTGCCCAGAATTTGGCTGCCCAGAATGGAGCGTCCATATGGTTTCCAAGGGGTTGGAACATCGTTGAACAGCAGACTGGGGTTCTAGCCCGAAGGAAATTTGCCAGAGATCTTATGAACAAACTCAATCTAAACATGTAAGAGGACAGAGAATTGCTTATACAATAGTCATATATGCAGTAAGCATATGTAGTAAGCTTGCTCTATGATTAGGCTACAGTATGTATGGTTTTGCTTCATTTTGTGACTACAGGTTGCTGAAATTAGTTTGTGTCTCTTTTTTTGAAGATCTTGTATAACATTACATTTTTGCTCATGTGACTTGTAGTTATTTTAAATCTCTTTCATGTCAACCATGTTTCAAAGTAAAATTCAGAGTTCTGCTATTTATGCAATCACAAGCACACCGCCTGACTGCTTTGTAACTGTCTGTTACATATAATCATGAATGTATTATTTACATGCACACTAATCTGCTATTGCTTGGCTTTAGTGACATGCCAGTACAATAATGTTGTCATGTTGTATCCACACACTAGGGCTGAGTTCATCTCGGACAAACATGGTATCTGCATCACCTCAGACCATGATTTTGAGAATGGCAAGGTGGTAGGTGTTGAAGGTGAAGTAGGTGTTGGAGGCGTGTATGAGGTGCGTGTCGAAATTAGTACGGTTGAAACTAAATATTTTTGTGGATATTCTTGAATGGACTACACTACATAGATTAGTTGTGGGGGGGGGGGGGGGCTCAGTAGTACAGTAGTCTGAGGCAATAATCAGAGCATTATTGTAGTGTGAGGCAATAAGGGAGTTTCATGCATACTGTACACTGAAAGTACATTAACGGTGCAGAAAGCACACAGCTTCATAGACATAATATTGAGGAATATTTGTGGAAAATGTGCAATTGTGTGCTGTGAGACCTGGCCAACGCTGACTTGAAGTCCATGGGCATCGTTCCTGATTCTGGTAGAAGGATTAAACACTAACGGAGTGCGTTGGTTATTTTTTTTAATAGTTTTTGAAAAAGTTTTTTCACTTATGATGGCAGGACCAAAATAATTATGCAGTTAACTGCAGCCGTGTTGTACTTCACACAGTCCATTTATGCTACTCAATTACTGTATTATTTAATTAAAATCGGCAAGATTGTGATATACAGTATATAGAGTTCCATTGTTGAGTGACTTTGTTCTTCTCACTGTAACAGCATGTGGTCCATCTGTATGTGGAGAACACAGGAACAGAACCAGTCTGTTTCACCTACTACAGTCCTCTACATTGGCTAAAGTATTTCTTTCTGGAGGATGAACATAGAGTGACCCGTGCCAACCCACTGAAACTGAAACCAGGTAAATTTACATAACTATTCATAGCTCTACTGACTGTAGATTGGATATGTTGGATATTTAACATTTTTAACACTTTGATATGAATGCATCACATTAATAATTTTGTTATGTTTTATGTATTTTTGTCTAGGTGATAGCTATGAAATCAAAGTGCTCTTCCGTACCAGTTTAGTAGGTTACTATCCGGCCACGTTGGCCTTTGAGTTCAAAGCAGACCTGCCATCCTCCACTGCCTTCCACATTTTGCGCAGTATTGAGGCCAAATGTGTTACATCTTTTGCAAAGGAGCTGGGCCCCGAAGCCCCTTACAAACCTCGCATCATTGCTCCTTTGACAACTGAAGATCTGACAAGCATTATTGTGGATGGCATTCCACCTGAGAGGTACGCCAAACACTCCTTATGTTGATGACTAGAAGTGGAATGTAAATCTTAATTTCTACACAGTCATTCATCCTTTTCTTTTTAATTGTCTTCTGTACTCAGTTTGGCAGTGTCACGCCTCAATATGGAAGTTGGTCTGAAACAGTATGTGGTTCCAGCATACATGACACAGCTGGTGAATTCACTGAAGAACCCACATTCTGTCCGTGATGCAAGGTAAATGCAAGGTTGCATATCCACCTTTCCCTAATTGCAACATCAACACCTTATGCGTCTCATGATTGTCTTTATTGACCATAGACGTGTGTTGTGTAAGGGTATTCAGAGGATCTACTGTATAAAGCGCTGTGTTCATAGAAAGCATTTTGTTTACTGTCATCATGTCATTTGCATTATCTTAATACAAATAGCTTAACCAAAATAGCTTACAGACAAATAACTCCGTCAAGAGAAAGGGTAGGAAATGGTAGGAGTGTGTGAGTGCATACTGTAGTTGCATCTGCTTCTCTTCTGCCATGTTTGTTAATCTCATCCGCCTCTTCCTTGATTGTGATTGGTTGTTAAAACAAAGTGACATTGGTGAGTGTTAAACTACTTTCTACTCAAGATGCCCAGAGCACACAACCAAAAACTCTAGCCGCTAAGCAGTTCAAAAAATGCTTTCTATATACACAGCCTCTAGTCTAAATATACATAATAATCTATGGTCATTTTTAAATGCTGGTTATAGTCCAGTGATCTGTCCACTACAATGTTAACCAACATTCCCTATCTCATCCTCTCTATTGGAAATGTGCAATATTAGATACACTGTATTTGACACTAAAGAAATGTGATTTCACTTGATACCCTTTCATATGTTATGTAGAGAATCTAACAATTTTGTGACAGGTTTTTTTCGGCTTTCGCCTTCATTTTATATTTTTTATAGAGGGACAGACACTAGGCTGACAGGAAATGTGGGAGTGACATGCAGTAAGGGCCGTCGGGATCGGGAGTCGAACCCACGGCACACTGCCAGACTCGACTGCTGAGCCACGGCCCAGGCCGGCTTATCTGTAATGTTTATGTATTGAGTGCTGTACTGTATGTAATCCCAGGTGTGAATATGTGCAAGACACTATTTGCCAGACAGCCCTTTAGGTTCTATTCCCAGAAGTGTGGGTGAACTGTCTCTGAATATGAAACAACATGGCTTGTATTCTGGATTACATATTAACATACACTGCGCATTCTTGTAGAAAGTCCTTGCTTGAGAGTCCATTGAGCGAGGAGAACTATTGTAAGAAGTTCCAGTTGATGCTGTTTCTGGAGGATATTCAGATGACACTGGACATCAGGAGATACAACATCCCCAATACTGACAGAGGACACGCCTCCATGGTCCGAGACAAGAGACTTCTCGTTTTGGAGGTTAGTTTGAATCACACACGCAGTGGTGTAAAGTCACTAAGCACATTTACTGTACAATTTTGAGGTATTTTATTGACTTTACTGGAGTAATTTCGATTTTCGGTACTTTCATCCCAGAGGCAAATGATATACTTTTACTTGTAACAGAGTATTTCTACATCGCAGTATAGATACTGAAGTGAAATAATGTAGTACTTTTTCCAACACTACACGCACACACACACACACACACACACACACATACACACACACACACACACACACACACACACACACACACACACACTCTCTCACACACACACACACACACACACACACACACTCATTCATCCTCTCCTGTTAGGTTGAAGGTGTGTCTGAGAACCGTCCATCTGTGCTTCGTGGGGACCACCTGCTTGTCAAACCAAGAGGGGAAGAAGGAGTGAAATACAGAGGCTATGTCCACAGTGTGGAGCTGGACCAAGTCAAGCTGGGCTTCAGCAAAGAGTAAGCCCAAGACAGCGTAGAAAATAGCAATAGAATAACAATACAGAGTACTATGTGATATATTTTATACTCCATTAGCATCAGTGTACGTCGTTCCTGGTACTCTTTTCCTAATAGTTCAAAAGAATAAAAGTCTGCACGAAGACATTACTCCTGTTTAATTTACTTTAACACATTTATTGCCAGATTAATTAATTAACAATTAATTGATTGTGGCTTTAAAAAGGCCCACTTCACTGCCAGTGATTTTCACTAACCTTTGAAGGATCACCCGATCGTGAACGTAGCTCCATTGCACAAACGTGTGCCTTAAAATAGTGCGATCGAATGTCCTAACGTCGGAAAATATTCCACAATCGCCAGTGACAACAAGGAAGAAAAACACAGCCATTGCCACCGCCACTGCCACCATTGTCCATAGCATTCCATTGGAGACCCGATTACCCAGCGGCCCCCAGAAGCTAGCGTCACTTGTCGGTCCTGTGTTTCATATCTGCTGTAATGGCAGGACAACTGATTTCCCCCCACATTCACACACACACATTCACACACATACATACATTCAGCAGCTCATGCAGTTTGTTGTGAATTTGACTGCAGGCTGCTGGCTCGCTTCATAGATGACATGAAGTTTAGTGTGGAGTTCACAGTCAACCGTCTGATGATGCGCCTCCAGCACAGAGCACTGGAGTTCGTGGCTAAACACAGGCTGGGAAAGGTGCTGTTTCCCAACACTGCCATCTCCCTAGACCAGCAACAACTACAGCTACCCACACTGAGGTTAGTCATCCAGTCATATATCCATCATCAACCACATGATCCCGTCATCACCACTGCCCTAAACATGTAGTGTTGTTGCTAGTAGGATTTTTTACTACTAGCAAAGTACCCTACACGGAAGTACCTGGGAGGAAGTGTTGTTTCTAAACAAGGGGGCATTTCTTTTTCCAGATGGTTTCCAAGATTGCTAACCATATTAGGAACCCTATTGTCTCTATTCTGGTTCAAACATTTGGCGAAAAAAGCACCAGTGCAAAAGATCACAATGCAGATTGATCATTGATCATTTGTACGTATTGTGACCACTAGTGCTGAAGCAGATAAACTGATGGTTCTGCCTTTCTCTCTGTAGGCTTTTTGACAGAAATCTGGAGAAAAATCCTGAGCAGTACGCAGCCGTGCAACACATAGTAGCAGGGTCTTCTAAACCTGCCCCTTATCTGCTGTTTGGACCACCTGGCACAGGTATATTTGATTTATTTTGATGTAACCCATTAAAACCGGTGTGCCATTTTAGATTTGAACCACTTTAACCATTATTTTATACTTTGGCTCATATCATGCCACACTATATGAGCTTTGTGAATATATTATATTTTTAAGCGAACATTTTCAACTGAAATCTTTGCTTCCCTATCCCCTGTGTCCCTGGAAACAAAATATTTTAACAAAATAGCATTTTATAGTGTCAGCGGTAACCTGGCATGGCCAGACTAATATCACGGGGTGGTTACAAACAGATTCAAACGTCACAGCCAAAAGGTCTCACTTTGAATAGTGGGCTCTGATTGGTGACCCACAACTCTGGGGTGAAATGTAATTCAAACGGAAGAGTGCCAGACCAATCTCCCCAGGGATGTTTTTTTCCTGGGGAAGATTTGTCTGGTTTCCAGTCTAGGTCGGCGCCCAAATACATAATTGTTGACACACGTATACATAAAACTTAGAAGGTGTTTTAGAATCTGCCTCAGGTCTAAATGGTTTACCACTTAAATCCACCAGTGTTCTCTCTGCTACAGGGATGGCGTTGGCAGGTTAATAATGGGGGGTGCATTTGAGTAATTGTCTTCCCCCATCAAATCTCCTTCCTGCTGCTGTTTGTTTGTCAGGCAAAACGGTGACCGTGGTCGAGGCCATCAAGCAGATCCAGAAGACCCATGGTTCCTGCCACATCCTGGCCTGTGCTCCGTCCAACAGTGCCACCGACCTCCTCTGTAAGAAGATCGTGGAGCATGTGGACAAGCACACGGTGTTCCGCATGTACGCCAGCAGCCGGAACCCTAGACTTGTTCCCGTAGAACTACGGGTCAGTACTTAACATTGAACGTCCTTGCAGACAGAGGCGTGTTTCTAATTTCTTTACACCTGTTTTCTTCTTAGTTTAATTTCATTCTCTCTTTTTGTTCAGTGAAGCACTAAACCACGTCACGTTTGTAACCTCATGAGCCATTCCTCACCCTTGTATTATGTGTGCAATGTGCATGCTATATGTGATTTCATAGGATTGCTGCAACCTGGAAGGAGATACATATGTGTATCCCGCGAAAGAGGAGCTGATGAAGTACAAGATCATAGTCACCACTCTGATCACTGCTGGAAGGTAGCTAATGATAGATGCTAACGTTTACGGTGTATTTCACCTGGAGACAGTTAAGAAGGTAGAAAAACCTCTATTTACTGCTATTGACACCATGTTCTCATCCTTAACCCCACATACTGTATTAACCACAACAATGCTAAAAGCTAACTAGAATGTGTAGATGTGTGATCAGTAGAAGGCATAGGAGGGATTTATGCCCTGATCTCCTTGTTCAGATACAGCTGTGTAGCTCTCATTCTACAATACATGCCATTACTTTTCAGTGGCATGTACAATTGATCTCATCTCCCAGCCATGATGTATAAGTACAGCCCACATGGCGCTTGTGGGCTGTACCCACAAGTGCCATGTAGGGAGGCATTGGGTCCCATTTTTATAGTCTTTGGTATGACCCGGCTGGGGAATTGAACCCTGACCTCCCAATCTCAGGGTTGACACTGCAGTGGACACCTGCATCATTAAGCAGGTACATTACTTTCTAATTTGTATGACATTCCGTGGTCTCTCTCTCTCTCTCTCTCTCTCGCTCTCTCTCTCGCTCTCTCTCTCTCTCTCTCTCTCTCTCTCTCTCTCTCTCTCTCTCTCTCTCTCACATGTACAGGCTGGTTACTGGAGGGATCCCCCCAGGCCACTACACACACGTGTTTGTGGATGAGGCTGGACACGCTGTGGAGACGGAATGCTTAATCCCACTGGCAGGTAAAAGATAAATACAATTATCATGGCACATGTGTTTAAGTTGTGTTTATGCTGTATCCACTCATTTATGATCCATGGAACACAGGGCTACTCCACGCTGAGTCTGGTCAGGTAGTGCTGGCCGGAGACCACAAGCAACTTGGACCCATCCTCAGATCTCCACTGGCAATCAAATATGGCATGGGTACGTGCTCTCTCACACACACACACACACACACACACACACACACACACACACACACAGCTGAGTGTGCAGCTGAAATTGCTGATGTTTGCCCTGTGGAGATCCCAGAAGTTTTATTTTTTGCCACTATTTGCAGATGTCTCCTTGTTGGAGCGTCTGATGAGGGATTTCCCTCTGTACCAGAAGGAGCAAGAGAAGTTCAACAATCGCTTTGTCACCAAACTGCTGAAGAACTACAGGTAACGTAGTGTTTACTGGGTCATTTTGACACAATCGTGACTGAAAGTATGTGTTTTTATTTTAGACTTCCTCTAAGCTTGTCATATCATTGCTATGGGGCAGAAACCTCTCATGCCTATATTTTATGTATTTCTTTTGTTGTATGACAAAAGTAGCAGTAACAGCGGATGCTATTTGTACTATTTTGCAATTTGAAGCCTGAAAAGTAACAGTTTTGGACGTGAGGTATGAGGTTTCCACCCAACAGCAGCGATGTGTTTTATTGATGGTTTGCTGTGTCAGGTCCCATCCTGCCATCCTGAAGATTCCCAATGAGATGTTCTACGACGGAGAGCTCCAAGCATGTGCTGATGAGATGCTACGCAACTCCTACTGCGGGTGGGAATACCTGCCCAAAAAGGTAATTTGTACACATAGTGGCAGTGAGCACAAGAAATGTAGCACTGATCAGTCCAGCGGTTTGTGAGATTAGCACCAGACAGCAGTGTTGTTTTTGTCAGGAAATTTCTATTTAAATTTAGTCATAGTCTTTGGAATAAAACGTATTTAATTTTAGTCATATTTTAGTCACCTGGAGTGTTAGTCTAGTTTTAGTCGACTAAATATCATAAGATTTTAGTCGACTAAATCTACAGTTGATTTTAGTCGACTAAAATGTATTTTGGCAGGCCTTGATACCGTCGTAATGGCTGAAATGACTTATACTGGATTTATTGTCCACTAGTCCCTTCCTAACATTTTAGTCTAGTTTTTATTTGTTGACGAAATTGTCAGTATATTCACTGTATACTTAGTTTTAGTCATAGTTTCTTTTGTATTTAGTTTCCGTGTATTTTTCGTCAGTGGAAAAAGGTAGTCGACGAACACTTTTTTGTCTTAGTTTTAGTCAACGAAATCAACACTGGCTCTGGAGAGTCAAACATACCTGATAGAAGGCTAGCCTCCTGTAGGGCCACGGTGTAAAAATGTTACCCTCCTTTACAGTAAGGAGAGAGATAGAGACACTCCTTTACAGTAAGGAGAGCGATAGAGACACTCCTTTACAGTAAGGAGAGAAATAGAGAAGCTCCTTTACAGTAAGGAGAGAGATAGAGAAGCTCCTTTAGAGTAAGGAGAGAGATAGAGAAGCGAGTCCCAGGAAAACCCTAACATCCCTATTCTGCGATTGGCTTTTTTCAGCAAATATATTTTTGTGTCCATCCATCCATTGATCCATCCCACATATTTTGTATGGTAGTGTAATTTAGTGTAGCCATAGGCAACAGAGAGAAGAAATTTCACAACGATCCCTCATTCATTTTCAGAAATGTCTAACTTAGTATATTAATTAAGTAATTTCATTGCACAGGTTCAAATGCCCCCAACATTTGCCCTGTTCTAATCAGGTCACCATGTCTGTGAACCTCCTGTCAAGTCCATACAGTGTCTCTAGCAACCGCAATACACCTGTCAGAAGAAGTATAGCAACCCCCCCCCCCACCAGAAGTGTCACTTCTGTCTTTCAAGTGACTTGCAGAAAGTAATTCATTTTAAAGTGACGAACGAAATGCGTCAGTGAGTGACGCAGTCCTAAAACAATCTATAAAGTCAGCTTCACTGTCTCTCAGAACTTCCCGGTGATCTTCCACGGGGTGACGGGCATTGATGAGCGCGAGAAGAGCAGTCCTTCATTCTTCAACGTAGCAGAGGTGGAGGTGCTGATCTACTACCTGAAGAAACTCCTTGAGACACAGGGCAAGAAGGGCCTTGCTACCATCTCACCCCATGAGATAGGTATCATTGCTCCCTACAGGAAACAGGTGGGAATACACTTCCATTGCCATGCAGCTGCAAGCACTGTATTTTATGCGCAGCACAGGCATAAATATACCACAATTCATTATACTGTATGGGTGGAAATGATGGAAATGTATTCAAATCTGGAATGAAATGAGGTGATGTATTGTTTTTTTTGTACTGTAGGTGCAGAAAATCCGAAAGGCCCTTCAGAAGGTGGAAAAGGACCTTAAAGTGAAGAACATGCAACACCTAAAGGTACGCACAGCTTGTTCACTATTCACAGGTAATGAGAAATAAACAGTATCAGCGATGTGATATTCCATAAATTGCTGTGTGTGTGTGTGTGTGTGTGTGTGTGTGTGTGTGTGTGTGTGTGTGTGTGCGTGTGCGTGCGTGTGCGTGCGTGCGTGTCAGGTTGGTTCAGTGGAGGAATTCCAAGGCCAGGAGAGAAGGGTGATTCTGGTGTCTGCAGTTCGCAGCAGCCGCAAATACGCAGAGTTTGATCAAAAGTTCTCCCTGGGCTTTGTGAAGAATGAGAAGGTATGAGTTATAAATCAAACACAGGTGCACATGTGCCATGCACGCAGACTGGTAAAGTAGTATCTTGATACAGGTTTTCTCTTCCTTTGTCAGAGGTTCAATGTGGCGTTAACTCGAGCCAAGGCCCTGCTGATAGTGGTGGGGAACCCCATAGTGCTGAGGTCAGACCCTACATGGGAGAGGTGGGTACCACTAGTGTACACAATGTCACCATTTCCATAAAGCAGTGGTCTTACTCTTAATGTTATCGACCCTCAAATTAATTTTTGAGTACACGGCCAATGTACTTGGCCGTGTACCCCCATATTCAAAGATTCCTAACTCCCGCTCCCATACAAGATTTGTGTTGTTAAATTGTTTTTGTTTTTTAATCCAAAATGTTCAATAATTCCCTGTTTATCTTCACTGTCTCGTCATGAAGCAGAAATGCCTAAATATTACCTTAATTAAGGCCCAAAATACATATAATGTATAAATGTCATACTAAACTGTCTATGTAAAACTTGCAATGTTCTATTTAATGTTAATTTACTACTAACTAACCACATTGTCTTCCCCAACCCCCCCTCTCTTCCCCGATACACACGCACACGCACACACGCGCACACACACACACACGCACACACACACACACACACACACACACACACAGGTTTATCCAGTACTGTAGGGATGAAGGAGGCTACACTGGTGTCTCTGACACAGAGGACATCGAGCAGGTAGAGACCAGATTGGTCCAACTCTTCGCCCAGTTGGAAGTTACAGGTGAGACACACACACACACACACACACACACACACACACACACACGACAATCTTCTTGTGAATAAATGTATTGGATTATCTTTTTTTAATATAATATAATCTTCCCCTCCCTTCCCTTCTGTTGTTCCCTTCTGTAGTGGAGACTACAGAGAGTGTAGTTCAGCAGCAGCTGGAACCAGAGTGGAGGAATGACCTGTGAGCTGGCAGAGACTGGAGAGGCTGATTCTCAATTCCATTTGGTTGCTTCACTTAGAGTTGAGTCTGACATTTGGAAACATCTCAAGTTATGCTTTTTAAAATTATTATTATTTTATTTTAATTTATTTGTTTGTTATAAATCTTCTCTTCTGGGGGTCCCTGCATGGAACAAAACATTGTGAGATAGTGGTCCTCCATGGCCAAATATATAGGTCATCAATTTGGGGATCCTTGACAAAATGAAATGAAAGAGATGCTGTCCCTGATTGAAGAGTATAAGAAGAGCCTATACCGTAGGCTTTCCAGGTCTGAATAGTTTGAGACACTCACCTACTGTACATGAGTGTCTAAATGGGGTCAGACACTCACCTACATGAGTGTCTAAATAGGGTCAGACACTTAACGTGGAGGTTGAAGTTGAATGGGCTTATTATACTAAAGGAGGTTGGCATGTCCATGTCTAATCAAATCAGTATCAATATAAAAAAATTGTTGCACACAAAAGTCTGAGTAGATGAAAATGAACCAAAAAGTTAAATGAAAATAATATTATTACCCTGATTGTTGAAGTTTGAGTGGAGAATACCTGTATATTTGTTTTTTTCCAAATGTTTTTGTTTCTTTTTTGTTTCTTTCTTTTCTTAATGTCTTTGCTGCTCATATGTGATTTATCACCAAATGGTGATCTTATTTAGCCTCTGTGAGCCTGGCTAGGGGTTGTTCTGTTCTGTCCTGTTTAATGGAATGGATGCGACAGCTGACCCAATAAGATGTTTGCATTAAATGACAAGTTTACAATTAATAATTGTAATTGTAATTAAGTAAGATTAAGATTTATTGTATCCACACTGCCTTTCTGGAGTTCGGTGGTTTTCTGATTTATATGAATAAATGGAAGTTGAGTTTCCAATGAATTCAGTTGTTGACTTTGTTTTCCCAAGTCATCCTGACTTATTACAGTGTGTGTCATCACTTAGGAAGTCAATGGTATTTTTTACAGTAGGTCACCAGTCCAACAGGTTATGGCAGTCACACCAGAAACTAAAGTAAACGTCGCTCGATCTGGCACCATGTCAGATGTGTGGACACTGGACACAGGCAATGTAGTAGATTATGTAACCCATCAAAATAGGAACGAAAGTTTCCTTAAGTTAAATTATCCCGCCAAGAACTTTAGTATTGATGAGAGAATCTCCTACAGGTACCATGTTCTTACAACTGTACATTCTGAGTAGCCGCAATTTGCAACTCTAGATTTGTTTATAATGGGATGAATCTAGAGTTGCAATACCCTCCATTGACTCCCTACTCATCCAATTTGCGTTTGCGATCTGCTTGTATTAAATTACGTTAAACTCACCATCATTGCAGCTCTAGGCCAAACTTGAATTATCCTCTTTCAATCTGCCGAGCTTTTGTTTCATAAAAATCCACCGTAGACATGTTATGAGCTACTTTCTGTCAAGAAAGTCTGTGCAGGTGATTCTGTGTTGCAGTTTGGAAGCACTCATTTTTGTTATTCCTCCTGCATTATGTGCAAATTCTAAACGGGTGATACGCAGGTCCATTCAGTGACTTACGATGAGTGCATAGTTTACTATGAAAACCTGCATCTCCTGTTTGTTCATCACGCCTCCATATATGGTCACGTCTTGTGACACATCACGCCACCACATATATGCCCGTCTCCATATATGAAGATCACGAAACTGACCTCATCATACCCTGGATAGCTATACATGGAGAAGAGTTGGATCATCACCTAGATCTGCATATACAGTATGTAGCCGGCCAGCAACTCTACATCTGACCTCAAACCTCCTACCCTTAGATCCTCCATATATGGAGCAGACCTGTTACATATGTTGACCCTTCCCCAGCCGCCCTTCCTCTTCGATGTCTCCCTTTTGACTGATACCTGTCCATCAAGCTGTAGACAGTTATTAGTGCAGCGGCAGCCAGCGAAAACTAAAATTCTCATCAGGCCCGAAGATTAAGGCTCGGCCCTACCTGGGCCCTCATCAAACTCTGTACACTCAAGACACTGCATGCCCCCGCTGCCACCCTTATATCTCCATATATGGAGGTGAACTGTTCTGACATTCCATATGTTGATCTGACCTCATTAAACCCTGTCAAGACACGCTCCATACATGGCCATAACCCATCAAACCCTGTACACCCAAGACACTGCCCTGGTAAGTGGAATTATCTGGTCTTGTCAGTTTCATTTTCCAGACAATTATACAACCTACAGGAAGAATGTCATTCACTATATTAAATCTAGACACACACAGTACTGTGTAGGCGTCACCTGGCTCACAGCCAGTTTACTGGATATAAAAGACAGCTTTGCCCCTCATTAGTCCAAGACTACTTAAACGTAAAGGTTGATGCCAGAGGGCTTCTCTATTCGATATTTATCCTTTATTTAATTTTATTTATTTATTTTCATCAAAACGATGGCGAGAAAAATGACAATGAAACAGAAGCAGAATGTTGGCCACGACTTCATCGAGCACCTGGAGGAAACTGGACGTGGACACATTGCTGACAGAAAGCAGCTGACAGAGATCTACAACAACGAATTTAGAAGCAGGTAAATTAACCTACACTAGGCCAATATAATGGTACATAGTATAAATTTATATAATGGTACATAGTATATATGTTTTATATGATGACTGGGATATACAATTGTCTTAGTTATTATGGTGCATTATCAATTGGTGTCTTTCTTTTATATAACTTATGATCTATGCAAGTATTTTTCTTGTGCTTTTTAATTTAGTTTTCTTAGTTTCTTATTCTATTTTCTACTGAACTTTGGTTCAACCCTGGTTTAAAAAAGGACTATAGGATTGGATATCAGTTTGCTATGTCTCTCTCTCTCTCCTTGAAGGGACTGTGGGGCCAAGGACCCTCCTCTTGGCAGTATCATCTTTAGTCTATCAAGGTCCAAGTCCAAGAAAGCCTTGATATGTGGACCCAATATAATATTCAATCCCAAGGTACACGCACACAAACACACACGTTACGATGCGGATGGTTTTCAACGTGGCGTAATAGGACACTGGATAAAAAACAATTACAATCACAAACTGCATGATTGTTTCTTCCTGATTCCATCTCTGACTGTTTCTATGAAAATGGAGCTTCACGACAGTCGTCTGTGCACATTTTCCCTTTGTTCAGTCTACTAAGGTTTCCTATTTGTAAAACTACAATTCCCAGGAGGAAGTGTTCCACGTAGGGTGTGCGCACAGGTGTGCCGCATACAGCTGATGAAGGGAAGGGGATGTGAAGTTTATTTCTCCTACCCATCTATTTTGAGGGCTCAGGTGAAGGACAGAAAATAAAGTGAGGGCATATACACTGGGCCCAAGTGTGTGGATATCCTCTCCTTGTGTTAAAAGATTTACAGTCCAGCAGCTTACTAGAATCTTTAAGCTGGGTGAGCGGCTGTCTCTTCTTGATCTTTAATGCATTTGTTGACAATATTTTCATTTTTAGTACAAAGCAGTCATGGCACATACTAGCAGTTTCAGTCTTTCATGGCTTTCAATTCAGCTGATTGATGTTAATTTGTAGGAACCCTTTTTGCCAAGGCTATTGTTAGGCCCAACACCAGATGAATCATTTGACAGCTGCTCTGCAGTTCCAACTTAGCATTGGAATTTGTTGATCAAATAAGGGACATGTATCACTTTGTCAAGAGTATTTGTGTAAATGAGGAAGTCAAACAATCATTGTCATTTTTATTGTGGATTTGGAGTCTATATAAGAAGGAGGTAGGCTGCTATAGCTAAACACTGGGCTCGAGCTACTGACTAGTTCACAACTCCCTCCCCCTAGCGCTTAAGGCAAGATATAGATCCTTTAAAGGAGAATTCCATGCTTTCTTACCTTTTATTTGTAGTTATGTCCCCACCAAAGAGGTCCAGGTGTTATTTTGTGCAAAAGTGCATTATTTGCTATTTCCCCTAATATAAGCCCTCAATGGGGGTTGGGTTTTTGTGCTAATTCGCTTATTTCCATTAAAATAAGTAGTAAAGTGTGCCACTTGGGATACTATTTACATTATGAAGAGAGGATACAATCGCTCAAATTTCTTTTGCGATGGAAATAAGCAAATTAGCACAATTAACCCCATAGCCCCATTCAATTCATTGAAGGCTTATGGTAGGGGAAATGGCCAATAATGCGCTTTTGCACAAAAAAACACCTGGACCTCTTTGTTGGGGACGTAACAACTACAAATAAAGGTAAGAAAGCCTTCTAGCGTGGAATTCTATTTTAAACTATAAGGCCTCTTCAAACAGAGCTGCTTATACATCCCACTGACAGCTCCCTGCAAGTACAGGAAATATCAGTTCCATCCACCATAGATAGACATGTTATGAGCTACTTTGCAGGTGATTATTTTTGTAAATGAAGTGTTTTTGGAAGCACTCGTTTTCAACAATGCAACCTCCTTCTGCCTCCTGCATTATGTGCAATTTCAAACCGGGTGGTACGCGGAACTGTTGAGTGATTTCCAACGAGCGCTACCCAACTCCAACACTTTGAAAATGATCACCTGCACAGAATGTATTGACCGAAAGTAGCTCATAATAACATGTCTATGGTGGACTTTTGCCATTATATGCTGTACCCCATTATATGCTTCAAGCAATCATGCTTGACTATATTGATGATAAAAATAATAATCTACACTAAATTGACCGAACGCTGTCTGTCATTCTGTCTGTACACTTCCTTAGCACAGAGCAAGACTGCTGCTCGCTTAGACCTTCTCAAAACGCCACGGCGCACGGACAGTCTCACAGAACCTAGTGCCACACAGCCCTGTCCTCCAGTCTAAATGTGCCCTGCTTTAATTACAAACACCAAAGCCAACCTCCGAGTTTAATAGATTATATGCATCTCTATGGGCAGCAGACGGTTAGCTGAGATGTTAGGGACAGTCTACAAAGTGCAACACCGAAAGTTAAAATATTCAATAACTTCATTTATATGCAGAATATTACCACCAAATTTACCAATGGTGTACTTATGATTGTATTACAGCATTTATTTGTGAAAGAAATTTGACTTTGAATAGGAAAATCTACAACTCCATTTCAGGTACTTTTCTCTCGGAATTCGTATGGCCTACAGTCCACTTGCCCCCCTCCCCCCAGCTCAGGAGTATAGGCTAATAACAGGGAAGAAGTTAGAAGAGTGCGGGTGCCCCATAGGCTTTTGTTTTTATTTGATCGGTTCAGCAGTTAGGGTTATCGGTTGGACACCCAGCAACATTATCTATCTATCTATCTATCCATCCGTCCGTCCATCCATCCATCCATCCATCCATCTCTATTAGCATACTTTTGTGCCCAACCCAACTTCTCAAGATCATTACCCACACTGAACATCATTTGCTGTTCATATATTCAGAGGGTAAGGACTAGTAATAATAATACTAATACATTTATTTATTTGTTTTTTGCTTCAGGAGAGAATGTTACATCAGGATCAATGGCACCTGCCGGGATTAACACACATGGCCATGTCCACAATGAGTCCCAGACCAGTGAACTGCATTCCTGCCCAGGTGTCCACTGCCCAGGTGTCCACTGCCCAGGTGTCCACCCTGAGTCCAGCAAGCCCAGTGAACTGCAGCCCTGCCCACTGTGCCCAGGTGTCCACCCTCAGTCCAGGACCAATGAACTGCAGCCCTGCTGCTCAGGTGTCCAGTGCCCAGGTGTCCAGTGCCCAGGTGTCCAGTGCCCAGGTGTCCAGTGCTCAGGTGTCCAGTGGCCAGGTGTCCAGTGCTCAGGTGTCCACTGCTCAGGTGTCCACTGCTCAGGTGTCCAGTGGCCAGGTGTCCAGTGGCCAGGTGTCCAGTGCCCAGGTGTCCACTGCCCAGGTGTCCACTGCCCAGGTGTCCAGTGCCCAGGTGTCCAGTGCTCAGGTGTCCAGTGCCCAGGTGTCCAGTGCCCAGGTGTCCAGTACACAGGTGCCCAGTGCCCAGGTGTCCAGTACACAGGTGTCCAGTGCCCAGGTGTCCAGTGCCCAGGTGTCCAGTACACAGGTGTCCAGTGCCCAGGTGTCCAGTACACAGGTGTCCAGTGCCCAGGTGTCCAGTGCCCAGGTGTCCAGTGCTCAGGTGTCCACTGCCCAGGTGTCCACCCTGAGTCCAGCAAGACCAGTGGACTGCAGCCCTGCACCGAGGTCCTCTGCTGAGCCGCTGGGAACCTCAGCCAGCCCTGGTGGTGATGCAGAGACGGGTGTTCTAGCCCGCAGGAAGCTGGCCCGGCTCCTCATGGACAGACTTGCCGCTGACAAGTAAGACCATTATAGGCACATGTACTGCACATGTACTGCACAGTGTGATTGGGATCCTTTAGGCAGTTCCTTTATGGTTCCTTTTAAGGATTCCTATATTTTGATAAATCCATATCATTTTTGGCCTTCATTATAATTTTTGATCAACACAAATTCAATCATACACAGTGTTGCATTTATGGCAGTGGTTCTCAAAGTGAGGTCCAGGGGTCCTCTGGGTTACTTGAGGGGGTTCAAAATGGACCCTACAAGTAAGTGGAACCATATGACAATATCATCATGTCCAAAATCCCAGATATCTACTGGTATATATAATATTGATATATTGCTCAGCCCTGCCTATGTCTCTGATCTCTCAACCGTGCAGGGCTCAGTTCATCTCTGATCGTTGCGGCATCACCATCACATCAGATCACGAGCTGAAGGATGGCACATTGCGCTTCCATGTCGAGGGCGAGCATGAGGTAAAGTCTGGCAAAAGTACTAAAAGAACAGTATGTGTGCTACTGCTAAGACCTTGAAGTGACTCATTTGAACTACATTGAAAAGTTGATTAACAATGAAATTGACTTTGCTACATCTCTTAACAGTATGTGGCCCGACTCTACATCGAGAACTCTGGCTCCAGCCCAGTGTACTTCACCTACTATTCTGCACTGCATTGCATCAGCAGCTACTTTAGCCTCAAAGATGAACAGAATGTATCCCGAAGCAATCCACTTCAGATTGGACCAGGCAAGGGGCGCACGCACGCACAATGTTCACTGAACTAAATATTGGGCCAAGCGTCACAGGCTACACAATATTCCCAACATTCTGATTCTACAATGGACATTTTCAGTTCTCGATCTTTCTCTGTCCCAGCAAGCAAATTAGGAGACCATTTTGTGTACCATTTGCCTCTATAGTGGCAAAGTTCTTCCTAAATTAATTATCTTTGATAAGACTCATATGGCGAGTTTGAGAGTGTTCTGTCTGTGGGATGCTTTCAGATTTACCTCCCGGAAATACATATTTGCCAAATTGGAGGTAAAGTCCAGAATGGGTTTTATTTTGACTTTCATAACTGCATTGGCTATTATATTTGAGATGACGTGTTTATTATCATTGGCTCACAATCCACGTGTCCTCCTCTTCCGTGTTGCCCTCAGGTGCTAGCTATGAGATCCAGGTCCTGTTTCACTCCAGCCAGGTGGGCTTCTATCCAGCCACCCTGGCCTTTGAGTTCAAAGCGGACCTGCTGCCCTCCTCCAGGTCCTTCCACATCGTGCGCTTCATAGAGGCCCAGCATTCGACCTCTCTAGCCAGAGAGCTGGCTCCAACAGCCCCCTACAAGCCACGCTCCATGGCTGGCCTGACCGCAGAGCCTCGGTGTCCCATCGAGGATGGCCAGCGTCCTGAATGGTAGGAGACTTCTGTAATGTTGATCTTGAACAGAGCCCGAACTGATTGCCTGATCGTTTGGTCGGATCCCGATGTTTGGAGAATCCTAGCCAATGTTTTGATCAATATTTTGTGTGCAAAATGTTCAAATAATAAAATAAAATGAACTCAGCTTTTGAGAAAATGTGAAATTAAAAATTATAATAAAACATAATAAACTGAAATGTAACCACTAGCCCTATAAAAAATGTCAAAATCAACAGATCTACAGGCTCACAGCACAATGTGTTGTGAGCTTGTAGATGCAGTAACTAGTAAGGCCTATAATAACATGCCCAAATTAGTTATGCCAAATTGAAAGTGATTAAAACATCAGGACACATCAGCTGCACAACAATTGCCGATACCTATGTCACCTATAGCCTAAGCGTGATGATTGGACAGAACCTGCCTTTCACTCCTAAAATAAAATGTTTTCTTGTTTCTCACTGTTCTCTTTTCCTTCCGTTTCACCCAGTCCTTCAGGGAGCCTTGAACATGTGGTCGCTCTGACCAACTACAGGATACCACAATATGTGAGAGATCTGACACTCATGGACAAACACCCCAGCCTCACCTCTCACAGGAAAGAAGTTCTGGATGCTCGGTAAGTTTAGAGCCAGAATAGGAAAACGACTTGTTTTGCTGAGAGTGGCTTTACTGAACAAAACGGGGAAAGTGCTGCGGCCAGGTTTGCTTATTATAAGTGACCTTTGGCTTATTCTTCTGTAAAGTTGCTTCTAAATGGCAGGTTTTTGGGCTTGTTTGTAAAATGTAGTTTCTTATTTGGGCTTGCACAAGTTGTCAAGTCCATTTCATAATTGATATGGACTTGACAATGTGATAAGTTGCCCTAGCCCTCACTCAAATGGTTACAGTGTTTACAGCACACTTCAAGAAGACACAGCATATCCTCCCACACATGTGACCCTCGCTCTCTCTCTCACCCGCATAGTTACTTAACAACTCTCTCTCATGTGAGAGTCAAGATGGCAAAGTGCTAGAGCACGAGTTCCACTGTGGAATGGGCGGCGCAGGTCTAGCTGAAAGTATGTTAATACCGACAATAGAACAATATTAATAAATGTAGTAACTATAAATATTTAAAGTATCCTATAGATACTTTTTGTTATGTATCAATACTTTTGTTATTCAGACTGTCCCAAGACAGCATTTCAATAACACTCGATATTTAAGTAGTGACACTACCATAATCTTGTCGTCATACTATGCAGGTGAGGAATGTGTACCTGAGACTCAGGGTACATTGGACCTTAGCACTCAGCTTTGTCAATGTCTAATGCACCTGGAATTTCTTTTAGGGTCAATATAGTATTTAAGTAATCACAGTATTCAGTATACGTTACTTGTTACAACTCTGAAACAGTATCTTTTTATGACATTATTTCCCAGTTGTATAAACCTATCCGGACGAAAAAGTCTTCTATTTCATTAAAGCTGTTTAGTTTTGATCACACGAGGATACAACACACATTTCTGGGCAATTTGTTGTTGCTTGTCTGGGGATTGACGTTTTCTTATTGAAACGATTGCCGCATCACTGCACCTTCCCCCATCCAGTCGGATATTAAACCATGCCTAAAACAACGCCATCTGTATCGGCACAAAGGAGAAAAAGTATACTGCGTGGAGTGCATGTCTTTATCACAAAGTTCTGTGTACTATTTATTAAAAGCATGCATCTCATTCATTCAATTCAATAATGCTTTGGGCTGGGCCCCTGATGGAATGCAATGCCACTGTGCTTGTTAACCCATTTAGGCATGTCTTTCTGAAAAACCTATGTTTCTATGTCAGTGGTGCTCAAACTATTCCATGTTAATGTCAAGGACTCCAAAAATGATATGCAATTGGCCATCGACCCCCATCTGAAAATATGTTGTTCCAGGGACCCCCCAGAAGCAAAGATTTGAGTTAAAAATGTTTGCGGTGAAAGAATATATATTCAAAGATTTGTGCCACATTTTCACGATAACAAATAGCAGACCTACAAGCTCGTAGCGCTGCACTCGGTGCCGCGTTATGAGCTTGTAGATCTGCTATTTTTCAATAGCTAAAGTAGCCTATAACATAATGCTTAAAACACAAAGTCTGGAAATCCTTTGATCCCTTGTTACTTAGGGCCATGCTGGAGAGTCCCCTGAGCAGACAGAACTACACCGAGAGGTTCCAGATGCTTCTATACCTGGAAGAGCTTCAAATGTCTGTGGACATGAAGAAATTCAACATGGCGGAAACTCCCTTGATCAGAGACCAGCACGACCAGAAACTCATCGCTCTTGCTGTGAGTATTCATGCTGATTGATTGATTTATTAACACCGTTTGACCGCCAGGATTAAGTAATCTCTCTAGCGCGGTTTTATCGTGCGCAACCCTTATTTCGAAGAGCCAAATATGTTACAATGCTGTGTGTGGTGTCTTGACCAGTGGTTGTTCTCTCGGTCGGTGGTGAAAAAACCCGGCCAAAAACCTTGTTTTCACCAGAAACGACATTCATTGCGCCGATTTGGAGATGCAGGCCATCGAAAGCAGCACATAGAGTGCAAGTGGGTGCGCGCATCTTCAAAATGGCCACGGCCACTGCCCCACTTTGACTGTTATGCTAACGAGCGGCAGCTAACATTTCGATCGGATAAAAACATGGATTAAAGAATATAAACCCTGGAAAACGTAGGCTACGGTTCTGGCAGGCTGCATGACTCATTTAATCCTACGGTTACTACGGTTCTGGCGGGCTCCGCCTCCGTGTTAACAGTTTGCAATTGCTGTAGTACAACCAGGGGGGCAGTCAGCCAGATATTTCGTGAAGCCTCATTTGAAATCGGTAGTTCATATAATGGCCTGTTGTGGCGCTGGACTGGACCCAAAAAGCCCCATAGCTCCATAGAGGCCCATGTATTTTGGCCCAACTTCACCTAGACTGTATTACCTTAATAAACATGGTCATGAATACTTTCTTCTTCCAGTCACTAGTTTAAAGTCTCATTTCTAATGTCATAATATTCTTTTTGGAAAATTATGGTCCCATTAATTAAAATAATGACCATAAAGTCGCGTATGTTCTGAGGGGCGTGGCTACCGTTACCGTCTATGATCGGGATTCCCCTCCCACTCAAGAGTCTTCTCCTCCCACTCGAGTCAAAATAAAAACCAACGGAGAAGAAGGGGGGAAGTCCCGCCTCGTTGTCTGGGCAGCCAATGGCCAGCTGGACCCAAACGGAGCCAGCCAATGGCCAGCTGGTCCAAAACGGATCTAGAAAGATGGCGATTTACATGCAAGGGATTTCAGGCTTCATTTTACGTTCATGTTAGACCCGGGGAACGCTTTGTCCATATTTTTTACAGTCTATGAGTACAACCAATGATTGTTAAACGGTTAAAACAAAAGGCCCTATAGGCCTAGAGGCTTGGTTACATTGTGTTTCTGTGTATTCAATTAATAATAAACGAGACATAATCTGTAATCTCATAATGTACTGGGACGGAGTCCAATTTTTATTTTAAACCAATTTATCTGGTGGTCAGGTGGTGGAAGTAGTACTATGAATTTGGAATCTCCCATTTTATTTTTCTGCAAGCTTATTTATTTTTATTGACTATTCATAATCAAAATCAGCAAAGTAACTTTTAGTGACTAAAGCTGTCAAATTACTCAAGAAGAGTACATCTGCTATTTTTGAGTATTTAAAAAAAAAAACAATCTTTAAGTGTTACCAATTTGGTGGTCCTTGACTTTTGAGGTTTGAGAACCACCTGCTTTACACCACTGTGTACTTGCATACCTGTCTGTCCCTTCAGGTTCCAGGGGTGTCTGAGAACCACCTGATTTACACCACTATGTACATACCTGTCTGTCCCTTCAGGTTCCAGGGGTGTCTGAGAACCACCTGCTTTACACCACTGTGTACATACCTGTCTGTCCCTTCAGGTTCCAGGGGTGTCTGAGAACCGGCCCTCCCTGCTGCGTGGGGACCAGCTGCTGGTGAGGCCTTCTGGCGAGGCAGGAGGTGCTGGGGGGGAAGTGTTAAAGTACCGGGGCTACATCCACCGTGTGGAGCAGGAACAGGTGAAACTGGGCTTCAGCGCCAAGTAAGAACCAAGAGGAACTCGGAACGTTTTGATGTCCGTTCAATAATGGGTAGTTGCGGGGGCAGTCGGTAGTGCTGTCGCCTCACAGCTAGAAGGTCCTGGGTTCGATTCCCGCTGGGGATGCTGTGGGCACTGGGGGCGTGTTCTCTCCTCTGCGCCATCAGTGCCCATACCTGAGGCAGGGTTGGCGAAAGGGCCTTTCTGTGTGGAGTTTGCATGTTCTCCCCGTGTCCCCTAGCGTAGGTACCCTCACAAACAACGTGCAGCAATCCTGGTCTCTAAACTACCTCCCCCTGGCCAGCGGGAGCGCATGATGGAGGGGAAAGGAACTGGTCGGAATAACGTGTTCTTCCACGCGCTACATCCGGCCGGTGAAACTCTCCCCCGTCAGGTGAAAAGAAGCAGCTTGGACTCCTCATGCATACTGTAGATAGAAGCATGAGGTCAGTTCGCTGTCCCCCTGCGGTTGGCAGAGGAAGTGTATAGTGCCCAAGATTACATTAGATAATCACTGGGTGAAAAAAGAGGTTGCAAAATAGTGGGATAAAAAATAAGGGTAGTTGCGACCCTAATTTCCATGCATGTCTGGCTTGTCTTTTCCCTCCAGGCTGCTAGCCACCCTGGTGGACGGCATGAGTTTCAGTGTGGAGTTCACGATCAACCGTATGACCATGCGTCTCCAGCACAGAGCCATAGACCTGGTGTCTCAACACAGCCTGTTGGAGGTGCTGTTTCCCACTGCGCACACACCCTCAGACCAGCAACTAAAACTGCCCACGCTCAGGTCTGCTGCATTTTGATTTGAGATGTTCTTTCTTTACCGTCAACGTACGATATGTATGAAAAGAAACGTGTTTTCCCACCACAGTCAAAAGGATAAAACGCAGGGAAACTAAGCTTTTTTCCATCGTGGTCCTTTAAAATGTAAATTTTAATTGTGTCGTTCTAGTTGAAAGGAATTAACTTCCCGTTGCCTCTGTTAGTCTATTTGACAGACAGCTGGAAGGCAACCCAGAGCAGTATGCAGCCGTACAACACATTGTGGCACAGTCTTCTAAACCGGCTCCCTATTTGGTGTTTGGACCACCTGGTACAGGTACTTTTCCACCAAAATAACTTTATATCACATGTGGTGTTTGGACCACCTGGTACAGGTACTTTTCCACCAAAATAACTTTATATCACATGGACCACCTGGTACAGGTACTTTTCCACCAAAATAACTTTATATCACATGGACCACCTGGTACAGGTACTTTTCCACCAAAATAACTTTATATCACATGGACCACCTGGTACAGGTACTTTTCCACCAAAATAACTTTATATCACATGTGCGTCAATATAGTGACATGCCCACTTTGGCTCCCACTTCAGGGCCAGAAGAAGTATTTTTCGGTTCCATTTCCGAACCAACTTTTAGGGATCAAGATTATGAGTAAATTGTTATTTAGATTTCAATTTTAGTTTTAACAACTTAATAATTAGTTTAGTTCTAGCTTCATTTTGTCTTTGTTGTTGTGATATTATTTATTTAAATATTTGTATTGGGTTTAAAAAAAAATCCCCACATTTGTTAATACATAGGGATAGGCACCCCTCATTTCCCTCCCAGCCCACTATGCCCACCCACTCTTCCCCAATGCAGAGACAATACTGAAGAAAAAATACAAAAAAAGTAAATTAATTAAAAGAGAGGGGTTGTTGTGATATTATGAGCTGACAAAAGGTAGGATGACATAAGATGTCAAGATATGATCTGTGCATGAAATTACAGAATTTGTGTTTGTCAGGCAAAACGGTGACCGTGGTTGAGTCCATCAAGCAGATCGAGAAGACCCATGGTTCCTGCCACATCCTGGCCTGTGCGCCGTCCAACAGTGCCACTGACCTCCTCTGTAAGAAGATCGTGGAGCATGTGGACAAGCACAAGGTCTTCCGCATGTATGCCAGCAGCCGGGACCCTAGAGACGTCCCTATACAACTCCTGGTCAGTAGTACTGTATACTTTTAACAGTATAGGTACTGACTCAGTACTGTTTTGATTGATTGATTGAAATATTTATTAACAGTTTGTAGAATTTACAGTACATTTTAAGCACAAACTCAATACAAAGACTGTTAACTGTGAGTGGATGACCCAATTAAGCATTACACTTGTTTACAACAGGGTCCACATTGTTCAATTCATCAAAACATTTAGAGACATACAAATAGACACTTCTATGTAGCTAAAGAACAGAACAGGAATTCATCATATAGGAAGCAAAAAGGGGAAAGAATTCATCATATAGGAAGCAAAAAGGGGAAAGAATTCATCATATAGGAAGCAAAAAGGGGAAAGAATTCATCATATAGGAAGCAAAAAGGGAAAAGATACATATACAGTGAGGGGAAATGGGGCGGGGTGGGGGATTCAGATTTTACAGAGGCCAGTTTCGAATTGCAGCCATCCGTAGGTGCCCTTTGAGAGCGGTTTTGAAGGAGTCAAGGGATTCACATGTCTTAATGACTGTTGGTAGGGCGTTCCACATTTTGGTGGCATAGGAGCGAAAATAATTTAGTCCCTTGTTTGTGCCGAATCTGGGTTGTACATGGTTAGTTGCACTCCCTCTGGTGTTGTGGGTGTGGACTTCGTTTACATTAAGGAAGTATTTAGACAGGTACATGGGTATCTTGGTGGTGTATCGAATCTTGTGGACCAGACCCATTGCAAGATGCTGTACTTTGTCGTCGACCCTAAGCCATCCCAGCCTGTCAAAGTGGGCAGGGGTGAGGTGGGTTCGGGGGGTGAGGCCAAGTAGGAGCCTGACCAGTTTGTTTTGGGAGGTCTGGAGCCTTGTTTTAAGGGCGTTTGAGGTGCTGTGGTACCAAGAGGTGGATGCATAGTCAAAGAAACCTTGTACGAGGGCTCCTGTTAAGGTCTTCAAGGTGTTTTTGCTGACCAGTGAGGAGATCCTGTAAAGGAATCTTGTTCTTTGATTGACTTTTTTGATTACGTTGGTGGCCATTTTATCACCGGAAAGATTGGCCTCCAGGATGGAACCTATAGGTAGGTAATTTGATCTTTTCGTGTGATAATATTGTCACCCACTCTAACCAAGAAGCCATCTGCCTTGCTGAGATTACTATTTGATCCGAAGAGGATGGATTACGTTTTTCCCAGGTGTAAGGATAGTTTGTTATCAGCGAGCCAGGTGCAGATTCTACCGACTTCAGAGCTGAGGGTCTTTTCAACCTGTCCGAGACCAGCAGTGCTGAGTCATCTGCGAACAGGAACAAGTTGCAGTCACAAGCTGAAGTCATGTCGTTAACATATATTAGGAACAGTAAAGGCCCTAGTATGCTTCCTTGTGGGACGCCACAGCTCACTGGGAGGGGAGGGGACAGTGTTCCGTTCACCTCCACCATCTGTTCTCTCCCCTCCAGGTAGGATTGCATCCAGCTCACTGATGTGCTATCAAAACCAATAGCTTTAAGCTTGTTAACCAGTATGGAGTGGTTCACGGTGTCAAAAGCCATTTGGAGGTCCAGCATGACCATGCCGCAGTATTTTCTAGCGTCCACCTCGTGTTTGATGTGGTCGCTCAAATAGAGGAGGCATGTGTCAGTGGAGTGGGATGTTCTGAAACCAGATTGGAACTCGTACAGCAATTTATTAGTGGCAAGATACTTTTCAACCTGTTCATAGACTATTTTTTCCATCACTTTCGAGATGGAGCTTAGAATAGAAATAGGGCGGTAGTTGCCGGGTTCTAATTTACTCCCTTTTTTGTACAAGGGGGTTACTTTGGCCAGTTTAAAATCTTGGGGGACCTGTCCCTGTTTGATGGAGAGGTTAACTATGTGGGTGATGAGTATGACTGGAGCTATGGAAAAGGCTGAGTCTCTGAGAAATTTGGAGGGGATATTGTCATGGCCAGTGGCCTTGTGGGGTTGGAGGGCACTCAGTTTTTTAAGTACCTCCTCGGTTGTTACCATTGCCATTTTGAAATCATCTTTACAAACACCAAGGTTTTTGTAGAAGGCTTTGATGTGCTCTACACCAAAACGCCCAGAGTGGGAGGGCAGTTTGCTAACTAGCTTTGTTGCAACCAATGACCAAGTTTTAGAAATAATATAACTAAAATTAAATCTTATATACCTGCATGGAAGATGTAACAATATTACATTATTATCTGCTAGTTTTGCAAGATTTTAACAAATTTTGAAAACCACAACTGCTGGTCAGTACAACTTGTCAAGGTTATTGTACTGTACAAGTAAAACTAGCAATATTGTGACACTGTTGTTACAGAGTAAAGTCCTGTATTTATTTTACTTGAGTGAAAGTACTAAACTATTGGCATCAAAATATACGTAAAAGCACCAAAAGTAAAATAACTCATGTTCTGCAGAATGTGCCATTTCACAAGTTGTTCAAACGTTGTTGTTAAAATCTTGCAAAACTAGCAGATAATAATGTAATATTGTTACATCTTCCATGCAGGTATATAAGATTTAATTTTAGTTATATTATTTCTAAAACTTGGTCATTGGTTGCAGAATTAGTGTTGCCAGTAGAGGGCAATGTCACTCCACACAGGAACTGCAAACATAGTGTGTGACTGTCCCTGTTCTTGACATTTGACAATTGGACAATACAGTAGTCTACAACAATCAGTAGCCTATACACTTCAGTGAAGTGTATAGGGATTAAGTTTTTTTTTTCAGCTTTGTGTTTCCTAGTACAGACGCTCTGATGGAATGCACTAAAACCATGGACTTCTCATCACAGTCAGAACTGCAGCCTCACTCCCAATCTCCCGCCGTAATCTGAAAACCCACCTCTTCAGACTCCACCATGGCCCGTAGCACTTGCCCTAGCCTAGCCCCTTTAGATAGCACTTTATGTAGACTTGGATAGTATTTTAGACAGATGTATAGCTCGTTATGTAGACAGCACTAGAATTGCATTTTATGTAGTCATAGCACTTTATAGTACACATGTATAATATATAATATAGTATGTATAGTTGACATAGATACTCAACTGTTACGTTCTTAGTTTATATTATACATGTTTCATGATAACTACTTTCTATATATGTGATGTATGCCATGCTTTTGTTTTTTTTGCTTAATGTAAGTCGTTCTGGATCAAGAGCGTCTGCTAAATGCCTAAATTGTAAATTGATGCAGTATAACACCTTTTCATTTGAACAGGGATGCTGTAACCTAGAGGGGGACAGCTTTGTGTTTCCCAGTACAGACGTTCTGATGCAGTATAAGATCGTGGTGACCACGTTGCTGACTGCTGGACGGTAAACCGATGCTAAATTCTATTTACAGCACAAACCAGAACCATCACTCTCCCCAAATTCAGTTTACGGAAGCTATTTCTGTGCCAGTGAAACTACAACAACTTAATCGCAGTTATAAGCTATAAAAGAAAATCATGTTTCTGATTTGCTAGCTGTAATATGCACTGTCCTTTAATCATTAAACCCTGCTTTAATGCCAATGCCGTCTCTAGACTGGTGACGGGAGGCGTTCCCCCAGGACATTTCACTCACATATTTGTGGATGAGGCAGGTCAAGCTATGGAGACGGAGTGCATCCTCCCTCTGGCAGGTTAGGAGCACACACACACACACATTTTGATTTAGTTTAGTCTTTTGAATAAAATTCCATTTAGTTTTAGTAATATTTTAGTCATCTGAAATGTTTTAGTGTTTAGTCTAGTTCTTTTTAAATATCATAAGATTTTGTCGACAAATGCTTTTTGGCGGGCCTTGATGGTGGTGTAATGGCTGGTTTTACACTCTCGATCTACAAGCTCACAGCTCATTGCAGCTTGTAGATCTGCTATTTTCAGAGCACAACACAGGTGCACAAGCAAACATAAAACGACTTGTCTTTTAGGTCTACTGGAACTCTTCTCCACTAGGCCCTCCCTGACATTTTTGTCTAGTTTTTTATTATGTTAATGAAATATTCAATATTTTTAGTCTTTCTTAGTTTTAGTCACCATAGCTTAGTTTATATTGATTTATTTAGTTTTTGTTTGTGAAAAGAGGTAGCCGACAAACACTTTACTTCTCAGTTTCTGGACCTTTGGGGCACGCACGCACGCACGCACGCACGCACGCACGCACGCGTTGCAGGGGGTGTATTCGCAGTGATGAAGTGTTTTTTTTTCTTCTTTTTTCCCATGTGTTTAGGTCTGCTCCAGACGACGTCTACTCAGTTGGTACTGGCTGGAGATCCAAACCAGCTGGGCCCTATTGTCCGATCTCCACTGGCAATGAAGCATGGCATGAGTAAATAACACACACACACACACACACACACACACACACACACACACACACACACACACACACACACACCATATCTGAGAGTGTACAAATATTAAATACACACTGGTATCTCTATATCGACCAATAGCCTACGCATTATGCAAGTTATGGGTAGGGCTTTCACTTCTAGTGATTTTTACTAGTTGCCTAGTTTACTAGTCGGTTAACTACCTAGTTTACTAGTAAACTAGTTAGTTAACAGACTAGTCGACTAGGTAGTTAACAGACTAGTCGACAAGTAAACTAGGTAGTTAACTACCTATTATGTAAAAGAGTCTACAGAAACTTGAAGGAAAAAAAAGAATTTACATTTAAAAACTGTGTACATTGGTGACTATAATCTAGCATTCTATCTGATCTTGAGGCCTTTCTTTCTTATCAACTAGTCAACTAATACCAACAATGTCAAGTAGTGGATTTACTTGTCGACAAGTTGAATAGTTGCTTAAAGCCCTAGTTATGGGTAGGAAAAACTGGTTTCGGTACAGTACATCTCTAGTAGGTTATGTAATGTATCATGTCGTAGTGGATTTGCATGCATAAAGTGGACAGGTGGATGTAGACTATTCATTAGGGACCATTTTGTAGGACCAGGTCAAAGATGCACAGACTGTATGTTGACTTATGGTATCCTTGCAGCCCTGTCCCTGTTGGAACGTCTGATGAAGCATGTGGATTTGTACCTCAAGAACGAGAGCGGAGAGTTCGCCAAACCATTTGTCACCAAACTGCTAAGAAACTACAGGCATGTTCATTTACCTCCGTTAAAAAAGAAAGGGAAAAAAAGCCTTTTTTTTGCGGCTTACGCCTTTTATTGGTTTTTTGAAGGGACAGACAGTAGGTTGACAGGAAACGGGAGAGAGATGGGGGGATGACATGCAGTAAAGGCCGTGTCGGGCTCGGGAGTTGAACCCGCGGCACACTGCGACTGGATTACCAGTCGGGTGCCCAGACGGTTACGCCACCGCCTGGGCCGCCTTATTTACTTACTAAGAGATTTCCAACTCATGGTATGCCTGCAGGTCATGGCTGATTTTCAACCTTGTATAGTTGGTCTACCCTTGTTGGTCTTGTAGCCTGCATGTAGGCCCACTTTTTTTGTCTCTGTCCTACTCTGTATATTCAGTCTTTAGTATATAGTCTTCAGTCTCTGTATGTACACTGTTTTCCAGGTCCCACCCTGCCATTCTGAACATTCCCAATGAACTCTTCTATGACGGAGAGCTCCAGGTTTTTGCGAATGAGATTATCCGCAACTCCTACTGTAGATGGGAACACCTGCCCAAGATGGTAACTTCTTTCCTGCCTTCTCCCTGAGCGCACACAAACACAAACGGGCATGGATTGATGAGATATTTCTTGAATGCATCTCTTCTTCCTGCCCTCTTGTTTCAGGACTTTCCCGTGATCTTCCATGGAGTGACGGGTATTGACATGCGTGAGGCTAACAGTCCCTCATTCTTCAACGTAGCAGAGGTGCAGATGTTGATGGACTACCTGAAGAAAATCCTTGAGACGCAGGGCAAGAATGGCCTGTCCAAGATTGAGCCAAAAGACATTGGCATCGTTGCCCCTTACAGAAAACAGGTTTGCGGCACACTATATCCGAGTATTTAACACCAAAGACTGGTCCACTTATATCCATTTACATAATACTGTCATTAGAGAAGTTATTAGTAAATTAAAGACACAACACAATTAAACACAATGTTGTATATTTATAAAGGTGGAGAAAATTCGCAAGGCCCTCAAGTCAGTGGAAAACTCCCTGAAAATAATGAACATGAAGGACCTTAAGGTATGGAGGTATCATCGGCTGTATATTAAATATGACGTTTCAGAAACCACTCCTTTTTGACTTGTGTGTATGTGTGTATCAGGTTGGTTCGGTAGAGGAGTTCCAAGGCCAGGAGAGAAAGGTGATCCTGGTGTCCACAGTCCGCAGCAGCCCCAAATATGTTGAGCTCGATCAACAGTTCAGCTTGGGCTTTGTGAAGAATGTGAAGGTGCGGATCATAAAATGACTTACGGTCCTGACCCTTGTTTACAAAAGTCTGTAAATGAGCCCCTGCCAATCCATGTTGTCTTCTTGTACTTGACAGAGGTTCAACGTGACGCTGACCCGAGCCAAAGCCCTTCTGATTGTGGTGGGAAACCCCAGAGTGCTTAAAACGGATCCCACCTGGGCCAGGTGGGTATTGCCTCTAAATCGAACTACCGGTATACAATTATTGTCATTTGGCAAATGTAGGTTTTCATTAACCGCTAAACCCTATATATATATATGTAATTTGTAGAGTGTTCATAGAGTCAACCCAGGGCATTATAATTCACCTTTTTTACCTTTTTCCTTTGCCAAAACTAGCCGGTCTGCAAGCTCACAACCAAACCAAGTTCACCAAATTTTCGCCCTCAGAGTATAGGATCGCAACAACTAGTGTTAGAACCAAGAGAGAAAAGAAACAGAATTGACTTTCTCCTTCTTTCACTCTTTTCTCTGCTCCAGGTTTATTCAGTACTGCAGTGATGAGGGAGGATATGCTGGTTTCCCTCACACAGAGGACGAGGAGGAGGTGGTGAGCAGATTGGCCGACCTTTACATCCACATGCAGCCTAAAGGTGAGAGACAAGTCACACAAAGCAAAGAAAAATAAACCCTAATCCCAACCTGAATCCTTAAACTATAATAATCTATTCTTAGCGTTAAAAAGTACCTCATTAACCTTTTGTAGAGACCATAGTTTTATTAATTAATTTGGAGCAGGCAATTATTACGACAAGTAATGTATCCCTTTGCCACCTAGCGCCTTGGCAGACACATGGGTGGTTAGAGAGGCTGTTAATCAGAAGGCCACCTGTTCACGCCCTGTCTGCCCAGTATACATGTCGAGGTCTCCCTGAGCTCTGACCCCCTCAGTATGACCACCTGAGCAGCCATCAGCTAGGTGAACCTGAAACATAGTCCAACCAAGAATAGTCTCACAAACGGACCACACACTTTTCCTTATGCAGTCATGTATCTGTTTATTTTTGATCCATTGTTAATGCCTTCCTTCCTTCCCCCTGTCCTCTCTTATTGTGAATGGCACCCCCCAGTGGCGACGGAGGAGAGTGTTGTTCAGCTGCAGCCGGCCCCAGAGTGGAGGAATGAACATTGAAAGAGACTACATTTAGGACCTGTTCCAATATAAAGATATTATCCTGCTCTTCTACAGAGTTGCTAGGCTGGACTCATCCATATTTAGAAACGAGACATTTTCCATGCATGTCTTGTTTAACCCATTCTGACCTGAGATCAGATTCATACGAGGTTTCCACTGGACACACACTGGTCTGATTAAACCCATTCTGACCTGAGATCAGATTAAAAAAATGTCAGTCGTTCTTCGATTTTTCAAAAAATAGCAGACCTACAAGCTCGTATCGCGCCACTCGGTGGCGCGATATGAGCTTGTAGATCTGCTATTTTTCAATAGCTAAAGCATAACATGATGCCAACACCAAAATGGGTGCCCGGTCAGAATGGGTTAAATAAGACTACTTGTAAAAATTGTTTTCCCTATAAGCATAAACTAAGCGTATGTATTTTCTTATGAATATGAAACAACTGATATTTTTATAAGGAATTATTTAGATCTAAGGACAATTGCATAGTTTTTTATTACATCATGTATGTCATTGAATGAATTGAATTGAATGTCATTGAATGCAGAGATATTTATAGACTTAATCTATTTTGAAATTGCAACATAACTTATTAATTAATTAAAAGATTCTAGGATGAAATTAAACATATTTATTCAACGCTAAATATTATATTTAAATATGTAATTTATCATATGTGCTTCAGGCGAGAGGCCGACCTCCACCCATGGCGAATCATAACGATTATAACGGGCCTTGGAAATCACACTACCGCTCAACTAAAGGCATCTCTAAGACCCTGAATACCCCTTGAATAGGAATACTTTTGCTAAACATTCCTGCATGTTTCAACATCAAAGACCATCTCTGTCTATAGCTTATAATGGAAACTGTCCTCAACTAACTTGGTGTGGAAAACGGAACAATGAGCTTGACCTTTTGATTTTATTTTTATCTCACCATGTATACTATGTAGTAAATGCATTTAAATAAACGATACAGCATTTTTTGGCCCTCTGATTTTCTGTGTATTCTCGCAACACAAGCGATCATTTTCACTCTAACTAGTGCGGTAGATCCAAGGTAGCCCTTGCAGGCTTATGCAAAGGCTAAAATGATTTTTGATCAATTTATATTGTACAGATTATTTTTTATATTACACTGTTTTAGACTGATAGTAGGTTCTTGCTTTAGCTATGATCCTACATCATGTATGGGCAACTGGCGGCCACAAACGTTTCGGCTGGATAGGCGAAACATTTGTCCATTTGTTTCAAATATGAAATAAACTATATTTGAACTGCAGTCTTGGTGTGTGCGACCCAGGCCACTACCCTTTATTTTGAAATGTTTTGAACGGGTGGCGCACCTATAGTCAGAGCGCGGTGGTCATATGAAGATTGAATGTATGTTCTACAATGACCATGTTGTTGTACTAATGATGCGAAGCTTGCTTGGCTAGTTCAGGCAGACAACTCGTGAGCGAGCCTACCTGATCAGGTGACTAGTCTCATGCACTCTTTACCTGATCAGAGCGGCTACTCTAAACCTATCTGCCTACCTGCTTATTCCCTAGAAACATTAAAGCTTATTCCTGGCTTCTCTCCTGCTGTGTGGACATGCGCCGCTGCTGTCTCCCTGCCTCGCTTGCTGCTAACCTGCTGCTCATGAGGTTTTAGCAAACCCCACCGCCTCCCCAGCATCCACCTGTGTAGGCTCTGTTTCTAGATCCCCCTGCATGGGGGTCTTATTCATTCCCTGTAATTCTATTTGGCTTATAACCTAACTAAAATGTTAATGTTACAGGGAGGGAATAAATAGGGACGGCCCTGACGCCAATCTATGCTTCATATATCTATGCTCAATTTTGCTCAATAAATATATAGGCCTATTCTAAATTCACTCTAAGAGTTGTCTGACTGAAATTAATGTACGATGTGGCATATACCAAATAGTGTTGTGTAGCCAGACGATCAGAGATTGCCGCCATCTGATACGTGATGACATTACAATTTACAATTTAGGCATTTAGCAGACGCTCTTGATCAAGAGCGACTCACATTTAAGCAAAAACAAAGCATACATCTACATACATTTCATAAAATGTAGGGACAGGGGAAAAAAAGAACAACATTGCAGAACCAATGCAAAGACTTTAGGGCGGTCAGTCATAAGGGATGGTATCATATGGGATGGGTTATCAGGATTGGGGGGGGGCGGACGCTACAGCACTCAAGATACCCATGTACCTGTCTAAATACTTCACTAAGATACCCAAGTACCTGTCTAAATTCCAAGTTACCATGTCTAAATACTTCACTAAGATACTCCAATAGTACCTGTTAAATACTTCACAATACCAAGATACCAATGTACCTGTCAACGAAGATCAAAGGCACCATAACCCGACCAAGACAACCCAGGGGAGCGCAACTAACCATGTGCAACACCAGTTTCGGCACAATCAATCAATTATTTTCGGTGGTCTTGGGGCATCTAGCCTATGGTGGTCGTCTTGTCCTACATCAGTCATTAGACATGCAATCCCTTGACTCCTTCAAAACCGCTCTCAAAGGGCACCTACGGACGGCCGCAATTCAAAACTGGCCCCCGTAAAACCTGAATCCCCCACCCACCCCTTTTTCCCCTCACTGTATGTATGTTTGTTTCTTTCCTTTTTTACCTCCTCTATGATGATTTCCTGGTTTTCGTTGCTATATAGAGTATATTTGTACGTCTCTAATTGTTATAATGAATTGAACATGGTGGGCCTTATTGTAAACAAGTGTAATGATTTATGGTGTCGTCCACAATTAACAGTTTTGTTTTGAGTTGTGCTTGAAATGTACTGTAATTCTCCAATCTGTTAATAAATTCATCAATCAATCAATCAATCAATCAATCAATCAATCAATCAATCAATCAAATACCACTAAGACGGTGCACATGTTGTGTGTTAAGGGAAGGCCCATGCATGGTCAGGGTGGATATCCTGTGTTAAATGGCAGATTTGTGTGGTACACGCACCCCCATGTCTGAGTACTGTATGTGAGCTATGCCAGATGGTAAATACAGTAGAGTAGCACATATATAAATAGCGTGAGAGAGAGACATACAGATTACAGAAACAGAGAGACAACAGTGTCAACAGTAAAAATCCATGAGATATGGAGTTCTCTGTGAACTGCTGTACTTGAGAACACATATCTCTCCCTAGCATACAGAAATAGCATCAGTACTCCACGGGTCTTTGCTTCCTTTTATCTGAAACTATGTGGGTATTACCATGGAAACGGCAGAGAACTGCCCAAAGTTCTGTCAAAGAGCCAGTACACAAAAAAGTCATATTCAAATTTGATGTGGCAGCGCTGTGGTTATGGGCTACTTATAAAGCTAAGACTTGTTGTGAAAGACCATTTTTCCCTGAGAAGCATGACTTTGATTAGTTTGATATACTGTCAAGACTTTTCCAACAAGATTTTCATCTGGGGATTGCTTAAAATAATGATTGATACGTGTGTGTGTGTGTGTGTGTGTGTGTGTGTCAGTGTGTGTGTGTGTGTGTGTGTGTGTGTGTGTGTGTGTGTGTGTGTGTGTGAGAAGCAGGAGATGGATAACTATGTCCAGTCCTGCATTTATTAGTAGCACTCTCATACTGTATGCCTGCATGACACACTGCATGACACACACACACACACACACACACACACACACACACACACACACACACACACACACACACACACACACACACACACACACACACACACACACACACACACACACACACACACACACACACACACACACACACACACACACACACACAGGAGGCCCCCTCCCTTCCTTATATAATGATGTCATTATTTTCTAACCGTAAAGGGGCAGGGACCTCCGTTCTTTGTAACGGTTGAAAAACGTCCCCGCAGCCAATAGCGTGCGGGGGGGGGGGGGTGGGGGGGGGGTGGGGGGGGTGCGGCCGCTCCGATGTGAAATCGACGTTGTGTGGGAGGTTCTTTTTTGCTATAGTGTGTGCCAGAGGCGTTCTGTTCAGGGTTGCCATGTACGCTTATTATAAGCTACTTTGGGCTTGTTTTCTGTAAAGTTGCTTGTAAATATTGGTAGTTGCGGGTTGTCGGTTGTGTGTGTGTTATTATTATTGATTGATTGAAATTTGTATTCACAGTATGCAGAATGGGTACGTTTCAAACGAAAGCACAATAAAAGTTAGGCCTACTGTGGACGACACCATGATTAAACATTAAACGTGTTTACAATAGGGTCCACCATTTCAATTAATCAGAACATTTAGAGACGTGCACTTCGAGAAAAAGGAAATCATCATATAAAGGAAGTAAAAAGGGAAAAACATATAGGCCTACCCTACACTACAGAAAGGGTAAAAGGGGGGACTCAGACTTTATTTACGGGGGCCAGTTTCAAATTGCAGCTGTCCGTAGGTGCCCTTAAGGCCTTTTTGAAGGAGTCAAGGGATTCACTTAATGGCTGTTGGTAGGGCGTTCCCCATTTTGGTGGCATAGGAGCTAAATTAATTCAGTGACAGTCCCTTGTTTGATCCAAATCTGCAGGTTGCAATGTTGCACATGCATTTGTTGAACTCCCTCTGGTGTTGTGGGTGTGGACCTTGTTTGTGTGATATTGTCACCCACTCTAACTAAGAAGCCTTCTGCCTTGCTGAGATTACTATTTGATCCAAAGAGAATGGATTCAGTTTTCCCCAGGTGTAAAGATAGTTTATCAACTATCCAGGTGCCAGGTTCAGATTCTACCGAGTTCAGAGCTGATCGAGGGCCTTTTCTTTTTGTCAAATAGTTTTTTTTATTGAGAACAGATTATAAATTGTTACACAAACATTATGATATGAATTACATTTTTATTTTATAGAAAACAAAAAAGACAAAGAAAACCCTCAACCCTCCCACCCATACTGCTCAGTGACACGGCATACTATAGAATAAAATAGTAATTTGAAAAATGGAAAACATCTGAAAAGAAAATGGCGTATAGTCAACCATATCACTGGTATCCTGTCTATTAATTGTTTCTACTCAAGTAGGCTAATGGACAAGGGGCAGCCAAACTTTATCAAATTGTCTCTCCCTGTTTCTCAGGAAATACCTTATTCTCTCAAGATGAAATGTAGCCTACTAGTCATTTCATTTAGCCAATGCTTAAATGCAGGAGCCTCATCCTTTTCCAGTGCGTCAAAAATAGTTTTTTTTGCTGGATCGAGGGCCTTTTCAACCTGCAGTTTGTTCCTATCTGAGACCAGCAGTGCAGTGTCATCTGCGAACAGGAACAAGTTGCAGTCACAAGCTGATTTCATGTTGTGTACATAATAGAACAGTAAAGGTCCTAGTATGCTGCCTTGTGGAACGCCACAGCTCACTGGGAGGGGGTCAGGGAGGGTGGTGGTGTCATTATCTGGGTTTTTGTTGTTGTAGTGTAGTAGTTGGTTATTTGGGCTTGCTTCCTAATGTTCAAACCAGACAGTGGTTCTCAAACAGGTTCAAATCAAGGACCAACAGGTTCAAATCAAGGACCCCCAAATGAACATGTGTTTTTGTCTGCGGATGGACACCCATCTGAAATTATTTTATGCCAGGAACCCCTATTAAAAGATTTGTGTTGTTAAAATGTTTCAAAACGTTTGTTGTAGATCGGCTACTTTCCGTAAGGGCCATAGCTTCTAGGCTTGTTTTCCATTCATAGACCTTCTTTCTCTCACACAAAACCTGGCAACTCTGACAAGAGTCCCCAAAGCAAAGCCAATACATCCTGATTAGAGCTCGCTGCAATAAGGGAAGGGCGACACTAGGCTGGCTCAGGACTGGAGAATCCGAGAAAAGACGAGACGGGAGTTCTTTTGGATTTTGAAAGCACAGGCTGGGAGAGGTGAGAAAGAAACTACATTAATCGCATGTTCACTGTTAGTTGTTTTTAACCGTTATTTGAAATCTAAATGCATATTTCGACTTCAGAAGTGAGTTTTGAGCGTTGAAGGAAAAAGTAGGTGGTGTCAGTCTTTTCTGAAGGAGGAAGGCATGTCGTTTAGCCCTGGATTGATATGATCAACAAGCTCGGCGAGTTGAGACTTGTTACTTTATGTTGCTCTAAAATATGTTCATTAATTAACAGTGAATTACATTGTGTTCTGGACTGGTTTGATCGTCGTTGTTGTGTCAAATCGGAGGAGGACACACCTGTTTCCTTCCTCCCAACAACCTTTGCTTGTTCGTTCGTCCGTTGCACAAATCTTTTCGGTTCATGTTTTTTATTTGTAGTGCTCCACACCCCCACACATCTAATCTACAAACTCAACGGTTGGTTTACAGCAAATAACTTTGATTCTGTGGTTGGCTTCATTGTTTGTGTTTGGACTCACTTATCTTGACAACAACGTCACCGTCAGGCAGCCCTACCTTTAGTTGTGGTTAAAAGTTTCTCGTCATTCTCGGAGAGAGAGAGAGAACCTGTTTGGCCAGTGAGAGCGAGAATCGATCGGTATTCGAAACATTTCTTCGGGGGGAAACCGGAGACTTTAGGAATGCGAAGGAAAGAATCGCAAAACAATAGCATAGCCTACTTAGTGGGATGATGATATACAACACCTTTCCTTTAAAAAAACAATACCTTTCATTCTTTGCTTGCCTGTTGTGTTGCTATACGGCTGCTTAAACGTTTTCTTTTTCTGTCCTGAGGACATTCCTTTCTCCGAGGAGTCACCACACCCTTTTGATCCGCTGTAGCAACAAGACCATCATGTTCCATAAACTATTTTTTTTCCTCCTTCCTTGGCACATTGCTGCTCTCGCACAAATAACGCCAACTAATTGGCGAAAAAATATCGCGGAATATCGCGGGCTACTCCCCATTTCAGTTGCTACGTCGTAATACACTGGGTGTTCCAACAATACATGGCAGCAGCCTCCTGCCTCCCTCTCTTCTTGTTCTTGTCTACTGAGGAGGAGGAATGCTCATTGCTCACAAAGATTCTCCCACATCCTCTTGGCGCCTGTGTTTGTGTGCGCGCGTGCATGTGTGTGTTTGTGGACCGTGTATGATGTCATTGTGTAGGAACTGCTGACCAAGCAAGAATTCACACAGGTAGTGGACTTGGACAGAATGGCATGGTAATTATATCTCGCATGACAACAGTCGACACTCTTAGGGTTGGGATCATCCAGGACCGAAGCAATCACATCCAACATTGATGGAGTCGCTTTCCATCACATTTTGAACCGGCTTTCCGGAACTGTTTTATGTATTTATCACACTGTCAGAGCTGGTATGTGGACTTCATGTCTGCTATGCAATTACAATACCTAAAACTAGGTATTGATTCTAAAACTTTACATTTTCATTTTTCAAGGACCACTATATATAACTCTTGAAAGTGTACAAATGTAACCAAATGGTTGCTCAAACCATTTATCTCATCTTGGAGTTACATACCTGTTGGGGTCCATTAACATGTTCTAGCCTAGTACATGTTAATGCCTAGTACTACTAGTGAATCGGACTGTTAAGGGGTATTTGTTAAGGAACCGGTCCGGAATCGTTAAAATCCTAAAGGACCAACCCTAGTCGACACAGTCCACACAGTGCACCAAAAGGAAAGGTGGAGAAAAAGTGAAATTTGTTTTCCGTTTTGCCATACACAAGTTAGTATCTTTGGCCAATTGACCTAGCAATGCACAGTTGAACATTTTTTGAAATAAATGATTAACAACAAAATGTAGGAAACCAAAACATAAAGAGACCCGACACACTGTTTGGGAACCAGTGGTCTACTAGGTGATCAATGTCATGGTCACATCACATGGCAAAGAGACTGAGAGATCTCATGAGTCAAAGCTGTGAGAAATGCTTCACTTGTTGTCTAGTGTTGTTTTTCATGACGAACATAAATTGTATTGCTAATGGAGTACTGTGTAGCAGATGCATACTTACTGTAGGCAATATGCATGGTGGCTTTTAAAATGGCATTTTAAACACAAGCGTCTGTCAAACTCAATCGAAGACACTGCACCGTTCAGAAAGCTTATTGTCCAAGCTCCTATTAGTTAGTAGTAACTTCCTACACATCTGTTGTTTCTGAGACATAATGATAGTACATGGATTGCTCAAATGACAATGTTGGTATTAATCCATCTAGCCTGTTTGTTATCTCTGTGTTTAAGCTAGGCCTGGGCCATAATGGACAACATCAACCTTTTTCCAGCATATACCGGTACACTTATCGACATTTTGCCCATAATATAATCACCATTGATATTATTGCGGGGATGTCTATTGGTACTTTCACAAAGGTATTCATTATTTATTTATTTATAAATGAGTAAAGTCTACATAACTAGGTGGATAAAGGATAATAGTCATGCAAGTTCAGAGAATTTTCACTGTTCTGTAATGCAGGCAACATTTAACCACTTTCACCTGTGGGTCCCTAGTTGGCATGTTATTGGCAGAATTTGCAGAAACATTTAAACATTTACGTCAACAATATGGAACCAGGAAAAGACAACACTGATGCTGCGTTCACACTGGCACAGTATGCAAAAGATACAAAGCTACACACTGTTTGAGTTACTGCCATATCGGCATTGTTCCAGACAATATCTAGTATATACGGTAGTCTTCATATCACTATTGATTCGATACTGTATCAATATATATATATATATATATATATATATAGTGTGTATTGCTCAGAGATTTTAAGTTGTTGTTGGCGCTGGTGCTTGTCAGCGGTTGAGGAGGAGTGTGGCACCCTAAGGATACAGAACATTACCTCCCTGATGGTGACATCACACTGCAACACACACGGAGAGAGAGAGTATGGGATTAGACGGAGACAGACCTAGAACAGTACTAGCCTGGAGGAGAGGAGGCAGAACAGAAGGAGAGAGGGAGGGTGACAAAGGGGAACACACAGGAAGGATGATGGTGGAGGTGGGGGGGGGGGGGGTACAATCAGGTCAGCTTTTTCAGCGAATTAGCAAGGAGGGTGTGGGAGTGAATCTGCGTGTTTTAGCAGTCTTTGTAGAAGACTCGGGGAAGATAAATGCAGTCATAATTTCCCCCCCCGCAAATCCTGATTATCTAACTCCGCAAGTTCCTCTCATCCACTTGTTATGGCCTATTTCGTCACTGTGGAATATTAATCAGACTTTCAGTGATGTGCTTTAGTGCTGCACAATTAACCGAAAAAAAAGATTGTGACACCTATGCGATCTCATTTCTGTATTTGAGCAAGAATCGTGCAGCACTACTTGGCTGTCCAATTCATGTTTTTGCAACGAGAGAGAGACTTAAAGAGAGGTTTAAGTCGAGCACTTTGATGTCTGTTTAAAGCCACAGTAGTTGGCTCCATGGCACATTTGAGTAATAATGTTCAGCAACTACAGACTAAAGACATTAAACATTTTTATGGGGGGAAAAAAACGAGAATCGTGTGAAAATCGTGATCTCAATTCTTGTGGATGAAAATGGAGAAACATTTGAGCAAGAATCGTGCAGCACTAATGTGCTTGATCCCCCCCCCCCTTCACATCTGCTTCAATTCTCTCTCTATTCTGTCTAACTGTCTTCCATTCTTTCTCTTTTTCTACTCCTGTCCCTCCGTCTCTTCCTCTCTTGCATCCTGCGTCGCTCCATCTCTCTCCGTTTGAACTGCGGTGAAAGCTCGGGAGTGGATGAATGGATAAATCTCTGATATTTTTTTCCTCTCTACTCTGAGCCAGGCTGAGCTCTGTGATAAATTGGGCCGGGGGAGTCTCGATGGCTCTGTCCTATTTCAAACGTCTGCTTGGGTCCGTGGCTCAGCCTGCTGCACCCATTTCATCTCCCTCACTACATGCATCCTACTACCAGCCAGCCCCAGGCTAACTGTAGGGTTTAGGCCAGAAAGTCTAAGCCCAATCTGATATAGCTAGACTTAAAACATGTTTGAAATATATAGTTTTGGGAGCCCAAATATGCAGCAATATTTCTCATTCTCAACAGTATTTTTGACCCCAAAATGACCTGGGTGAAAGTCAGGGTTCTATAGCTACCTGGACAAGATCTGAATGAGATCTAAAACCAGATACATGGTTGCATTTAGAGGTGCTCCGATCGATCGGCAACCAATTGGTGATCGGACGATTTTCACTCCAAATGACTCGATCTGTGATCGTCCATTTACTCGATCTGGAGAAACCGATCATTTATACCATTTAAGTGGTATAAAAGTCAATCAGATATATAGTATAATCGTTTTGCATCTTTATGACAGGCCTAAACATTCTCCCCTTCCTCCCCACACACAGGAACAGTTTTGACATATTTATAATTTAGGCAATATTCAAATTTTCCCAGTAGCGGTATCGGCTGATCACTGACAAAAACAATCTGTGATCGGGATCGGTCCCAAAAAACCTGATCGGAGCATTAGACTAGGGCTGTTTTGAGAATATATTGGATTGTAAACATGTTATCTATGGAGCAAAAGTGAAGATATCTAATATCTTGCCTATATTTGGAGTTGCATCATAGCACCTAAAAGATTCTGGAAATAATTGAAAATAAATTGCCATGATTTGCTACTTTGCAGCAAAGTGCTAAAAGTGGGACCTTTCGACATGAATGGCGGTTAATGGAATCACTGCCGCTACTTTGTTTTGTGCTCATGGAGCGTAGAAGTACAGTAAAAGGTAGAAATGATTTGACAATTTTGGAAGGAAAAGGAAAGCTTGGAGAGACTAGAGCTTGCCGGTTTGCAACACTGCTGTGGTATCTATGGTCGGGTCAGGTCGACCAGAGTTTAGCACTCACCGCAGGGTGTGTGTATAATATGCAAATGAGTTGAGAGATATATAAACATTACAAACCCCTGTGTGGTGAGAAATCAAGCTTCCTCTAGAATTATTTTAAACTTGTGTTGTGTTCACCCACATACCACACGGCACTCATTTGGACACATTGTTTTGGTGTGTGTGTGGGAGATTTTAACCCATTAAAACCGGGAAAGCATCGGCCTGGGCCGTGGCTCAGCGGTCCGGGCACCTTGGCCGGTGGTCAGTCTGGCGGTGTGCCGTGGGTTCGACTCCCGATCCCGACGGCCTTTGCTGCGTGTCACTCCCCCATTTCCTGTTGGCCTTCTTGTCTACTGTCCCTCTATGAAAGGTGTAGAAAAAAACGGGAAAGGATCTATGGCATTTTAGATTTGAGCTAATCATTTTATATTTTGGATATTCGGGGGTCCTTGACATGATAAAGTTTGCGCACCACTAAATGTAGCAGCATAGGGTTTTCAGAAAACTGTTAGGATTAAGGATTTAGATTTTTTTGAGAATCAGCCTCAAGTCTTAATGGGTTAATGCCTTCATGCATAATCTCACCACCACAACACACTACTATGCTTAGTTGACTGGTGGGTGGGTACCTGCTTTTCTCCCCCGTCTGCCCCTTTTAATCTCCCGATCTACAAGCTCGCATCACGGATCTTCGCGATGTGTTGTGAGCTTGACGATCGGGCTATTTTCGCCTATAGGAACGGTAGGGTTCATGTGGTTAACAAGCCTGTGAGTGGAAAAAGTGAACGAAAGCAAGAGGACCTGGGAAGAGAGAAGTGGAGATAAAGGCTGATTGGGACCAGGGGTGTTGTGTATTTAGGGGATAAGGGTGTTAAAGTGGGTGAGACATTCCACAGCGCTTACGTCCTTCCATGGTTCATCCACCACACACAGAGAGTTAATGTTGCGTGTGAACTTTCTGTGACCCTTTGTTGGTCATCGTCGTCATTGTCTTCGCCAGGAGGCAGACAATGAGGGTGAATACTTATGTTTTCGCCCCTGTCTGTTTGTCTATCTGTGTGTGTGCTTAAGTTGTGTCCCTGTGCCTACACACATAATGCTATTCTGTTTAGCATGACACCATTATATGGTGAAGTACAACATCAGGTTTAAGTGGTTTATCAGACTTGTGATTTAGTCTATTATAAAAAGTCAGACATTATTTGCACACAGATATAATATATATCTAATATTAATTATATATATATCAAGAAAATATGCTTTGCATGTCCCATCAACTTTTCATTGCGTTTATTTGTAAACTTGGTGACAAATAAAACTATTGATTCTTGAAAGTAAAAGATAGAATCGCTAAGAAAATAATCAATATGTGCAGCCCTCACTTTCACTGAGTGTACAGTACAACATGCGACAGGATAACAGAGTTACTAATAATGGTAAATTCGTTTTCCTCTTCGAAGAATTTGCTGTTTGTCAGAGAGACGTGGGTGAGGGGGTTTAAGTAGATTATTGGTTCTTTCCTCAACACAATCACAACAGTGTGTATGTTGTACTGTCTGTAATCCCTACTGCTAGCTAATTTACCAGCAGACATGCCCCCAAAATGCGAGAGATAAGTATTAAACGTAATTATATAACATATGTTGGTTGGTCAGCTGAAAAAACTCTTGAACCCTACTAATCTAGCTAGTGTCCTTATTCTGGGGTTAACAGAATATATATATATATATATATATATCTATAGATGGATGGATGGATGGCTATATATAAAATCTCGGGACCATTCATTGTGACTGAACTTTTAGATTTAGGCTATTTCCCGTGAAGATATTTGGTGTAAATGGAAAAGAGGGGGGGCGGTTACCTACGAGTAGAGGTGGCTGGGGGACTCCGTGCCACTAAGTATAGGGTTCATATGGTTAATGTCATGTCAGCTGAGTAAGCACTGTGTTGACGTTGTTTAAATCTTCCTGGTGTTTGACATTGGCATGCTCTTACCTCATGCTACACCAGGGTTTCTCAAATAGTTCTGTTCTTTTTGTGTATTTATCTATTGTGAAGATGGTGCTAACTGGCGTTTCACTTTTACTCTTTGTAGAGTTCTCAAATTCTGCACAAACCCGACCCGACGTTTTAGGGCCGGGTAAGGCCTGAAATATATGCTAATTAGTCAGGCTGGGCCGGGCCTTAATTTTCAGGCCCGATGAGAACTCTGTCAATTGGGTGTTGTAGGTAGGGCCATGTTAAAATCAGGCCCGATGAGAACTCTGTCAATTGGGTGTTGTAGGTAGGGCCATGTTAAAATCCATTGGGTGTTGTAGGTAGGGCCATGTTAAAATCAATTGGGTGTTGTAGGTAGGGCCATGTTAAAATCCATTGGGTGTTGTAGGTAGGGCCATGTTAAAATCAATTGGGTGTTGTAGGTAGGGCCATGTTAAAATCAATTGGGTGTTGTAGGTAGGGCCATGTTAAATGGGTGTTGTAGGTAGGGCCATGTTAAAATCTGGAATGTCCGAATGGACCCTGGCAAAGCCTGATCTTCGGGCCCCCCTCCTCCGAGTCCTTTATGGGCAAAATATTTTAGTTGTATATCTATTTTTTATCATTAAGCTGCTGCAGTTTACAGCGGCATAATTTCAGACAGAGTGTTACAGATTAGATTGGATTAGATTAGATTGCATAAGCATTTGCCTAGCTTGCCGTTGCATAAAAACAGAGGCTTTTGCTGATTGTTAGACCTTTTTGTGACTGTGATATGCACTTTCTTTACAGTACTCGTCATTTTAGCATGACCTAGTTCCCAAACCAGTGTAAGCGAAAGCCATCGTACAATAAAAAGGCGTAATATCCCGTGTTTAGCATAATCAAACGGGTCCTCAAATACATGATTTGCATGGATACTTTGTGGTCACAGATGCATTGTGAATGGAAGTGGGTTGAAACTTTGAGAAACGGGTAGAGCTCCTTCTTTCTTTACTAGTCTTCCTGAAACTCAATAAAGCTTTTGTGTGTTAATGTAAGTAACCACCTCTCCCCCTCCAGTGGACAAGAATGGCCCCTGGCTAATGTGTTACTACTCTGGCACGGGACAGACGCCAGACCCTGCCTGTGAGAAAACCAGCACTAGTTGCTGAGAGAGGAATGAGAACTTTGCCCTTTTTTGCAACCTCACTTGGGGACTAACATTATGCAACATTAGGCCAATGTATCCCAAGACACACACACACACACACACACACACACACACACACACACACACACACACACACACACACACACACACACACACACACACACACACACACACACACACACACACACACACACACACACTCTCTCTCTCTAGTGTAGTCACGTGGGAATGGGAAGGTCAGAGAGTGTGTGTGTGTGAGAGAGAGAATCTGATGGCTCACCCACTGCAGTCTCCATTGCTTTGTGAACGTGATGTGTGAGTCATGTAACCCTGGGTTTGACACGGCTCAGTTGTCATTCAACTGGTTGGTTTACAGCGTCTCTGACGGTCTCATGCATTGTCAGAGATATGAGCAATTCCATACCAAGCCAGCACATGCTGCTTTGCAATCTTCATCGTATCCATTTTGTCTGTTCTCTATGGTATATTACTGACTGTATATGTTTGTGGCAGTGCATACAACCATTCAGTTTTCTTTCCGGCTGAAGCAGCCCCATGGCAAAAGAAACTCAAGTCAGGGATAATTAATTATTGCTTGAAAATGTCACTAAGTTTAGTGTACAGTACACTGTACAGTTGATTTGAAAGTAAGCCAATGTTAAAACGCTTCTGGCCATGGGGTTAATTGCATTGGGGAGTGGTGTAGGCCAGGGGGTTTCAACTTTTCATTTGATCTCTTAATGAGGTGAGGTTAATAATGTAATATTTATGTTTCATATGAATTTGCGCAACATTTGAGCAAAAACCTTGAGCCTGAACACAATCCGTGGCATTGTATCGTTGGTACCACCGACTGACCTTAAGGTTTCGTCAAGTGTTGTGCTTTCGGTTGCGCAGGTTTATGCTCGACATTAACGTAGCTCACAGGCCAGTGTTACTATCCTATCCTTTAGCAAACACTTGTTGGAATGAGGAGGTGAAATCTTACAGTGTCAGACACTGACTTCAGGAAAGGGACATGGGAGAGGAACCGGGAAAAAAAAACTGTCTTGTTTGGTCGGATTGGACTCCTCCTTTTGCCAGTCAAGTTTGAATTGACTGCAAGGGGCAGAAACCAAACCAAAGGAAGAAGTCAAATTTAAAAAGTGCAAAGGTTCACAATCCCATAATATAGCACTTTATTATCCTGTAACGCAGTGGTTTTTAACCAGTGGTCCTCCGGGGACCACCAGTGGTCCTTTTTTTTTTTCTTTTTTTTTTTAAGATATTTTTTTGCGGCTTACGCCTTTTATTGATTTTTGAAGGGACAGACAGTAGGCTGACAGGAAACGGGAGAGAGATGGGGGGATGACATGCAGTAAAGGCCGTGTCGGGTCCGGGAGTCGAACCCGCGGCACACTGCGACTGGATTACCAGTCCGGTGCCCAGACCGTTACGCTACGGCCTGGGCCCACCAGTGGTCCTTGAGGGCGTTCCAGGTGGTTGCCAGCTAAATGATGGAGAGTTGGTAACCAAATAGACCCTTATAGATCTTTAACTCTATTCTAACCAAATGGACCTGTAAGGGTCCATTTGTATTATTGGTTTTTATTCTTATTTTACTTGTTTTTAGTTGAGTCTAAACAATTAGAGAATGTTATTTTGACCGTTTGCCTGTTATGTTATCGCTATGGCACCACATCAATACAGCATGGAACTGTGGACAAAATCTTATCCAAGGATAACAAAATATTCTTTCGTTTTGGGTCTGTGAGGCTAAATGTCCTCAAATGGTGGTCCTTGGTTGGTTCAAATGCAGAATAGATATTGGGCCTTGATATGAAAAGGGTTGAAAACCACTGCTGTAACGGAACACACTGTAATGGAACACACAGGCCAGAAGGGGCCCTCGTCATCATCACTCTACAAAGTACAGATCTATTCCTGCACTTTTTATTAGGCAGCACTCTGAGCCAGCCAGCCATCAGCAGCAACGAGCCGCATTAATGTATCGTGTCGGGAGAAATAAAACACAAGCTCCATTTTGTGAAGCTATCTCTTACTGCGGATAGAAAGGCTTGTACCGTGGCTACTAAGTCACGCGTGTGTGTGTGTGTGTGTGTGTGTGTGTGTGTGTGTGTGTGTGTGTGTGTGTGTGTGTGTGTGTGTGTGTGTGTCTGTGTCCTAAGGCAGTGGCAGTATGATGTATGGATGGAGTTAAGCAGCAGCCTGCTATCACAGAGAACAGGTGGCTTTCTCCAGAGACAACCCAGCGTGTGTGTGTGTGCCAGCTAAAATAAATATGTGGAGGATAAGTAATAACGCAGTTGGTAGTTAGTTATTACAGTGCACCAAAGCAAATGCCTAGATGGCCAATACAAGCTGTGAGCATGACTTGGCCTACAGGATAAAATAACAATATAAACACTAATTTAGCTCTTGCACATAATTCACTTGGTTAAGCCTCGGTGCTATACTGGCCTTCTGCATGTGCTGTATTGTGTAGTGTAATACAGTGAATGAATGGTGGCGGGGGGGGGGGGGGGGACGTATACAAAACGTACATCCGTTGTATCTGGCAGTGTTCCTTATCATGCAGAGTGAAACCAGACGTGTTGTGCAGAATGTACCAGCCCTTCCAGGAGGTGTATTTTTCTTCCCTGGATAATGCAAACACCACGCCCGCAAGTAATTGACCTTTGCTCCAGCCTCCAGATGGCCGGAAATCGATTTCATTTCTTAACGTTTTACTAGGTTAAAATGTCTCCATTGAGCTGTGTTCATATGAAGTGGAAAAGACAAGAAATGCAGTCAAGTATTTATTTATTATTAAAGCCTGGCAGAATACTACAAAGGCTATACTACTACCTATAATTAATTACCTGCATAATTATTACATAACACAGGCTGCTTTGCAATGTTGAAATTGAAATATTGAGTTTGAAAAAGAATAATTAACATTAACAGCTTCTTTCAAATAAACCCCACAAGTATGACCTAAAAGAGTAAACACATTGAATTTTCACCCCAAAGAAAAAGGACAACAGAAAACAAGACAAACAAACCTTAAATACAAGATCAATAACAGTTGAAAAATAAAAGGCAGACAAAAACAGACAAAACAACAGTACACAACATCCTATATGAAAAATAAAAATAAAACATAGGTACATGATACATCCATAATCCAATCCAATACAATCCAATCACAGTATAAACTACTTTTAAAACAAAAGTCCAGCAAACCTCACTCATTCCCAAGCAGAGACGGATTCAAATTCTGAATGAATTGAAAGAATGGACCCCATATCCTCCCAAACCTATCGGAAGAACCATTCAAGGAGTGTCTAATCTTCTCCAGTTTTACACAGTACAAGGTGTCCCTAACCCAATGAGTGTGAGAAGGGGCGATTTCCAGTTGGTCAGAATTAGTCTCCTCGCTAACAAAGTGACAAAAGCCAAAACATCCCTCTCTGGTTTAGAGAGCAACGGTATTGAGGGAAAAACACCAAACAGGGCCCCCAAAGGTGTGGGCTCCACTCTTTGCCCGACTATCTTTAATAAGGAATTGAAGATATCGGTCCAATATTTGTGTAGAGAAGTGCAGAGCCAGAACGTATGGATGAGGTCTGCTGCTTTGCAATGTTAAGAGATGATTGAATGTTCAATGGTGAAGTTGCATTGCGAAAATGACATTCTACAAAAAAGTATAATTGTAAATGGGCTATTCGGTGAAGAGATTTATTTTTGTAGAGTCATAAAAAGAGTGGGCCAAGGTTGGTCTAACAAAATTTTAAGTGTTTAATCGTCGAAGGATAACTGTTTGAAAGTTGGCAGTAGTTCAATACTTTGTAGTTCTCAACAGGCCTGAAAAGTGAAAACTAAGGCCCGGCCCTAACTGATCAGGCCTGACTAATTAGCATAGATTTTATGTTAGGCCGGTCCACGGTCCTAAAATGTTGGGTCGGGTTTGGGAAGAATTTGAGAACTCTACACAGAGTAAACGTGAAATGCCAGTCAGCACCATCTTCATAATAGATAAATTCACAATCAGTCTGTTTTTGTGTTTTCATTAAGGAAGGATAATAAAAGTAATCACAACATGTACTCCATTTATATTATTATATTAAGGATTTTTATAATTTGCACTTTACATGCTGTCATTTGGACCGAAAGAACATGACCTCAAACATCACGCCTAAAGGGTGTGGTTTTGGCACAACTAACTGCATTAGGAAATGAAGACCTGCTTCCAGGAGGTGTTGTCCTGCTACTAAGAAATTTGTTTCAGTAGATGAATTAATTTGTCTCAGTTTCAGTGGACAAGTGTCAAAGGACCTCAGTCAGTGCCATTTCAGAGCACTTTACAGGCAAACAAACTTGTGTGTGTCCTCACTGTCATGAAACAACTGCTTTTATTTATCCATTCGTAATCAGGGCAGGTTTGGGCACTTTGTCAACAATGGCAGAGAGCTGAAAATGAATTGAAGTTGAAATTGGTCTCTTTGAGGCCTTTTTTCACTGACAGACTAAATAGAGACTAAGCTATGATGACTACAACTGTTTGGTTACACTTGGGTGTTGCGCTCTGAAAATAGCCGTACTACAAGCTCAGAATTTGAGAGAGAATTGTGCAGCACTGTCTGTCACCAACCAAACCTGTAGGACGGTGCTATAAATTATTAGGCCAAGGTGATGTGGCAGCAGCAGCAGCCAGGAGCACATTCTCTTTTCCAAGGAGGTGCTGCTGGTGTATGAGAGACTATGCGTAGGCAGCTGACAGCTGTACAGTATGTAGAGCATTGCATCCTGTGTGTTTGTGGGGTTGCAATGTTCCCAGGACTCTGGTGTGCTGCCTTTCCCCCCCACTTCTTTCTTCTTTTCCAGGCCAACACCGAACCCTCAGCCTTGCCTTGCTCTGTTTTCCACCTAGCCCACATAGGACAGGACACAGCCCAGGAAAGGGAAGAGGGTGCGGCTCCCCCAACAGACTTGGAATCACCTCTTCTCTCCTTCCCTTCCTCCCCTCTTAATACCAGTACCTCAGTCTCTCTCTCTCTCTCTGGTTTCTCTCTCACTCCACTTATTGCCCCCTCCCCTCCCCCTTTCATGAATTGCCATGCTACAACCATGCTTTTCCAAGAATTGGCTCGTGACTCGAAGAGGAGTTTGTTCCTATTTTGCCCATGCTGCATTCTCTTTGTCAGAGATAAGACAGACTAATTGAGGCCAACAATTGAGTTGTTTTGATCATGAATTCATGACATGTAATTATGAATTGCTGTGCACCACCATGAGCGGATCAAATAAAGAATGAATGTGTGACTAGCGGCCCGTGGTTCAGGAAGAAATGGAAGGTTCCCAGCTCCTCTTGGCTTGATGTCAAAATGTCCTTGAGTAAGACGTTGAACCTCCCCATTCTGACATTGAGATTGTATTGATTTCATTGTGCCTGTTTATTTTGTGTTTACCGGTTCGTTTGATTTTGGGAAAAAAACGGGGAAGCTGTGCTTCACAATAAAGATATATGAAACGGGTAAGACACAGTGAGCCTCTGACTGCTCCCGAGTCCAGCAGATGATGACGTTGGATTTAGTGCTTCACGATTCTTGCTCAAATGTGAATCTCTATTTTCCTCCACAAATTGAGATCACGATTTTCATGAAAATATTTATTGTCTTTAGTCAGTAGTTGCTGAACATTACTACATTCAAAATGTGGCATCAGTCCTGGAGCCAACTACTGTGGCTTTGAACGGACAACATCAAAGTGTTTGACTTAACACGTAAGAGTAACTAAAATGAATTGGACAGCGGCTAGCCAACCAATGCTCAAACTTAGAAATTAGATTGCATAGGTGTCTGAATCTAGATCGCAACCTTTTTTCTATTAATTGTGCAGCACTAGTTGGATTTCCTCCACTTTCGGTTTGGGACTGTTTGTGAAGAGGCGGATGGATGTAACGCACCATTTCTATTCTTATATCGTTGAATAAAGATTAAAGACGCCTCGTTGTTAAAAGTGTTCCATTCTGTTTGGCAGATGGCAGCCATCAGGAAGAAGTTAGTAATCGTGGGTGACGGCGCTTGCGGAAAGACCTGCCTCCTCATCGTCTTCAGTAAGGACCAGTTCCCTGAGGTCTATGTCCCCACGGTGTTCGAGAACTACATCGCTGACATTGAGGTGGACAGCAAGCAGGTAATGTCGTGAAGGACACACACGCGAGCGCGCACACACAGCGACACATGTGATCTGCACTTGTGGGATCTAACCACATGAACCATAGCGTCCTTATTCTGGGGCGAAGAGAATTGGTGTAGGAAAAGGTAGCATACCATAAAAATAACTTGCAGTAACCTGATACTGCTATAATATCCCTCAGACCTTTTTATATCAAGGACCCCCAAATGAACACTTATTTGCCCGTGGACCCCCCATTTGAAAAGATGCCAAGGACCCCCATAAGATTTTCACGGTTCTAGCAGTGATTTTCAACCATTTTCATTTCAAGGAGTTTGACATCCATTGGGCTATGGACGGACCTACATTTTATGGGATTTTCATCTCTGGGACCAAATTCATATTGTAAAATCAATGTTAATTTAACTCAGAGTGTACAAATGGAACCCGTTAGGGTCCATTTGGTTCCATTTGTTTTTCCATCCTCTTCTTCCTCTTCTCTAGTTCACAAGAGGATGGGGCTCAGTCCCCGACCCACACAGAGCAGAAGGGACAAATAAAAGCCAAAGTCAAATAAAAGCCAAAAGAATAAACTTGCTCTTCATCATGATCAACAAAACGCTTAACATGGCACGAGGAGTGTGCCAGACACCAGGCTATAACCGTAGTGTGTGGCTGTGTGCATGCATTAGTGCCGAGCTTAAAGTGGTATTTATTTCACTTTACTCTGGCATTTGTGTGGACACCTTCATGTTATTAGATACACTCCCCTCAGTTTGAAGCCTGTTTAATTTTTACCATGTTGGACTCATTGACAACACATGTCCCTGCTTCTGGTGACTGATATGGTCCTTCTAATGCATGAGGGGGGTTAGGGTTACACAGTATTACACATTTAATTACGGTAAAACTTTCAGCTTTTTTCACAAATGCGAAATATAATGAACCAGAAGCCTGATGAGTTTACCAAGAGCACGATAAACATGAAATGGGCAGCAATTATAAAATAAAATCTCTTACAATACAAAAAAAGCACATGCTGTAATCTTGTAGATCTGTTCCATTTGTGTCAGCTAAGCTTGCAGATTTGTTCAGTTTTTCTTTAACTCATCTTAGCTTCTGGGTGTCCTTGGAACAAAATATTTTGAGATGAGGGTCCTGGAGCAAATGCATATAATTTTGGTGGTCCTTAACCTAAAAAGTTAGAGCACCACTGATATAGCAACGAACATACGTTTTTCAGAAAACTGGATTTAGAAGACATTTTTAGAATCACCCTCACAAGCCAAGTGGTCCAGGCAAATGCCACATATAGGCTCTGGCCTGACAGCACGTCACATGTTCCGAGTCCCGTTCATGACGACCTTTGCTGCATGTCTCTCCCTTCTCTCTCTCCCACTTTCCTGTCCATCTTCACTTAATACTATCAAAGGCAGAAAAGCAAAAAATAAATAAATAAATAAAAAGCTGAGCACGGGAAGTCTTTTTTAGTTCAAACAATGATAGAAGAGAGGGCGAAATGGATGGTGGTTGAGAGGGAGATGAGTGGGCAGCGCAGACAGGAAGTCCTCGTGTCTATCGAGGCTGGCAAGGAAGTGCAGATCTTGCAGTCAACAACAGGAAATGGAACGTCACAGACTTCCTTCCTGCGCAAGCCCCGGCACTCCCTACCCACCTTTGTACAATACATTATGACTAATGCCCCATTTCCTGTCCCCATTTCCTGGGCTGTGAAACCTTGGATCAGCTCACTTCCTGAAATCTGAGGGTTTTATTTTGTGCAACATGGTACTTGGCTCTAGAACTGCTTTAACCACTTAAACCCTTTGCCTTTAGTTGACCGGAGACCCCCAGAGGTCTATACTGATGAGGCCAGTGATGAAAGTTAAATTATGGCCGAGTTATTTGCTGACTCCTGGGAGACCCCAAGTGGTGACAGAATGCCAGGACAGAGTTGGAGAGTGCATGGATTATAGTTCTCTTCTGAGTCGCCACGACTGATTTCGGTCAGTTGGATGGATTCCATAGAAGCCAGCATGTAATGCCTTCTATGGACGTATGTTGCACGGCAAAAATAACCCATCTGCAAGCTCTCAATGCAGAGCTTGTAGATGGGCTATTTTTGGGTATTAAGAGCATTTGTGCAAGTTGTCAAACTAGCTTTTTCTTTCCTTTTCTTTTTTTTTTAAATAAATTTTTTGTAATTTTTCATCAGATTATTGGCTCAGTCAGGAATGTGACACAAACAAAGTAATGTCCATGAATTCAAGGCTTGATGGGATGTGTAGTTGATAGAAAATAAGTATTTGCCAATGCCATCAAATAGGGAACCGTAGTATAATTCAGTTCAAACTGGGGGTCCTTGAAATTAAACGGGTTGAGAATCACTGCTAGAGCCGTACAAATCTTCTCTTATGGGGGTCCCTCCCTGGCATATCTTTTCAAATGGGGGTCCGCCGGCTAATTAGTGTCAATATGGGGGTCCTTGACATGAAAAGGTTTGGGAACCACTGGGATAGAAGATCCTTAAGTGTAGCAACTATAGTAGGCCCGATCAAACATCATTCACACTCACAGCCACTAAATGTCAAGCATTTCTATGACTTACGTACTCAACCCCACTGCCCCAGTCACCACCCAGCCCCACCTACCAGCATCTGGTTTTATGTACCATTGGGGGATTATATCCTGACTAAAGTCTTTGCACACCCATTCAGCAGCAACAGCAATGCATAAAAGCTGATCTAGTCTGCCAAAACTCAACTTATTGCCATTTGTCTCGACTGAGATGTATACTGTGTGTGACTGTGTGAATGCAGTCTGCCAACTGCATTCAGTTGGCAGACTTTTATACCATCGGCCTCGGCAGCTTACAGGCCACATGATGAGAAAAGTGACATATCTAGGCTACTGTACATAAGACATTCCTGCGGAGCACATTCCCAGACTGAATGCGTGCTGCGTTTTCTTGCAGTACAGGTTTTGTTTTGGAGAGTTATCTGTTCCATCTATAGATCAGCCCAGATAGAGTCCTCTTAGGAGCGGTTTGATTAATAACAACCAGGAAGACTGCCATGTCCTGCTCAGGGGAATTTGTTTTTACAGGTCGTTAACAGGTGGTTGTCAGAACCCATAATGTTCAATCCCTTTATTCCTTTTCTTTCTCCCACTTCCGCCTTCTGCTATATCTCTGTCTTAACCGATTAAGACCTGAAACCGATTCTACAAATGTCTTCTAAATCAGTTTTGTGTTACGATATCGGTGATTCTCAAACATTTTCATGTCAAGGACCCCTCAAAAGGTATTTGGTGACTGACTCCCCACCTCAACAATTTTTGTGTTCCAGGGACCCCCAGAAGTAAAGATTTGAGTTAAAAATGTCCGCTTAAATTTTTTATAATAGTCAAAGATTTGGGCAAATTTTGCTTGCAAATTTTGCTTGCAAATTTTGCTTGCAACACAGCATGAAGTGACGTGCTGTGAACTTGTATATCTGCTATTTTTTAATAGCCAACACTAAAATCTTAATGGGTTAAATAACAAGCAAGGCATGAATTGCCCCAATATACTATCTAGCCTTTTTAATTCTAAATGAGCGAGGCACCCTGGCTGTCTCCCCAATCCCCTCATCTAAGACTCGATCGTTTGATGAGGTGAACCTCTCTTCTCTGTTTTATGTTAAGTAAATATGATGTTCTTTTTTGAGGGGCCTCCTATTCCCAACTTTGTGTGTCTGTGTGTACCATGGAATGTGATGATGTATGATAAGAGCGCACCTCACTTACACAAGTGTGATTTTGATCTTCTCAGGTGGAGCTGGCACTTTGGGACACTGCAGGCCAGGAGGACTATGACAGACTGAGGCCTCTCTCCTATCCCGACACAGATGTGATCCTCATGTGTTTCTCCATAGACAGCCCTGATAGTTTAGGTAAGGCTCGACATACTTGGCTGCTAACAATGTTAATAATACAACTTTATTTGTATAGCACCTTTCATGACATGAAATGCAGCTCAAAGTGCTTTACAGAGCAATAGAGAAAAAAAAGCAAAGGCATAAAAGCTATTAAAATAATAGCAGTGAATAAGGCAATACAGGGAGGACATGAATAACAACGATTTTAAAGGCTCAACTAAAAGCAAGAGTAGAAGTAGGTCTTGAGCTGTGCTTTAGAAATGTCTACAGAGGCCGCCTGTCGAAGCTTTAGTGGGAGTTTGTTCCACACCGTCGGTCCGTAGAAACGGAAAGCTACTATACCGTATTTTTTAAGTTGCCATTTTTTTAGGCACATCGAGGAGGAGGACCTGAGGGGTCTGTTTGGGACATATCTACTATCTAGGCAGGTACTCTGTAGGTAGGAAGGTGCAAGACATGACTATATTGTGGAATAAAATAAGACTTAAGGTTATAGTAATAGTTATTGCAAGAAGATTATAACAGACAGAATAGTCCAGTATCCAGTAAAGGATAAGCAAGTACAGTATAATGCTGCATTCATATGGAATCAGGCAAGCGGTAGATGGCAAACGGCCAAACCTGCTGGACGCCACGGAACGGTAAAAATATTACATATTTTAACATTGACTGCCGTTACCGTCGCCGGTTCTGGCTGCCGGGCCGTCCTGTTCCATTTACCGTCCTGCTCTCGTCCACTAAAATGACTTCCAGTTTGCCGTCTGCCTGATCCCATGTGAATGCAGCACAAGAAAGATTTTCTGTACTGATTAAGTATGTGGGCCATAGGTCCATTCTTGCTTTAAAAATAGTTCTGACTTGGCCAGCCTGACCACCTCTTGGCAAGGTGTTTTGTTTTTAAAGCCGAGACCTGGTCACCTCTTTTACAAGAAGTCTAAAAGGGCCGTCCCAGAGCCAGAAGAAATGTTGATCATTCCACAGCTCGACTAGAAAGGTACATGTCAAGACCTGTTCAGGTCGTGTGTACATGCAACATTTACTGGAGAAGAGTTTGCTCACCTGCATATTTTTCAACTCTTTTCAAACACTGTAGATGCTGTAGTAAAATGTAGATGCCATACTATCATGGCTACTGTGCTACTGACATTACATTTTCACACAATTTATTGCGATTAACGATTTAATTGTTTTGTCATTGAACACTGGAACATAAAAATTACATTTCCGTTTCGTTTTGAAGTTGCACAGGGTAGATGTGACAAATAAGCTACATACAGTATACAAAGAAACGACTGACACATTTTAATAACTTAACTTATAACTTATAAACTATACAAAAAAGACAAAGTAAAAGAAAAACTATACTAGTGGAAATGGCTGATCTACTTGTGACAGGCTTATCTGCATAGTGTTGTCCAGTCATGGACAGAGTCATGAACCCATTATTTGGACGGGGCGGGGACGAGACATTCGGGATGTTGTGCTTCCTAGACAAACCACAGTTGTCCAGGGCAGCGTTCACCCATTTAGGACAGGAACGCAGTTGGGTCACTGTATAGCTTTTAACCATTATTTTAAACTTCAGCTGTTGAAAAATAGCAGATCTACAAGCTCGAGCTTGTAGATCTGCTATTTTTTTTAAATCGTGAAAAAATTGAGCAAATCTTTGAACATGAATGTTTTTAACTTTACTTCTGGGGAGGCCTGAGACAACATATTTTCAGATGGGGGGTCAGCGGCCAATTGCATATAATTTTTGGGTGTCCTTGACATGAAATGCTTGAGCACCACTGACATGGAAACAATTTACTCATTTAGCAGACGCTCTTAATCCAGAGCGATTTACATTAAGCAAGAACAAAAAGCATGGCAAAACATCACATACATAAAAAGTAGTTCTCATGAAACATGCGTAAGCTAAGAACGTAACCGTGGAATATCTATATAAATAAACTAAACATACTATACTATACATATATACTATAAAGTACTATGACTACATAAAATGCAATTCTAGTGCTGTCTGCTATACGTCTGTATAAAGTGCTATCTAAGTCTACATAGCACTTTATGTAGCTATCTAATCGGAAAGCTGCCATGATTTAGAAGACCTTAGCAGAATCGTGTTCTGGGGTCTAAAAGGGTTAAGCACAAGGTGTGGTGACCGCGTGGTGACCGCGCTCCTCCGAGTCCGTCCACCATGTGCTGGAAGTCAGTGGAATGTAATTGTGGAAGAAGCCACAGATGAGACGCCTTGCATAGCACTGCATTAACCGCTTATATACGCCCTATATACTTTGTCATATGACGAATGGCTCAAATAGCGCTGATCTACAAGCTCACCTATTTTCACATATTCTCTCTCCCATTCTTTTGTTTATTTACTTAAACTTTTTTTTATGCCTACAATGACCTGCCCAAAATAGGGACGCCGGGCTGAAAGTGCTTAAACAACATGAAGTGTAGGCAAGACTGCACTGGTAAAATGCAACAGATTCGCTGTAGCTATCCAAAATGAATCCGTAGCCTGCTATCATTCACACAATGCCAGGTTACATAACATTGTAATCATTGTAAAAGGGAGTTTATGGAAGAGGGTAGTACGGAGAAGTAAGGTGAGGATTTATGACATATCTGCTTCATAGATTTTCAACATCCGGTGAGTAAGAGGAATAGTTTGGTGCAAAGTAATCCTTGGAGCATCCCCAGGGAAATGAATACCGCAAGAGGGGACAGGACTGGGACACCTATCTCTACAGCAAAATAAACGAAAGATAAGAAATGGGGTTATAAAATAAATGTATAACTGACCTTGCATTCTACTGTGTCTGTGGGCTTGTATATATGGCTCAATACACATGTATGAGCATTTACGTGTGTGTGTGTGTGTACAGTACAGTGTGATTGAATATGTACATGCCATGGTACTTTGTATTACTGCATAACTTGTGTGGATTCATTAGTTTGCTGTTTGTCATGCATTGTTTATGTCATGCATTTTTGATGTTTGGTGTTTAGTGTTCTACATTAAACGACCAACATTGTTTGACTGCTGCATTTGCACCATTTATTTTCATGCAGTAGCTTCTTAATCTGCATAAAGACACAGACAATGTCGTAGAATAGATTTCTACAGCTACAAACTAGAGGCTCTGACATTTCCTGTAAGCCAACGGGCACATATATGCATGTATTGTTGGCTAGGCTCTCGGTATCCTACAAATCTTTAAATAAGTTGTCCCTGTTGGCTGACATGATGTATATAGAGCCCCCTCTGACAAAGCCACCACCACGGGGCTCTCTCCCATACTGTTTTGATTCGGCTGTACCACAGCTAACATTCCAAACTGTACTCAATATGGCATCTCCTTACAGAGGAAACAAGAACACTGGTCTCCACCAACACTGGGCTAGACTCTCAGAATCAGCCCCGGGGTCAATGGCCTCTCGGATGTTTATAAATGTCTCCACACTGTGACAAGGGGAAGGACTCTCCCAATACTCCTTGTAGGGCAAAAATGGTGGTGTGTGTGTGAAGTGGGCAACAGCAGCAGGATTGGACTTCAATGGAACCACTAACAACGTGTCTTTCTGTTTCTTACAGAGAACATTCCAGAGAAATGGACGCCTGAAGTGAAGCATTTCTGTCCCAATGTCCCTATCATCCTGGTGGGGAATAAGAAGGATCTGAGGAATGATGAACACACACGCAGAGAGCTGGCCAAGATGAAACAGGTGTGTGTATATCTTGATATTACCTTATCGGCAGCACCCAGTAAGACATGTCTCCTGTGTAACCAGTTATGAACTTTGACTTGGACGCACGTGTGCACACACACACACACACACACACACACACACACACTAGAGGTCCTCCTGACCCACAGGTTGAGAACCACTGTTCTAAACCACTGATGTGCATTGGTTGTTTTAGGAGCCAGTGAAGCCAGAGGAAGGCAGAGACATGGCCAACCGCATCAGTGCCTTCGGCTACCTGGAGTGCTCGGCCAAGACGAAGGATGGCGTGCGGGAGGTATTCGAAATGGCCACCAGGGCGGCGCTGCAGGTGCGCAAGCGCAAGAAGAGGGGCGGCTGCCTGCTGCTGTGAAGAGGGAAAACGGGCCAAACCAAACCAACCAATCAGCGACTGAGGGAAGACCTCCCCGCAGCACAACCTTATCCATGGAGAAAAACCTTTAACCAACCAATGGCTTTCTTGGACTATATTTACACCACAAACGCAGATCTGCCACACAGGCAAATGCGAAAGACTGACAACACCTGTTTAAAAGCAAAACAAATCAGCCTTTTTTTGTACTTTTCTGTTTTCTTCTACTACTCACACACACACACGTTGTTCATGCTTTGTTCTTCCATTCGCTGCTGGTTTTCGTTTGTTTCTTTCTTCACCAGCGTGTTTGTGTGAGGAGCCTGTCTCCCTCAGTCCCCCCACCCCCTTTCTGTATGTATGAATGTATGTTTGTATTTATATGTGCATATATATATATATATATATACTTTACATATATATCAGTCATCCTGCCACTGCCTCTGTGATGATTGTTTACAGAGAAGGACCAAGAAGCTCACCGCACACGCACCCCTTAAACCCATAAAGACCCCGAGGCCCATTCTACTAAATGCCTTCTAAATCGGTATCTCCCAGCCTATAGCCAACCTCAAAAGGCACACCGTTTCTCACAAAGTGTTCTTTTAGATTTGGCTCATTGTGTTGGGACTCAAAAGTAAAATGTTCATATGGAACCCCCACCTGTGTCCATGTATCTCCACTTCAGTCTTCATGCTCCGGTCATTTTACCACACCCATTTAATTTTACGCCCCGAGATTTCCAGTATGCTGAATCGGCAGAGCTCCCCACGTCTTTTTCCCCCCTCCTTCTCTCCACTAACATCAAAGACTGTACATCTAGGTTCAACTCAAATTGGATGTATATTCATTCGCTGAAACCTACATGAGCTCAGACAGTAAGGGCTGTTTACAGAATGCACCTTGCTCTGTCTCTGCTATGGGCGAAAGGATAGGCTGGCACCGCACACAGTGGCCTATTGTCGGAAACAATACTCTCAGTCAGTCACACACACACACACACACTGGCCCAGACAGACATGCCACGAACCAGGCCACACCAGCGCCTCCCATAACGTGCCCACTCTGAATTCTGCACGGCTCGTTCAGACCCCATTATGCAGTTATGCGATGTTACTTTGTTTTTCATTAATTGAAAGGGGAGTGCATATCATGTGGTTTGCTGGACTTAATCCCCACTGCGCTCGCCAACATTGCCACTCAGACAGTTAGTTTTGAGGCGGCTCATTATCCAGATGTGTGTGTGTGTGTGTGTGTGTGTGTGTATATATATATATATACTGTACAAGGATCTGCGCAGCTTGATTGACAAACACACACACGCTATCAATGTGCCAACTCTTAAACCATGGATCAGTAGATACCTTGGCTGTTTGAACTGCCATGTTGATTTTACACACCAGCCAACCAGCTGTATTATAACCATGTGATATAATTCCTACCAAGACCAAGTTTTTTCTTATTGAGAAGTCCTCAAAGGTTTGAGATGGATCCCACATTATCAACTCTAAAGCTCCCCTTTGAGTTTCACAATCAGTTTGCTAATGCAAAAGCGATGATTAATGAGCTGTGAGTCTTAACAGCTACTTCCTGACATCAGGGTTGATGGAAAGGGATAGAGAGCATGTTGGGAGTGCACATCAACCCTGTTCAGTATCCTCCCCACTAACACCCTACACTAGAGCTCATGGCAGATCACTGGGTAAGTGTGTGTAGACTGTGTCAATGTTAAGCTCCAAGAATGGCAATCCTGCATACACTTGTCCAGTTCTATCAGACGCCTTGAGAGCTGGGATCAGAGGGCAGTATAACTGGCCAATAAGCCCATCTCCTTTTAACAGTAATGCAGGCCTAGAACATGCTAAAGAAGTCAAGTCAGGAGAAAAAGCTGATTGTGATGATGCTTTACAAACAGGACAGGGGTGTGGTGTTTAATGTCTGGGTAAGACAAACATGTTAATAAAATATTTTTGAAATGCTACATAACCTCAACATGTCTTTGCTTGTTTATTTACAATTTGGCAGACAGTCTTAATCCAGAGCGGTTTACAGTAAGCAAGGAAAACAAGGTAATACCGGTACATAATAGGGGTGTGTAACGATACATTTGAACAGCGATACGGTACATGGTTGATGATTTTGGCGCATTCATGGCGATATTTACCAAATAAATTAATGTGTGAAACATGAATAGTGAAGGAAAACATTTATTCTGATGGATATAAATGGGTAAACGGTCATTCTCATTCTCAAATACATGGACATTGTATTTGAACACGTGTGGACAAACCCGCACCTTGACATGAACACAATACACACATTTATTGATATACCAAGTATTAAAGTAATTAAACCCCTCTTTTCTTTAATCCGTTATTTGACAGACGGGGACAGACAGTTCAATGTATACCTCAGCTCGATGTTGGCCTCACTACATGCTATACATGTTCCCCACTGAATTTTTTAATTCTTCTGCTATAATGACATGCCCAAAATAGGGACCCGGACATTATTTTATTTTTGATGATCAATTACATTATAAGTATTAGTTTAACTGTTGCACCCCTACAGTATCGGTGATCACTGCAAAACGTCCGAACAGGAGGATGGAGGCCGTGATGAGCTTAAACATGTCCAAGGGGATGTTTACTCATGAGAGAAGGGGTGGGATATCTGTCCTTAGTTCACCTCTTGCCTCACCCCTGAATTCATGTACTGTAAGTGTGGACACAGTGACATCTTGTGGTATCATATGGTCATGTATATCTGAAAGACATGTAAGAAACACAATAAAGAAAGTATGGCTGTTAAGTGTCTCCAAACATTACATGTATAAGGAAGCATAACTATTAACCAATAAATGGGAACACGTTTTGTTAAAGCCAACCTATCTGGCATATTAAACAGCCGTTCGTGAAGGTGAAGTCATTAAACAATTCACCCCAAAGTGAAAATGACGTGAAACAAATCTCTTTGTCTTTGTTCGCAGTTCATAACACAAAAGGAAAACACAAAAGATTGTCAGCACATATTTGTAGCAGCTTTCTCCAAAACAACTTAGGTCATTGCTATTTAGAGTTCCACAAAGGGCAAAGGATGACCATAAAATTACTCCAGACTACAACTCATGCAACACACATGTACTGTAGGTGAAGTCAAACATGAGAGGACACAAAGACACATTTACACCATTATTTAGTGCATAGCTGTTTGTGTTTTGTTACTGTCTATAGTAAACAAACAAAAAAGGTCATTTTCCACTACTAGTGTCATCATTTGGCTTCAGAAGACATTGTTTATGCTGCAGGAGCTGTATAGATATGGGGATTTCCACCTTTTGTTTAAAATGTCATTAGAGTGAGAAGATAATTACATAATTTCCATTGTTAGGTGAACTATTCCTCCGTCATTGACATCAGTGACACAAAAAGCAAACGCTCCCATAGTTTCTCTTCCGGATTTGTTATTATCACATACTTCTGTGTCATTCACATATCACGTATTTCTAAGGTGCTGATTACGAACATTTTCTTGATTATCGGGTGATAACAGTTGAATGGGGTGAAATCTTTCCACAAGAGGGCACGCCAAAAGCATTAGCATACAGTACAATACATGATCCTATGGCCAGGCTCAGCACACATTTTTACAACATTATTTTGTAGCCTACTGTTTGAAATAATGTTAAAAGTAGGGAAAAAGATAATGGAAAATTGAAATGACTTAAAATTATATGTTTTGAAAAGGTGACGACTACAACACTTAGCAGAATGGAATTTCACAATGAGGACATGAGTGGAGGAAGTTTCTACATTTCTTCAACATTCTCACCTTTGTAACAAATGTGTCCGTGGCAACACTTGGTCTTTCTCTGGCAAATTTTAGATTTTCTTTTTTGGCTCACCATTATAATGTTATTATTTTAATCACAAGACGCAATTACTGAATGTCAAGTCTCCAGGTTTTCTTCAGAATATGTATGACACTGATTTACTACGAAACTATGGCATATTAGGAGTCTAATTAGTACTAGTGGTTCTCGCAAGGACCCCCTTGACTCTTGAGTGTAGAAATGGAACCAAATGGACCCTTGCAGGTTCATTTGGTTCCATTTGTACACTCAAAGAGTTAGAGACCTTTTATGTTCATTCAGGACTTTGTGTTCAGGTCATATTATTGTCCACTCATTTTGTATGTCCGTGGCAAAAATGGAATTTGGAAGAAAAAAAAACACCACAAGCCAACATAGCGATGATCCACGATTATGATTTTACTTTAGTGCCACGGAACCAGTCCCTTCAAGCCTGGCTCCAGCTAATGAATAATGAAGTGAAGTGTCAGGCTAAGTCACTTCATCCGTCTACAGAAAAAATAACAATAAAAATAATCACAAGTTAACTCTTCTGCATGCAGTCGTCCTGGCTGACCATAGACACACTTGACCTCAATAATAATGCAACCACCAGATAGCCTGCTGAGCCATGGAGAAGGTCCAAGCAGCAGGCCGCTGTCAGCCCTGTGCTACAACAAAGCAAGTTCAACATACCCAGGATATCTTTTCATTATCTGCACCACTGCACCGGTGGTAGGAAAAAGTACTCACATTCTTTACTTTGTGAAAGTATCAATAATGCAATGTTAAACTACTCTATTACAAATTTACTTGAGTATTAGTATCAACATATACGGTACTTAAAATACAAAAGTAGTCATTATGCAGAAATTTATAAAAAATGAATCTTTTGAAAATAGTAGATCTATGTGCCCCATCGTGACACATTGTGAGCTTGTAGATCGGCTATTTTCAAATGGCCAAAATGTAGCCTATCTAGGGCTGAAGTGCACTGATTGATTGGATTTTTTATTTCACAGTATGTAGGATGGGTACATTTCAATCGAGAGTAGTCAATACAAAAACTGCTACTTTGAGGACGAAACCATGAAAAGCACTAAGACTTGCTTACATCAGGGTCCTCCATTTTCAATTCATCAGAACATCCCTCCATTTAAAGACGTAGCTGTGACAGTTCCCTATGTTGTGTTTGTTTGTGTGTGTGTGTGAATATAGTTGCTTAGTAGGACTACTTCACTTATTTATGTGGTTGTGTGTAGTTGCTTTGCCCCTAATCATTTCTGTTCTCTGTCCAATATGATTGGGGAGCAGAGCTTCTAATGATGATCAGCTCGCACCTGGGCCCGGGTGTCAACGCCCTATAAATGCCTGCTTCCCCAGTCCTGTTCTTTTCATTCGCCTGTTGAAAAGTGTTCATGGTGGAAAAGGTGCAGGAGGCAAATTGCCTCCTGCACCTTTTCCACCATGCACACTTTTCAACATCCCTCCCTCCATTTTTGTTAATACATACAACACGCACACACATACATTTCACTCATGCATACACGCACTGACTACACCACTGAATACTGATCTCCACACTTCATCTGTTTATTCATGATTTATCGTTTACTTACTTATAATTTGGTTAATCAATAAATTATATTTCTTTGGTTGTGTATCTTGGCACCCCCTAGGCCAGGTACATAACATACACATATACACTTCTATGAAAAAAACAGGAAATCATATAAAAAGGGAAAAACATGTACAGTGTGATAAAAGAAAGGGTGGGGTGGGGGACTCTTGACTTTTTTTTACAGGGTCCAGTTTCGAATTGCAGCCGTCCATAGGTGCTCTTTGAGAACGGTTTTGAAGGAGCCAAGGGATTCACATTTCTTAATGGCTGTTGGTATAGGCCCTATACCAACAGCCACTTAAGATACTATACTATAGGGCGTTTCAAAATGTTGTGGCATAGGAGCGATGGTTGGTATGTTTTGTAATAATAATCTAAATCTACAAAGACATTTCAGCTGCCATGCTCACAAGCTTGTAGATCTATTTGCTTGCTACTTTTTTGCGTGACACTCATAAGGCAAAGGACCCTAAAATATTTGATTTGCATTCCGTTGTATGTTATTTGTTTAGTTTACTCTCATTATATATTTTTGTATTCTTTGTTGTCTCTTTTTTCTGTATCATACTGTGATACAGCCATGATGACAACTGAACTTCCCTCATGGGATCAATAAGTCTATATATATTGTTATATCTATTACACCCAAATCCAGCTTGTAGAACACTGCTGCCCTCTCCTGGATAACAACACGCGCTCAGTGTATTCCTGCTTTGCACTTGACTCACATAATTAAATGCCTTAAATAACAATAATAACTAGAACTGCACTCTGTCGAGTGCATACTTGCTTGTTGCCATTTATGGCCTACTAGTGTAGGCCCAGTCCCAGCAAATTGTGCCTGATACGGCAGTGGTGCCAGATTACATACATCTGTATAACTAGCTCTCAATGATGAAAGATGCGGATTAAAGGACCCAATGCCAGAGTGTAATTGCTTTTCGATGGTGACGTAATGACGATATGTTTTAGTGTTGGGAGGATTAAAGGTAATGCTCCTATGTATACATGTATGTAATCTGGCACCACTGCTGTATCAGGCACAATTTGCTGGGACGGTGCATACGCATCAAAATTGGCGGGGCGGCTGGAGCCTGGGACGGTGCATACGAGTACCGGGCGAAACTAGTACTTGCGCGCTCTGCTTGTGCAAGTAATAATAATAAATCCCCTAAGCCTTACTCCTTAGTTAGATTCATTAATTGTATGCTTAGGAACACGTACTTTACATTAAAAAACTTACTTTAGAACCTTGTTTGAGGTTTTATTACAAGTCCAAGCAGCGGTTTGAATACAGAAGGAAGGGTGAAACTTCTGCTTCGCTAACCCCGCATCACCAGGCTAGCCAAAGCCATACCAAAGTTTCTTGCAGTGATCTGTTTCTTAAAAGCTAACCTGTTGTAAAGAAAGCAAACTGTATACCAATGTGACAGTAAAGTTTAAATAATGTATTGGTCCATTCACTGATTAATTGACAGAGACAGACAGACAACCAACTCATTAAATTCTTTCATTAAAAAGTTTGACCCATACATGAAGAGTAAGCACACATAATATGGTCACCCCCAAAGGCCCAATACAAAAATAAATTTGTTTTTCCAATTCAAGTTGATGGTCTGATGTCAGTAATTTTCAAGAGCTATGTGTATAAATAAGTTAGTTTAAATGATGTGTGTCTATCGTACGACATGCAGGGGATCTAAATGGTTGCCATGGGCTGAACATAATGAAAACTCCTGTTGGTGGTGAGGTGAGCAGACTGCAGCACATGCATGTTACTATTGGGCACACTTTCAAATAGATATTAAAGATGACAATAGCTAGCTGAGTAAGCTGACCCCATCATTTAAATCCCATAAATTAATTAATTGGGTGAGAACTACTATACTACCTTTATTAATAAATACTGTAATATCACAGGCTGTGGCTAGTCCATGGTTAGTAGTTGCAGTAGAATTAATTCCCAACACATTGTTTTAAAGCTAGGTCACTTCTTTTCACCGTTTGAGTCAGTTCGTTTCACTGCAAGACAAGTTGTTGGTGCAGTTGTGTAACTGCCTGGTATTTTAAAGTAGGTTGTTGTTAGTTTGTATGTAATTTGTCCACCAGTGACTGACCACAGAAAGGAACGTATCAAGACGCGTTATAGCTTGTCGTTCTCTGTGTGTGTGTGCGACACCGTCGTCCAGAAGTAAATTTCTTCAATCTATAAATCGCTGAAAAAACAAGGTAGGCTACTGTTAGGCCTAATACTTTTCCCACCGGGGCTGTTGTGGAGGTTTGTTTAGCTGCGTCTTAAGACCTCGGTGGCCGAGCTCTTCAAAATAAAAGTACCCGCAAAAGTAAACAAAAATGATTAATTTGCACATTAAAACAAATAAACAATACATTAAGTATTTAAACGCGTTCGTTGACGTTGACCCGGAAACAGCTGTTGCGTTGCGCGACTTCCGCGCTGGACCCGCGTTGCTAGGTTACGCGTGTGTACATGGTGACGTCATGGTGGTCCTTGTTGTACACACGTGACTGACGTCAGCTACGGTTCGATTTAAAAGGCAGAGCAGCATTAACACCACACCATCATTTTGCAACAAGCTACAGAGAGCAGCAGAACGTTTGAAGAGACAGAAGCACAAAGCAAAGCAAAGCACAGCAGCAGACAAAAAGGTTCATGAACAAACAAGAGTAGAACAACAAAATAAAGGAAAGGAGAAGGAAACAACCCTTTGGCTTTAGTGTTTAGAATGATGTCTCAGCAGTCTCAGTCTAAATTGGCACAACCAGGAAACAAGTTAGTTTTAGGAAAGCGCGAGATGCGTCCCGTTCTGGCCAGGTTAAACCCAGTAGATGTTGCCATGCATGCAGCCAGGATCAACACGGATAGAGATGATGGAGAGAATGTGCCTTCATACAGCAGCGAGTCAGAAGATGATTCATCCGTGGCAGATCCTGATTACCACCCCACCCCTGATGATGACCAGCACCGCCCCTCTGCTGGATTTTGGGCCAGGGATCGTTGCGGGGCACCGGCCCCACGGGGGGGAAAGGGCCGCGTGAAGGTTAAAATTGAACTGGTCAAAAACAAGACCAAGCGATACAGGACCTTCAGCAAGCGGAAAAACGGCATAATGAAGAAGGCCCACGAGCTCGCCATGCTGACCGGTACCCAGGTTCTCCTGGTGGTGGTCAGCGAAACGGGCCACATGTACACCAACGCCACCCGCAAGCTCCAGCCCATACTCACCGGGGAGGACGGAAAAGCCCTGATCCGAACGTGCCTCAACTCTCCGGACCCCCCGTCACACTATGACCTGTCCAGAGACGAGCGCATGAGCTCCAGGGGCTATGAGGAGGCAGACAAAACCTTCCAGGTGTCGTCGGAGTCGTCGGAGAGACCCGCAGAAGGGCTGCCGCACCGAGGCTGCCACTGCCAGTCTCCTGGACACCACCCCACCCACATCGGTGGTGCCCCCCAGACCACCGAGCTTGTAGCGCCCAGCACCACCACCATGCAGTTGGGCAACGGTGGGCTGTCATCATTCCCCATCACCATCCCGCCCAGCGGCTTCTCTTACGTGCCAACGGGCACTGCTGTGATGTACAACAGTCCACACACGGTGCTCTACCCCTCCAATATGATGGGGGCAGATGTGGGGTGCATGCACAATGGACAATGGATCCCCATGGTTTCTCAATGCTCTAGTTGAGAACCCCATTTCGGTGATGCAGGACAATCCAACAGTTCGCAAAACATGCTCTGTGAAACGTATGCATTTGGTTCATATTTATTTTGTCTTTCTGCTCTGTATCAGTTGTTGTATTGTTGTGCAATTTTTCATAATTCTGTAAACATTATTTGGAAATAAAAATGCTTAAAAATATATTAACGTGTGTCATTTGCTATGAATATGTTTGCAGTGTTGATGAATTTGGCCTTTAAAAGGCATATAGCCGACTGGTGATCAAACTTTTTCATGTCAAGGACCCCCAAAATTATATGTATTTGGCTATGATATCTGATGATAACTGCTAAACTATAAAATAAAGGTTTAATAGCCAAAATATAAAATAATGGTTTAAGTGATACAGGTGATACGGGTGTAAGTGTGCATGTGTATTTCCGTTTACTTTAAATGCACCACTTAATTTTCAGATCTGAGTTCTGTTTACCGTTTACTGTAAAGACAATAACGTTAGTTCAATTATACTGCTTACATTTGGTTATATCATGTGAAATTACAGTATAGGCTTTATACTATGAAGTTTGACTGGCTATGTGTCAGTTTATGACTCCAGAGGTTTTTAATGAAGAAGTGTTTTTCTAATTTTCCAGACATTCAGCCCTACATACATTTTCAGCCATTTGAAAATAGCTGATCTACAAGCTCACAATGGGCTCACATTTTTATACATTTGAAAAGTTGAAATCTCTGTACTGTAGTAACTGTACATTGAGTACATTTTGATGACAATTCTTTTGTACTAAAGTACATTTTGAAGTCTGGACTTTACTTGTAGTATTTCCATATTGCAGTATTGATACTTTTACTTAAGTACAAATTGTTCATCTGACGCTCCTACGCCAATCACAGTCCCCACTAGACTGATGGGTGATTTCTAGATATCGATAGATGTAGTCTGGGATTAAATATTCTGGAAAAGGTTTGGAAATTCATTGGTAAAAATGTGTGGGAACCTTCAACACTTACTTATAATGGGCATTTAGTGGAGGCGCTTATCCAGATTCATAAGTGCAAAATCATAGAGAACATTGTGGCAATTCATGACATCAGAATCCCCAAAGACTTATTTTTTTGTTTTAATAAAATTGTCTTCATGAAATTGTCACACATAAAATTAATCCAGTCCAGAGCTTTGCCATGATAATTATTCTTTAATGATAAATTCCTTAAAGGTCGGGTGATGATTCTTCTTTTTAGGTTTTCTGACCTCAATTGCACCCCATAATCCTGAACTTGAACATTCAGTGGATTTTCTGTGGTCTGGGGTTTTCTGAATAATTAGCTAAAAAAGGTCCGCCGATTTGGACAACAATGTAGACGGTGAAAACGGCAGGCATAGACTACCACAGAAGATCCACTGAATGTTCAAAGTTCAGGTTGTTTGGGTGTCATTGAGGTCATGAAACCTAAAAGAAAAAAGATAAATAATAATCAATGATATTATGATAATGAATGTCATGAAATATATAAAAAAGATGCATGCATACATTTTTTATATTTAATGAGTAAAATAATTGTGGTAGTGCTTCCCATGTGGCGTGTAATAAAACAGATTGCATTCAAATTACAACATCAAAACAGTACAATTGTATAAAAACAGCAGAATAATTAGCAATCTATGACTGTAATGGTGTCCTGTAGCAAAATAAGTGATAATAAAGTCAACATAAATGGTTTGTTAATACGTTTTAAAGATGAGAATACAAAAGAGCTGCAGGGATCTATTGCCAGCAGTATTATTTTCCTTGTCTATCGACCTCGCTACGAACATACAGCTGTTTAATTTGATCCTCCCAGTGAGCTCATTTATAGTGGAAACCTTTTTTTTACCTCATGGTGTGAATGCGATGGTGTCTTAGCAAGTGACCCGAGTTCACACCGTTTACAGTGCACTTTTTGTTTTGTGGACATGAAGGTGTGCCTTCAGATTACTTGATACAATGACACTCTTATCACAATCATTGGAAATGTTTTTCTCCAATGTGGACACGCTGGTGTCTCTTCAGGTTACCTGACACACTGAAACTCTTGTCACAATGTTTACATTGGAAAGGTTTTTCTCCAGTGTGGGTATGCTGGTGTGTTTTCAGGGAAGATGATTTAGTAAAACTCTTGTTACAATGTTTACAGTTGAAAGGTTTTTCTCCAGTGTGGATAAGCTGGTGTCTCTTCAGGTCAGCTGATTGAGTGAACCTCTTGTCACAATATTTACAGTGGAAAGGTTTTTCTCCAGTGTGGATAAGCTGGTGTCTCTTCAGGTCACCTGAAACACTGAAACTCTTGTCACAATGTTTACATTGGAAAGGTTTTTCTCCAGTGTGGATAAGCTGGTGTCTCTTCAGGTCAGCTGATTGAGTGAACCTCTTGTCACAATGTTTACATTGGAAAGGTTTTTCTCCAGTGTGGATAAGCTGGTGTCTCTTCAGATTATCTGACACACTGAAACTCTTGTCACAATGTTTACAGTTGAAAGGTTTTTCTCCAGTGTGGATAAGCTGGTGTCTCTTCAGGTTACCTGACACACTGAAACTCTTGTCACAATGTTTACAGTTGAAAGGTTTTTCTCCAGTGTGGATAAGCTGGTGTCTCTTCAGGTTACCTGACACACTGAAACTCTTGTCACAATGTTTACATTGGAAAGGTTTTTCTCCAGTGTGGGTATGCTGGTGTGTTTTCAGGGAAGATGATTGAGTAAAACTCTTGTCACAATGTTTACAGTTGAAAGGTTTTTCTCCAGTGTGGATAAGCTAGTGTCTCTTCAGGTCAGCTGATTGAGTGAACCTCTTGTCACAATGTTTACTGTGGAAAGGTTTTTCTCCAGTGATCTGTCCATTCCTCAGCATTTGGCAGTGGAGGTCATTTTGTCTCATCCTGATGTGTTTATGGAGGAAGACCTGAGATGTGAAGGAGTCTGAACACTCTGAACAAGAGAACTGAGTCTGGGAAGACTGGGACCTCACTCCTGAGAGAGAGAGAGAGAGAGAGAGAGAGAGAGAGAGAGAGAGAGAGAGAGAGAGAGAGAGAGAGAGAGAGAGACAAACAAAGATGTGGGGTGACAGAGGGTGAGAGGGGAGCGAAGGGGAGAGGCAGGATAAAAATGGTGAGTACAGATAACTCGAAAAGCTTCCATCGGTTCTACGGCTTTGGGATTAACAGGGAGTCCTACGGCTTCCCTGTTAATATTTATGTTTTTATTCATCATCATATTGTTTTAGTTGTTATATGAACTGCCAGTGCTTCCCGCAAAACATAGTTCCTGTCCCTGTGTTTAACAATGACTAACCTCCACTGGCCTCCTCCCAATCATCACTGTCTTCAGTGGCGTCAGTGTCAGATTCAAGCTCAACTTCAAATTCAGAGCAGTGCGAAGAGATATCTTCATCATTATCTTCACTTTTCACTGCTAGTAATGTTAACATTGACCCAACAGGCTCCTCTGGTCGTTGAAGTATCTCCTCCAGTTCCTCTTTAATGTGTAGACGCTCTGGTTCCTCCTGGAGCAGACTGTGGCTCCTATTGTGTTCAGGAGAACACTCAACCATGTGCAGGATGTCTAGGGGCAGAAAAATAACATGATGGTCAACACTGGATTCCTAAAATGTAAATCCATTCTTCCATGCTCCATGTACAAAATTAGCTATTACCTACCAAGATAAGATTGACTAAACCGTTACCAATTAGAGGTTAGTAATAGTTCTGAAAGTTTTAGCAAGATTTACGCAAAATATATATTTTTAAAGTAATACATTTAGTTATTTTAACCCCAAAATGAACTAGAACTGCACTCTGTCGAGTGCATACTTGCTTGTTGCACACTAGTAGGCCATTTAGTGCGCAAGCAGAGCGTGCAAGTACTTTCGACCGCTACAAACTGTCAAATCTCAGTTTCTCTGTGAAGGAACGTTTGAAATGTTGAATTATTAGGTTTAACTATTTGCTACCTACCTACTTTATGCATGTAACGTAATGACTACTTGTGCCTGATATGGCAGTGGTGCCAGATTACATACATGTATACATAGGAGCATTACCTTTAATCCTCCCGACACTAAAACATATCGTCATTAAGTCACCACCATCGAAAACCATTGATTTTATACATATCCGTACTACCTACAAGACAGAAAATATTAAAGAAAGGAAGAGCACATGAAACTTACTGAGGTGTACTGTGGGTGGTCTTCATGTCCCTCCTGTTTAATAGAAATGTCTTCAGGTCCCTCATGTTTAATAGAAATGTCTTCAGGTTCCTGTTTAACAGAAATGTCTTCAGGTTCCTCTTTAATAGAAATGTCTTCAGGTTCCTCCTCTTTAACAGAAATGTCTTCAGGTCCCTCCTCTTTAACAGAAATGTCTTCAGGTTCCTGTTTAATAGAAACGTCCCTGGCTGAGTCTGGAGAGTTCATTTTCACATGCAGTCTGGACTCCACACACTGGTCTGAAATTAAATGAATAAGGAAGGACTTTAATAACTGGAGACCTAGTGGTGTTAGCCCAACTCTTCAACATGTGAATCTTGAGATTATGGGATTTTGCATGGGTGGGATTTGTAATGTTCTGCCTCAGTTGTTCAAGCAGCAGCGAGTGTACAGTGCAACCACTTCACAAGTAGCGATGGGAGATCATATTTGATCACATAGCCATAGTGGGCTGCTCAATGAATTACTAGGCTATTTAAAACATATAGCCTATTTTTAAGTGTATTATTTTAAGCATTCCATTTCATAATGATGCCCTTTGTTTTGTCTTGTATTTTGTTATAAACAGTTAAACACCCTGTTTTTCTGATTTTGAAGGAGTCACGGGATTCACATGTCACAGTCTTAATGGCTGTTGGTAGGGCATTCCACATTTTAGAGAGCCTTTGGTCAACAAGAAAAGTACAACCTATCAATCTATTTGGAAACACTTTGGTTTCAAAGAGGTGAGGACAACAAACCAATTCCATGTAATGTGTTTCAATGGTGCACCTCTCTCTCACTCACTGATTGATTGATTTATTAACCGTTTTCAGAATTACAGTACATTTCAAGTATAACTCAATACAAAAACTGTTAACTGTGAGTGGACGACACCATAAAGCATTACACTTGTTTACAATAGGGCCCACCATTTTCAATTCATCAAAACATAGAGACGCACAAATATACACAACTATATAGTCAAAACAGTAAATCATCATAGGAGGTAAAAAGGGAAAGAAACCTATACAGTGAGGGGGAACATCATCGGCACTACAGAATTACCCAATCTCCATAACATCTACACCACTCGCTGTATGAAAAAAGCCCATAACATCATGGAAGACACCAGCCACCCCGCAAATACCCTGTTCAAACTACTCCCCTCCAAAAAACGCTACCAGAGCATCAAATCTCGTACCACCCGTCTCAGTAACAGTTTTTACCCCCAGGCAGTCAGGCTGCTGAACAGCTGACCTTGAACTGTATTGCACTTCACTTCACTTGCACTTTTCTTTTCCTGTTTTTGTCTTTTCTTGCACTATAGATGTTTGTTTATGTCCTGTGTATGTAAGACTGAGAGTGCTCTGAGCAAAATAAATGTCATTGTATGTATACTCTGTATCTATACAAATGACAAATAAACCTGAACCTGAACCTGGGGTGGTGGATTCTCACTCACTCGTTCTCTGCCACTGCAATACTACAACACACACACAAACATCTGAACCCCCCCCCCCATTTCCCCTCACTGTATATGTATCTTTTCCCTTTTTGCTTCCTATTATGATGAATTCCTGTTCTGTTCTTTAGCTACATAGAAGTGTCTATTTGTATGTCTCTAAATGTTTTGATGAATTGAACAATGTGGACCCTGTTGTAAACAAGTGTAATGCTTAATTGGGTCGTCCACTCAGTTAAAAGTCTTTGTATTGAGTTTGTGCTTGAAATGTACTGTAATTCTGCAAACTGTTAATAAATATTTCAATCAATCAATGTAACGTTATGGTTACATGAATAATAGTGTGGCATCAACAAGAAGCAAGTGTAATGTTTTATGGTGTCGTCCAGTTAACAGTGTTTTATTGAGTTGTGCTTGAAATGTAGGCTACTGTAATTTCCCAAACTGTTAATAAATACTTCAATCAATCAAACCAAACAATGTTATTATTACTGCTGCTACTACTGGTTATCATCACATTTATAACAAACAAACAGATATAACTAGTAATACGATTTATGTTCCATCTTAAAAGATGAGTCAATATAAGACAAAATGAAACACAACATGCATTGGACAACAGGAACAGAATAATCTATTACGTGTTCTGCCGTGTTTCAGTGGTTGAGCTGCTAACAAACGTCCTCCTGCTGATTAACGACGACCCTGTTTTGAAACGACACGTTTCAGTTGTCTTTGTATGTTAAAGTGTCTAGTCTACTATGTAACAGTCTGACGCCACGTTGTTTTAATAAACTTCCTATTGTTCTGTGTATTTTAGCAACAACAGCTGGCTATCAGCTGCGAACGAACATACATAGGGTTGTGCACATGCGCACCTAGCGATGGAGCGTACCATAAACTGCCAATAGGGGAGGCGTAGCGTAATATTATGCCGATTAGTATCTGATGATAGCAAATACATTAACCAATATTCCCGGATTCCCATTTATTCTTGACGCCAGATAATACAGCTCTATATGAATAAATAGCCTACTATGTAATATCACAGGCTGTGGCTGTGATTAGCAGCCATTCTATGGGGTCGATGCAAAGAAAGTCGTTTCACTTGCAGTATGGTAGAGCGAGTAGTTTATGTTTTGCATTGATTACAGAGAGAGAGGCAGACTTCTTTTCACCATGGAGTCAGTTGGTTCGTTTCACTGTAAGTATTGTTGGTGCAACTTTGTGTAACTGCCTGGGATTTTAAAGTAGGTTGTTGTAATAGTAGTTTTGTGTGTAGCCTAGTGCTTTTATCCACCACGTAGGCCTACTGACCAAAAAAGGAACGTTTTTTTGATTGATTGAAATATTTATTAACAGTTTGTAGAATTTACAGTACATTTTAAGCACAAACTCAATACAAAGACTGTCAACTGTGAGTGGACGACCCAATTAAGCATTACACTTGTTTACAACAGGGTCCACATTGTTCAATTCATCAAAACATTTAAAGACATACAAACATTTAGAGACATACAAATAGACATTTCTATGTAGCTAAAGAACAGAACAGGAATTCATCATATGGGAAGCAAAAAAGGGAAAAGATACAATATACAGTGAGGGAAAATGGGTGTGTGTGTGTGTGTGTGTGTGTGTGTGTGTGTGTGTGTGTGTGTGTGATGACACCATCGTCCAGAAGTCAATTTCTTCATTGAACTAAGTGAACTTAACTCTGAACCGCTGAAAAAAAGCAAGTTCAAGTTACCGTGAATACTAGGGTCCCGGCGGAGATCCGCCATTGCGGTTTGTTTACGTTCACGTTCGTTGACCCGGAAACCGCGGTGGACGTGGTTTGTTTACGTTCAACAGCTGTTGCGTGACTCCTGACGCGCGTTGCTAGGTTACGATGCTGGTGACGTCAGCTATTGGTCCTCGTACACGTGGCGTGACGTCAGCTATTTGGTCCAATTTAAAAGGCAACGCGGACAGCATCAACAAACACCATCACTTTACAACAAGCTACAGAGAGCAGCAGAACGGTTGAAGAGAGAGAAGCACAGCAATGAAGTCACAGCAGTCTCAGTCTGAATTGGCACAACCAGGAAACACGTTAGTTTCAGGCAAGCGCGAGACGTGTCCTGTTCTGGTTAGGTTAAACCCAGTAGATGTTGCCATGCATGCAGGCAGGAGCAACACGGACACGGATAAAGATGATGGAGAGAATGTGCCTTCATACAGCAGCGAGTCAGAAGATGACTCATCCGTGGCAGATCCTGATTACCACCCCACCCCTGATGATGACCAGCACCGCCCCTCTGCTGGATTTTGGGCGAGGGATCATTGCGGGGCAGCGGCCCCACGTGGGGGAAAGGGGCGCGTGAAGGTTAAAATTGAACTGGTCAAAAACAAGGCCAAGCGATACGCAACCTTCAGCAAGCGGAAAAACGGGATAATGAAGAAGGCCCACGAGCTTGCCATGCTGACCGGTACCCAGGTTCTCCTGGTGGTGGTCAGCGAAACGGGCCACATGTACACCAACGCCACCCGCAAGCTCCAGCCCATGCTCACCGGGGAGGACGGCAAAGCCCTGGTCCGAACGTGCCTCAACTCTCCGGACCCCCCGTCACACTACGACCCGTCCAGAGACGAGCGCATAAGCTCCAGGGGCTACGAGGAGATGGACACAGCCTTCCAGGTGTCGTCGGAGAGACCCGTGGGAGGGTGCCGCACCGAGGCTGCCACTGCCAGTCTCCTGGAAACCACCCCCACCCGCATCGGTGGTGCCCCCCAGACCACAGAGCCTGTAGTGTCCAGTACCACCACCATGCAGTTGGACTTGGGCAGTGGTGGACTGTCATCATTCCCCATCACCATCCCGCCCACCGGCTTCTCTTACGTGCCAACGGGCACCGCTGTGATGTACAACAGTCCACACACGGTGCTCTACCCCACCAATATGACGGGGGCAGATGTGGGGTGCATGCACAATGGACAATGGATCCCCATGGTTTCTCAATGCTCCAGTTGAGAACCCCATTTCAGTGATGCAGGACAATTTGAAACATGGTTCTGTTTTATTTTATTTTAATATTCATATGCATTTGTTTTGTCTTTCTGCTCTGTATCAGTTGTTATATTGTTGTGCAATTCCTCATAATTCTGTAAACGTTATTGTGAAATAAAAAGGACAAGAATCTTTAAAAATAAATTAACTTGTGTGATCATTTGCTTATTAATAATATTTATTTCAGTGGGTACAGGCTTTAGTTCTGACACTGTTGTTGGTCCGTTAGTCATTAGACCGACAACCTACCTCAAACCATAAGCACGTGAGCACGAGTGCTAGTCCGACAGTTGTTCCAGTATGTCAGACTAAAGGCCTATTTTCGGTGGTGAGGTGACCACCGCTCTGGTGGTGAGGTGACCACCGAAGCGGTGGTTTGGATGTCGCCAATGTTGTGGTTCGATGAGCGGTGGTGAGTAAAAACAGAGAGAAGGGCTGGGGAGAACGGTGCTTTGCTCTTCACCGTGGCTCAGTGACGTCATGTTGTAGTTCGGTCACCTCACCACCGAAAATATTAGACTATGAATAACACTTAACGCTCGCTCAGAATTACCATCGGATCCCATTTCAGTGTTGATGAATTTGGCCTTTAAAAAGCAAGGTCACAGCCTCATACAGCTGACTTTTTCATGTCAAGTAGCCTACCCTCAAAATGATATGTATTTGAATTTGCTTATCTACATAAAATCGTTATACATTTTTTACCATGAAGTTTGACTGGCTGTATGACTGTACTGATTTTGTGTACTGTATAGGCTACTGAGGTTTTTTATGATGAAAAGTAAAAGTGTTTTCCTAATTTTCCAGACAGAATGGAATCATAAGTTATGTCTGGGTGTATATAATGAATGTCCACTATTAAAATCACTGATTGATTGATTGAAGTATTTATTAACAGTTTGCAGAATGGGTACATTTCACATGAAAGCACAACTCAATACAAAGACTATTACTGGGGACGATACACTGATAAAGCCTTAAACTTGTTTACAACAGGGTTCACCTTTTTCAGTTCAGAACATTTAGAGACGAACAAATATACACTTCTATATAAAAAATAGGAAATCATGTAAGGAGGTAAAAAGGGAAAAGAAACATACAGTAAGGGGGTGGGGGTAGATTCAGATTTTACGGGGCCGACAGCCGTCCGTAGGTGCCCTTTGAGAGCGGTTTTGAAGGAGTCAAGGGATTTGCATGTCTTAATGGCTGTTGGTAGTGCGTCCCACATTTTGGTGGCATAGGAGCGAAATTAATTTAGTCCCTTGTTTGTGCTGAATCTGGGTTGCACATGGTTCGTTGAACTCCCTCTGGTGTTGTGGGTGTGAACTTCGTTGACATTAAGGAAGTATTTAGACAGGTACATGGGTCTTGTGAACCAGACCAATCATCACAACTCCATGAATTATCAAGTGATTTTCAAGCAGTTAAGTTTGTAACAAATGCCAGACACGGTGTTAAGTATACTTGGTTATATCTAAAATGCATATTTTCAAACAAAATATTTTTTTATCTAATCTAAAACATTTCTGTATCCAATCACTGAAATGGATAATAATACTCTTCTGTCCATATCATCAACCTCATCATGCTGATCAGGTCAGAACACAGCTATCTATAGACAAACTGACCATGTTCTAGCCCTGGGCCCTGAAAAATCTGATTTATTTCATAAATCTGAGTGTGGAGTTTGGCAAGTTCCAACTCTAACTAGTTGCTTGCTGTGCGGCTGCTCTTATGAGCTTTCCTTAAATATGGCACCTGCCCTGCAGATACGAGAAAGTGGTTTTAACTGTGCTGGTTTCAATTTCAGATAAAAATCTACAAATGTGCCGTGTAGCTTTGCATCTTTGTGTCTCTTGCATCTTCCAGCGTGAATGCAGCATTATTGTTTACAATGGAACGGCTTTGTATTGTGGACAGAAATTGTTATCACACTGTTTATGGTGGTTAGGTTTATTCCCCCCTGTGTGTGGACACGACGCTGGTGTGCCTGCAGAGTACCTGACTGACTGAAACTCTTGTCAAAATGTTTGCAGTGGTATGGTCTTTCTCCAGTGTGGATACACAGGTGTTTCTGTAAACTACCTATCTCAATGATACTTTTGTCTCAATGTTTACAGCAATAAGGTATTTCTCCAGTGTGGAGACGCTGGTGTTTCCTCAGATTACACAACTGAGAGAAAATCTTTTCACATTTTTTACAATGGAATGGTTTTTCTCCAGTGTGGATACGCTAGTGTGTCCTCAGGGCACTTGATACAGTTAAACGTTTGTCACATTGTTGACATTGGTATGGTTTTTCTCCACTATGGATTCCTCAGATAGTCAGATTACACAACCGAGATAAACTCTTGTCACATTGTTCAAAGGACAGGTTTTCATTCAGTGTGGATACGCTGGTGTTTACTCAGGTCACTCAGGTCACAGGTGTCTTTCCTTATCCCCTTGGTAAACTGTCGATGAATATGATATTTTGGTTCATCTGTGTCTCCTTGTTTCTGGCTGGTTACGGAGCAGTTCATTTGCTGACAGGCTGCTGAGGTGATCTGTTCTTTCCTCAGTGTTTGGCAGTAGAGGTCGTTGTGGCTCCTCTTCACGGGGACACTTAGATAGGTTTGTTAGATACGGCGGATAGCTCCATATGGAGAATCAATGTTCAGTGGGTAACACTATGGCGACCTATCAAATAACCATATAACGTGGTTATATCTTCCCTTCTTCTCTGGAGTCATGCCTCAGAGCAGACCAGAGGTAGAAAACTGTCGTTCCCTGATGTCATCGCTAGGGACACAGGCATCAGTAAGCAGTAACTGGGGATGACAATGAAGGACCGGGAAGTCTGGCGTGATATTGTGAATTCAGGGAAGAACATGAGGACAAGCATCAAAAGCATTTTAAAAATAAAGTGCGATATAATGAACAACATAAAACATCATAATGCAGATGCATAAGGGCTACACAAAGCAGGTGCAGTCCTTATGTAATTCATCCTAGTAGTAGTACCCGGCCTAAATGTCTTCTCGAGAGTCGAGACCAATTGATCCAGTTACAAAGAGTCCTGGAGTTTGTTCCATTTGTCTGGGGCATAAAAGATGAAAGCCTTTCCTTGTTCACTGTTCATTCGTGGAGTGATAACTTAAGTCTAACGTGTGTCTGTGAGTGTGTTTGATGTCCTGTATTTTTTGGTTCTAAAAATGAATACAATGGGAGCTTGCTGCACAGGGCCTTATATAAATAAATTAATAAAACACACTTGTGTGAAGTGAGGGGCGCTCTTATCATCATACATCACATTCCATACCAATCAAATCATCATACACACAAACACACAATCTGTGCATAGCCCCTCAAAAATCACGCTTGTGTGAAGTGAGGGGCACCTGGTAATATTTGTGTAAAGTTCTCTAAACAAACATTAAGTCCATAGACTTGGCTACCACTCTATGTTTTTAGAATCGGCCTCAGGTCTAAATGGGTTAATTGGTTAACACTCAACTTAATCACCCACTCAATCTTGGAATCACAGTCCCGCCCCCTTTCATGACGGCGCCAGGCCCAGGAATGTGTTTATTATCATGATTTGTCACGACAAGAGTTGGCTTTGTCCGCGGCGTAAACGTCTTTAAATAAATACTTTCTGAAAATTCTATGATGAAAATGAACGGGGATTTATTTTCCGGGTCTCTCGAGGGGGCGGGACTGCGACGCTATAGAGCGTCGCAGTCCCACCCCCTTTCATGACGACGCCAGGCCCAGGAAATGATTCCCAATGCATTTTTCCCATAGACATTTCAAAAGTTTATTTATTTATTATATTTATTTAAAGATGGTTACGCCGGACAAAGCCAACTCGAGTCGTGACAACTCATGACAACAAACACAATATTTTGGACCAAACGAATAATTACAAAGAAGAAAAACAACAAAAGAAGTGTTGTAACCTGCCATTTTTTTCTTCTTTCTAATTATTTGTTCGGCTCAAAAAATTGTTTGTTGTCATGATTTGTCACGACAAGAGTTGGCTTTGTACGCGGCGTAAATGTCTTTAAATTTACTTTTTGAAATGTCTATGAGGAAAATGAACGGATAATCATTTCCTGGGCCCTGGTAGGGGGCGGGACTGCGACGCTCTATAGTGGTGGACGGTGGTAGTTAGTAGCAGAGAATGTGCACACTAAACTCAAAGTTTTACACTGTACTTTACAATACAGTTAAATTAACTTTTACTTTGTGGGCTCACTGTTATCTAATCCTCCCCAATCCCCACAGTGTCTTTCATGTAAAGCTCCCTCTAGGGTCTTTCCCCCCAATAAAGTAAGAGTCAGTTGAGTAAAAGACACGGCTGGGAGCAGAGAAACAGTGAGCCCAGACCTCCTCGTTACCACCGATATGAAGTGCTCCCTAATCGCAGCTATAGTGGTCAGCGGTGATCATGATTAATCATGTGCAGGTGGCGTCAGGAGGGGGAAAATGAGGAGGTGGGGAGTGGGAGGCTGGAGGGGGAAGTATAGTGGAGGGAGCAGAGAGAAGCAGGTGGGATGCAACGCTTTGAAAGGAATAGGGAGGGCACAGATGAATGGATGCAGTGTGAGTCCCATTGGCGGTGTAGCTGAGGGGACTGAATCGCTTTCAGTGGCCGCGCTCCACACAGTGATGTCTCTATGGACTGTAGAATTGCATCTGTATGGACAAGATGAGCCGAGCCCGGGCTGTGTTTTCAATCGGGGCAATTTAAACCTGTAGAAATTGTGAATTCAGCCCTGACAGATTTTCTGCCCTGTCACGATGGTCACAAGGGAGACTTGAAAGACGGTCGCTTCCCTCTTGTAAGGCTTTACAGGGATGAGTCTGTTAGGCTGTGCGAATGTAAAGAATGTTTTGAAAATAGCACAAGTTTAATCCCCTTTTCCTTTTCACTGGGAGTAGATATGCAGCTCTGCTGACAAAATATGTTAAGCTACAGCATGCATCTGCACTTGTGTTTGAGTGAGACTGTCTGATCCAGTTCATGCACACTGTAGAAGGGTGCGGGCCACGCCACAGGGAGGAGGTTAGTGTGGACTTCTCTATATGCAGAAATACCGTCCGTAACCATACAATGCTCAGGAATTGCTGTAGTGTAGTCAGTGCAGCATTATATGACAGATAATGACACACATAGTTTTTTCAAAATGAAACTTTTCACTCCTTTGACTTCTTTGACTTCCAGATAAGAGTTTTTGTCTGGCTGATAAGAACTAAAACTGCTTTGAAGATTAGAGAGAGAGAGAGAGAGAGAGAGAGAGAGAGAGAGAGACGGACGGATGTAGAGAGATATTATAAAACTTAAGGGAGATGGAGTATGTGTGAACTCCCATACCCTGGTGTGGAACAACATAATCCCAGGCCGTTGTTTTTTCCTGAAAGGCTTTTGGATTTACGACTCCTTATAGTACCTGTACGCTGTATCAGTGTGTAGTAGATTAGTAGAAGATTAGGTAGAAAGCCTGAGAGGAAAGAGACAGAAACACAGAACAAATAAAACTTTGGCTTAAGTTTGGCTTAAGTTCCAAATTGTTGAAACTTTCTTGAACCCTATAGCGTTCCATAGAGCCCCCAAATGAGACAGCGGCCCCACTTATATGCTCTTTATTGCTCTACCTACCACGGAGCTCCGACGGTGTGTTTTACCGTTGTCAACTTGTTGTATTTTAACTTTGCTGTTGGGAAAATAACCCAGCTAAATGGAGGAGTGACATATCCTGACAACTACCTAGTGAATTCTCCAGATGACTTAATAATTAGTCTTGCATGATGCTGATGAGTATTTTTCCACCATATAGCTTTAAAGACTATAAAAACAAGGACCAAGGACTGTATTAAAAATAGTTACTATAAATAGCTTCGACAGCAGAGCTATGATACTGGAGTGGGAGAGAGAGATCTCCGAAACACCGGAACTCTAGAAATACTTTTAGAAGTAATCAAATTACAATATATACTTAGCTTTAACCAGGATACTTTAAGTAAATAGCCAATATAAATAATGTTACTCTAGGAGAATTACCTTTTATATACCAAATTGTTTACCTTGAGTCCACCACAGAGGAGAAGTCCATTCAGAGTGAGGTTTTTAGTCATATTTTATATTGATTCAGAGAGACAGAACAATATCCACATATTCAGCATAATAATAATTTACAATCAGATTAGACAGACCCCGCAGGGCCGGTCCAACGTGGTCTCTCAATGCCGTTCCAAAATGGCATGGGGTATTTATACTTCTTTACTCAAAATGGAGAATGGTACAAAATAGACGTGGCAATACAGAGGAGCATCCTAACCAATGTATGGGATATGTAGTTTTGAATGACTTGTAGTTCATAACTCAAGTATAGTCCGGGAAAGCCCAGAGGCTGGGCAGGTGGCTATGGCAACGAGCTGATAACGGAGCGCCCGGCCGTCAAGGTCAGTTACATGTAGGGCAGGCTCGCAGAGCGAGACAGACAGTGCAATAATAATTCTTACTAACTAGACGCTGAGACAGCGTGAAGTAATAATATCTACATATGAGTGGAGCACAGGGCAACCAGATTAAAAGGTCAAAGGGGTCAATGACCATCCACCCACAAAATACCACCAAAATGCATAGAAAATACCTATCAGATGCTGTTTAGATAATTTTCAACAAATACATAGCATATAAAAGGAAACACAATAAATATATCTGGGTGTTGAAAACGTAGAATAGATACGCATTGAAAACCTCAAGGGATGCGACCATGGCGTTTATACCGTGCGACCACTTTGACTTGAGATTTAAAATGCTAGCACTCTTCACAAATTGATGGAGTATATTATAGTACATTGTGGGTTGTATGTTGAGATGGCAGGTATGTGACATTGAAAAGGACAAATCAAACATATGGGACACTTTATTTAGAAGAAAAAATCGCTACAGCCTCAGTAATGAACCAGCGAAATTAGGGTATTTTATGATGCCTCTCATAGCCTTGCATTGACAGCTGCAGTACACCATTCTAACGGACCTGAAGTGTCTCATTTGGGGGCGTGAAATTTGTAATCCCGTGTGGATATGCATGCCATAACCGGCAAACAAAAATAGCCAATCAAAGGTATGCTCCCACCGGTCAACAAAGTAAATGTGGTTTATATAACAAAACCTAACTGATGCCTAAATGTAACATTCACGGGTAAGAGGTGACTTTAATAGATTCATGCCTAACAACTTATGGCCTATTTTAAGATTATATAATAATATTTTAATAGCCAGTCCACAAGCTCGCAGGCTTGTAGATCTGCTATTTTTATTCATATTTGCCTATTAATGACACATACATTGCAGAATTTCTTAACTTTTAATTATTAAGATGAAGATCCTGTCTATGTTTTGATTAGTACTGCCAGGCCTCACTTCCATGAAGAAGTGGAGCCAGCGGGCAGACAGCGTAGCCAGCATGCAAGTGCGGCGAATCTGAGCAGAATGCTGACCACATCATTTCCACCTGTGCCCTGTATAGATAGACCACCTTCAGAGGCCGGCCTCTTCCGAGTGGGACCAGAGACGAGGGTGTGGCTGCGCGACACTGAGCCACTGACATACTGTATGTATGATGATGATACACAGACGAAGAAGCTGTACTACCCTATCACAGGTGTGTGAGCCTACCTAAATAACATGATTACAAGGGCCCTGTTTTGAGCATACGGCAGCGTTGGTGTGGAATGCAGTCAATTTTGTGTTGTATGGGAAGGAGGAGGTGATGTTTTTTTTTTATATTTTAAGGGAAGTAAATGAAAGCACCATGCTTAAAAAGAGTGCATTTAAACGAGAACATGGGTAGACATTTTGTCCTAAGGGTACGTGGCACTAGAGAAAAAGTAAAAATCGCTGACATTTGCAGAATTCATCCTGCACAATTGCACGTAATATATGTCCAAATCTAATTACACAGACAGATTACTACAAACCTTGCTGAGTGCTTTCATTCTCCTTGGAGGTTTAACCCTTACAATTTCAGTGACCCCGTGACCTTTCCTTTAGTGCCACCCGAGGCCAAAATGTTAACTATCATAGAATATAGGCAGATTGCTGAATGAGCAGCTACTGATTCATGTGACATCATGGCCTTCTCTCTAGCGCCAAACGCAGGCCAACATTTCCTCGTTTTATGTCTTTGTGTACATTTTTAATTAATTTAATTTCAAAGTTATTGTCACGCACACACACACACACACACACGCACACACACACACACACACACACACACACACACACACACACACACACACACACACACACACACACACACACACACACACACACACACACTCATAACTTTATATATTCTTTTCTTAATTGACTTACTTTATGTACTGGAGAACCATGTCTTGTGGCAATGTAGCAGACCATTTCAGGGTGCTAATACGTCTCCTCTCCAAGCTGGTTGGCCTGTTTCCCTCCGTCTTCAGTCTGTCTGACTGTGTTCATATGGCCCCAGACAGATCTGGTTGTCAGATACACTATACGAGGACCCATCTCTCCAAGCCCTTAGCCTGTTCCAGAGAGGCCAGTGTGTGCTTACAAACAAATATCATATGAGCAGAGTGGCACAGTGCAAATTTGACCCGGCTAGCATACCAATATTATGGTCCAGGTGTGATGCCTGTTTAGTATACTCAGCTACTACTACTTTACAACCACAGCTGTGGTGGTGTCATATTGTCGAATAAACATTTTGATAACTTATGCATGTATTCTATTTATGTATTTGTTTATTTAGACGGGAGACCACATATTAGATTACGTTGAGATCAAAACATTGTCGCTAAGCTAAATATAGTAAATCCTTTGCCTGAAAGCGGTGTGCAGGCCCTATCTCCTTTCATAACACATTTCTCCCCAGTTAGTCAGAATGTATCTTCCCTTTATTATTCACATTCATTCATTGACTTATTGTTTGTTAGGCTTTACTGTATTATGAAATTATTGACTTATGTTTAGCTTGTATTATATTAATTAGCAACCTATGGCAAGACGTAAAACAACAGTTTCCACTGTCTGGCACTGGATGATCTTGCCAGCTTCTGCCCAAAAAGGTTGCCCACCCCTGGGCTTATAGTGCATATCAAACCCAGTGGAAGCACGTGAAGCGTCTGCCGCAATTAGCTCACTCGGCTGCACTGTAATTGTCACTTAAATAGAAAGAGTTAAAAGGAAGTGAAAGGAGAGTAACAGAAGCTACGAGAGGTAATGGAATTTTAATGGAGCTAACCATCGCGTGGTTATACCTCTAATGAGACAAGTCTGAAGGCAAGGCCCATCTAGCTTTCAAGCTGGTGTGTGGACCATCAATTAGCAATGAGGGACTGGACTGGACTTTGATGCTCATAGTGAGTAGTAGTATGCTATATTTTATTTAAAGTTGTTGATTTTTATTTCTGTAAAAGAGAGAGAAAATGGAAGACATGATTAGAAAGTCGAGTTGCCCTAAAGCAGTGGTTTCCAAAGCTCACAACATGCATTGTGAGTTGTAGATTGCCTATTTACTCAAACAATTGTTTTCTAATTTATTCTTCTTTTCTTTTAATTTTAATTATTCATAGTGTTACAGAAAAACAATATTGTATTTGTTTTTAAATAATGAACAAATCCGCTTTTCTGGGGAACGTTTTTTGAAAATATTTTCAAACTATAAATTGAAAACAAAATGTAGGAAACAAAAAATCAAGTGACACACACATGTGTCCACGACCCACAAATGGGCCCCGAGCCACTGTTTGTGAAACAGTGCCCTAAAGAACCCTGCTGTGTGACATTAGATAGAGCTGTCTCTTTGCCTTGGGCTGCCATAGGCCTATCTTTCAGCTTCGCTGTCGGCTTGAGATCACTTAATGAGTTTTCAGTCAGGCACATCCCAAGGATAAAACAACTTTTACAAGCTATTTCATTTACAAATGAAGACTTGGAAATAGAACACCTTAATTTCCATAAAATAAAACCCAAAAATGCACACGCAATAAAGAAACAGGAAGCATCAGCCTAATAAAAGATGAATGCCATTCAGCACATGGCAGATGCTATGTCTACGAGGAAAGCCCACACTACTTGAAAAGCTACAGATTACATGTGGGGAACCCATTGTCTCTTCCATTCCCCCGAGGGACATACTGTCACCGGAGAGAAAGGGAGGATGTCATGCAAACGGAGGGAGGCGACGGGGGTGGTATGGAGAACAATACGAAGTTGTATAATATAGAGAAAGATTATCAGAGGAGGGGAGAGACACGGAAGAGAAGGATGGCAAAGACAGAGAGGCTGCTAAAACACAACAACAAAAACAACAATAACGGTGTCAGCTACACCTTCCAGCTGCTTCTTTTCATATGCTAATGCTGGTATTACTGCCTGCATGCCAATGCTGCACCGAGGAGTGTGTGTGTGTGTGTGTGTGTGTGTGTGTGTGTGTGTGTGTGTGTGTGTGTGTGTGTGTGTGTGTGTGTGTGTGTGTGTGTGTGCGTGTGCGTGTGCGTGTGCGTGCGCGCAGTTTTCAGTCTGAACAGATGACTCATATTATGAACACCGTCATCACCACACACATGTGTGACTGACTGCTTAAATCAGCCGTCACCCGCACGTATCCCCGAGACAAAACTGAAGCCAGGGAGAATCCCTGTCGGAATCCTCAATCGTCCTCCCCACACCACCCACAGGGTTACCATACATAACAAACAACGGATCCTTCAACAGTGTTGCCATACCTGAAATAATAAAACCCCCTGCAACACCATTGTCCCAGTGCACAGTGCACACATCCCCAGAGTATGTCTGCCATTTAGTCACACCACCGCTCACTCATAGGCCAGAGGTCCTGGCTGGTGGATGTGGCATTGGGCCGTGTGGGAGTTGGCTCGGCCGGTGAGTCACGATGGTGTCTCATTGGTGGGGTCGAATATAGCCGCAGGCGGTTGCCCGTGGCGATTGCTGCGCTGCTTCCACATATCCTCGGCGAGGCACCACCGTTGACTTCAGCTGGCATACCCGGGGCTGTGTCAGTTGTAGGTTATTTCAGGCTGCAGGACATGAGGAAACTGCAGGGGTAAATTACATGCTCTACATCGTGTTTGAGGCAGCCTCTGCTGCCCCACCAACAGATGACACGCACATATTATTGTTTTCTGGGACTTGGCCTGTGATTAACTGAGGCAAGGGGGACAGAGCTCATTTTGCTTCAGGTGATAAACAAGTTTCCACCATTGTTTACCAACTTGGATGACGTGCGAAGCCATCGGCTGCTCGGCGCGGGCATTTGCTCACCCAGCGGCTCGCTCGGGCACAACAGAATTTATCAGATTATAGTCTTAGTTATAGGCTACTTAGCGTCGTCCCTGAATGTTGTTCCGCACTACACTGCAGGCAACTGGCCAATGAATCTGCATAAAAAATGTAGACTCAGTTCTTCTCAGTCTCTAGCTGAGACTACATGAAAAAGTAACGGATATGGCGTAACGCACCATGTAGTAACAGTAACTGAGTTACTGAATTAAAACAATAATGCGTTAGATAGAGTACTAGTAACTGCCAAAAATAATGGTGTTATATTAGTAACGCATTACTTTGACCCAAGTTAGTTCCATGCAACACTGATTATAGACGATCTCAGGTTCGATTGCCATGAATGTAGCAAAGTCCTTGAAACTGGGAAAACTTTCCTTCTCATACAGAGGCCTGTGTACCTGTCAGTTCCAGCATGAAGCTGCCCAGTTAGGTAGTTTTTTAACAAGCTTTTTAACAGCAGGGACTTTAACAAGTATGCAGCCTGCTGCATCTTTGGGTTGAATTTTAGGCCAGCTTGTAAGCCCTTCTCTAAAGGACCTTTGAATGACAAATGGCTTGCCATAACACTGACTCAGTCTGCTCCAATCCTCTCCAAAAGCTTCATTATCACTCCTATAGAAAAGCCATCACGTATGTTACGTGTGGACCACGCACATTATTTCTTCAGATATACAGTATAATAATGCGGTTTCTGCGGAAGAGGTGGCTCTTTGATTGAAAAGTGAAAGAAGCATTACATTCCATGAATTGGATATAGGATCTCTATTTAATACAAATAGCTCATGGAATGGGGAGTCTGTTCAAAGCTATGCTGTCTTGAAAGACCTGAGTGAGGGAAGATACATCATGGGTGTGAAGGTGACATTACAGTGGTGGAATGCTGATGGAGACCCATTCTCTCATGCCTTGTGGTTTTGATTAATTGTATCGTCCTGGATAGATTCCTTTTTGGTCAACTAGTTGTAGACTAGTTGTAGACTTAGGCTTGAGCTGCTCTTACCTCTCTCGCCGCCTGCAACTCATCCTTCTGAACCTCCAGAGCCTTCCACTGCACTGCAGCTCTACCGGGGGGCATATGTTTGTCCGACTCCGACATACCAATAGTCCGACATCTGTTGCCGGTTAAGACTCACTGTGGCTCCGACATGCGTTGCTGCTGGTTAAGACACATACGTCATGTGGCAGGTTAGGGTTAGGTTAGGGTTTGAGGTAGGGTGTCGGACTATTGCGTGTCTGGACTGTTGGACCAACGATATGCACCCCACAGCTCTTCCGACTGCTTCGTCATTTTTCTTCCACTTCAGTTCCTCTGCCACATTTCATACACCCTAACCCTACTTTGCAGTAAAATTTAAACCCTGCTGCTGCTGCTTCCACACACAACTGAATGGAATGAGAATAATCCTAGTCAAGAAATTTACTAAGATGCCATTTTTTCCTTTACTGCACTATATATATTCACCTTCAACACTTTCATGAGGAATTCTGAGAAAATAAAAATGACGAAGTAGAGGGTGTAAAATGAAGGTACTTTAATCATGTTTACAATTTTGTAAACATGATTAAAGTACCTTCATTTTACGCCCCTCCTCAATTACCTTTTTGAGCGCTCGCATCACTCTTCTTTTTCAAGGTTTGGTTCCCGTTGACCCTATAGGAGCAATCTTCAACTTGTATCTCCATGAGCACCTGGTTGATCTCTCTCTCTCTCTTTATACCTGGGATGTACTGCGGTATAGGCCGCTTCTAATCATCCATCTAGGACAAATAAAGAGGATGGTGCACGGAGGCGCGGCCTAGGCTCCTGCGGGAGGTTTGCACATGCTCAGTGTAAACAGGAACTGCGATGATGGAGTGTTCCAGCAGAGGTGCTAGATAGAAATCTCATAACTTGTGATATAACTAATGAAATCCAGAACAGTTGAGAATTAAACAGCAGCCACCCTTCCCTTTTCAAATGTTTTCTATCATCCACAGCACTTGAATGAACAGTATCCATCCATGTTCCTTTGTCATTTCACTAAAATGTACTAAAGAACATATAAGGAAAGAAAACATAAGAAAATATACAAAAACATTAACATTTAGTGAATGTACTTGTCCTTTATCTTTCAGTCTGTTATACACAACATTTCTTCCACAGTTATGAAATTGATATATATTTTTTAAATAAAAACAAAATCAACTTTGTACTATTCTCTTTTTGTGATATCCTTTTTATTATTTCAGTTCAGTGTCAGCAACTCTCATGCACCTCTAGCACCTCTGTTGGAACACTCCATCATCGCAGTTCCTGTTTACACTGAGCATGTGCAAACCTCCCGCAGGAGCCTAGGCCGCGCCTCCGTGCACCATCCTCTTTATTTGTCCTAGTCATCCATGAGGAAGTGGGCAGACAGCACAGCGTGTGACTGAGGTGTCTGAGCAGACTGAGCTGAGCATAATGATTATCACTTGGCCCTTATATAGAGACCACCTTCGGAGGCCGGCCTCTTCGACTTGGACCAGAGACGAAGGCGTAGCTACATCTCTGACCTGGCCATCTGATGAAAGATCCCAGCCGGTGCCTGATTGACTAGTTTTTGTTTTCGTGGGATACATATCAAATAGCCATGGAGAAACGATTGCTCTGTGATTATTAATTCAATTCAATTTTCCAGCAAGCAAGGAGCTTTTTTGGCATGAGAAAACATACGTGTGCGTTGCCAAAGCAAGTGTCGCAATATAATAAAAACTGTGGGAAAGTATATACAGTTGGAGGGGTGTACAACATTTTGTAAACAGAGCTACAGTATGTTGTATGTTATACAGGGTATAAAGCTTTTTTTTAAACAAATAGTAGCATTCTTTTATTATGACTATTTAAATAGTATAGCCTACAGAAAAACTCTGATTGATTGACCTATTATGTGTGAGATTAGTGGCGTAAAGTCACACAAAGTCTGAGAGTAAATCATCTTAGGGAGCAAACTGTAATTAGTATAAACACTACATTATGCTTCCAATAATATCAACTTCTGTATCCTTCAGTTTATACTGTCGGAGAATGGCACCAAAGACAACTCCCTTAGTTCACACTGTTGATGATTTGTCATTGTCACTTGAGAGGGAACAGAGACAGAAAGCAGGAACAGAGACGCATAGAAGAAAACCATTATATTCTGTATGTAGTGTTTACGAACTATGAAATTGAGGGACAAGTGAGTGGAATCAGGAAACAGAAGCTGAAGAAAACAGAGAGGAGAGGAGAGTGCAAGCAGCTCAAAGGAGAGAGTAATCTTAGCTCTTTGTCAGGGTTAACAGATTAGCTCACTGGGTGAAATGATATATGATGGCATAGCTTCTTGCCCTCTCTCTCTCACTGCCTCTCTCTGCCTCTCTCTCCCTAGTACACGCACACACCCTCGATGGATCACTTACCCTGCCATGTGTGTGTAGAACCATACATCAAAACCTTGATGACATCTCACAACACACACACACACACACACACATACACGCACCCGCACACACACACACACACCATATAGCATAGCTGCACACTTTGTATGAGAGGAATGCAGTAGCTTGATATTTCAGTTGAAAATATAGTGCTTTTAGATTGACACTATGCGTCTGCACTTTTTTCAAATGGAAACAATTTTATTTTGTTGAGTGACACCACACAACACTTTTGTCATCGAAGCATAAATCTGTGTGTGGGAGTCGGGACCCATGTTAGGGCCTGTTTTTGGACCCGTTTTCATGGGTCAGAATCACTTTACTTATTTTTGTACTTGCATACCGTACATAAAGAATATCTACCGTTCCCGCAACCACTTGCAGTGCCACATAAAACATCAAATCATCATCAAAATACCAAAACTAAAACACAACATAGACAAAAAGAAAAGAAAATAGGCTGTGCAATTCATCTAAGTTACCAGCAAAGCACATATAAGGTACAGTGCCATTAGTGCGATCCTTTAAAAAGTTACAAGCAAGTTTAAATAAAGTGCTGTTGTGCATTTCAAGTGCAATTACATCAAGTACAGTCCAATCAGTTTACTGTAGGTGTGTGTGTGTGTGTGTGTGTGTGTGTGTGTGTGTGGGGGGGGGGGGGGGTACTCACTCAAGCCTCCTTGTCCGCCCCCGAGAGCAGGAATGCCCCCTTAGATCTCCATATGGAGCTGACCTGTTCCGACATTTCAGATGTTGATCGTTCCCCACCCGTCCTTCCTCTTCGATGCCTCCCTTTTGACTGGTACCTGTCCATTCAAACTCTTATTGGCGCAGCCACGCCCAGCAGCCAGTTCTCAACAGGCCCGCAAAATTAAGGCTTGGGCCTTAACTAGGCTCGCCCGAGGCCCCGCCTGGCATTACTAATTAGCACACATTTTTCGCCCATAGTCCATATATGGGCATTCACAGACCATGTAGTTTCAGTGCAACCTCGCCCTCAGGGTGTCTTACTGGTATAATAATAATAGTATTAGTATCATCGGTAACACCTTCGGTGAATGAAGTATAGGAAGAGGCCCAGAAGTAGGAAGAATTATTCTGTGTGCATAGAGCCCCTCCACCTCAAACATCTCCCCTCAGTAACTACTCTGACTTTGGTATAAGCAGTGTAAGCAGAGCCACACAAATTAACTGCCGTGCCCTGAGTGACTGGACTTTGTTGTGCGGAAACTTCTGTTCACGCCGCAGGTCAGCTCAGGCAGGCAGCTGGGACCGCACGCACACACACACACACACACACACACACACACACACACACACACACACACACACACACACACACACACACACACACACACACACACACACACACACACACACACACACACACACACAGCAGGTCAGGTTGGCAGGGCATGGTGTCTATCACCCTCTGCTCTTGTTGTTGTACTCTATTGGGAAATGCCCATAGCTCCGCCAAAGTGGGTTCAATTTAATTTAAACTTCACCACGGCCAAGGGGAGAGAGAGAGATGGGGGGGGGGGGGGGGGGGGGGGGTGCTTGAGGGGACTGAATGTGAGAGAGGGAGGGCTGAATCGATCCATCACTCTTTGCCCTTCTTGGAGTGACACACACCACACACACTGATATTTCAAACATTTCCCACATCTATGACATTTGGGCAACATAAGAGAGTGTGTTTGTGTTTGTGTGTGTGTGTGTGTGTGTGTGTGTGTGTGTGTGTGTGTGTGTGTGTGTGTGTGTCTATCTATCTATCTCGAAGAAGTCATTGTTCGGAGTGCATACTTAGTTTAGACTAGTGACTAGTCATTGGTTAGGCACAGTGGCATGCACAGATAGACACTAGGGGGTGCTACCTGCCTGCCCTTGCCCTCTGGACAGCAATGTGCCCTTTTGAAGAAAAAAAAAAGCTTCTAATATATTATTTATGCCCCAAAATCTATAAATCTCACACTGGCAACCGGCCGGTTGCACAAGGTGCCCTTTTTTCACTTGAGCACCTGCCCCTCTAAATGTCTGTGCACGCCACTGGTTACTGGTTGTTAGACATGGCTTAAGGTTAGATTTAGCCGGTGTGCTGCCCCGTGGGAGGTTAGGTTTAGGGTGAGGGTTTGAGATAAGTTGGTCTAACCAATGACTAGTCTAAACCAAAAACTGTCTAAACTAAGTACTGCACCCCATTGTTCAGCCGGGGTCCATACTTAGTTTAGACTAGTCATTGGTTAGGTTTAGGTGTGCTGCCCCGTGGGAGGTTAGGTTTAGGGTGAGGGTTTGAGATAGGTTGTAGTTGTAGGACTAATGACTGGTCTAACCAATGACTAGTCTATACCAAAAACTGTCTAAACTAAGTACTGCACCCGTTCAGCCAGTGTTTTGCATTTTTCTCACACGCGCCTCCCTGTCAGTTTTTTCTTCTTCATGGTTTGGCCACTGGGGAGCGCTGCTCCACTTCAATTCAGGCCAGTCAAATCACTTTCCATCTGATCTAACTAGTCGACACAAGGCTCGCAGGCTGGTCGCTCCAGGAGCGGTTCAGACAGTGCCAGCTCCCCCGACCTATAGGCGCATCGCTCATGTGTCCCGCCACGGTACTTTTCACTTGTCAACTTCTTCCGCCCCGTTATTTTTCTTCCCGGTAGGCGGTAGGCCTATAACACACATGAGGATAAAAGTTTGGAATGTCGGTGCAAAATAGGCTAATCGACGACGAACGAAGGCGGCAAGTATAGGATATATCCCTTCCCTTCTTCCAGTCGTCATGTCTGAGTAACTTGAAGTTTCTTTCTGCCTCCGCTGCTGCTGCGCCACAAATATAGGAGGAGAAGAGAAGAGGGGAACTTTCAGAGAGGACCGTAATTATGTCGGAATAACCGCGGGGCTGCGGCGCGCTGTGTTGTTTCGTTTTTACCCCAGGAGGTCGCATCTGTCACCGGTTCCCCTTTCTTTCTCGAGCCCCGGCGACTCCGGAGGAGGAGGAGGAGGAGGAGGAGGGTGTAACTTTACGCTCCAGTCAGTCGAACCCGAGCGGCCGCCGGTGTGTGTGAGTGAGAGAGGAGCCGTGTTGGTGGCATCGGAGACGGGATGCGAGCCTTTTCACCGTCTCAGATAGCTCGGCGGCTATGAGGAGGAGAGACACGGTCTACCTGCAGGATTAACATAAACCAGAGAGAGACCACACCGCACCAACAGGTATGAATCTGAATCATTAAAAGCTATATGTTCAATCATAGGAGACTCAGAGACTGAAATGCGGGCTTGTTATTAAAAGGTATGATGACAGACAGTCAGACACGCCTTTTTGGTGCCGTTATGAAAAGTGTGTTTTATGTGTGTGTGTGTGTGTGTGTGTGTGTGTGGGGCACCTGCCCTACAACAGTGCGGTTGTATAATAGTCTCTTATTGCGGTTCATTTTGCGCACCTCCTCACCAGTCAGTCACCACCTTGAGTGAATGATTCATTTGGTTATGTAAAGCCAGGTGAGCTGCATTGGTCACTGCTGTTGAAATGTTGTCCGTTCCGTGGCTAATATATCTTCTATCACAACTACATGACTGACAGGATATTATCGCATTCATGAATCATGATAAGAAAGAGACACATGAATGCGGTTGATTCGTATGTTCTATCCTCTCTTTATCACGCCCGCACGCACACACACACACACACACACACACACACACACACACACACACACACACACACACACACACACACACACACACACACACACACACACACACACTTTATGATTGATCCACATAAAGGATGCAGGATAAACAAACATATAATAGAGACAAATATACCAGTAGGTGCAGCACGCACACACACACACACACACACACACACACACACACACACACACACACACACACACACACATGCAAACGCAGATGAAAAGGCTTTCTATTCTAGGCCTACTGTATGTGGTGTATGACAGTGGCTACACAGCTGTCATCCTGCTTCTTGATTGATTTAGTGGGTTGTGATATTTCCAGTGGTGCTAATGAGAGAGAAAACATCTTCGTGTCTCACTGATTGGGATGAGAGGAGACATGCTATGTTCTGTTTCCACTTGCACTGACATACACCCGACCACTCCCTCCTGAGTCCCGTATGGTTAATGATAAAGTTAACAGTAGCACCGTCATGAGGAGCCTGTATTAGGCTATGAAATGGTCATTTAAATCAGTGGTTCTCAACCTGTGGGTCGGGACTCCCAGGAGGGGTCCCACATGATTTGTTTGGGGGTAAACCCAGAGAGGCATCTGGGTTCCATCCAGCATCCCATCTGCTCTGCAGCTCCGGATAATTTTGATGGACGTGGACTTGACATACCGGTAACAAAACACTATTGTAAAAATAGTAAAATACATACCGTACATTCATTGTCACACGGTCACCAGTAAAAGGTGTCCTGTAGTGTAGTCAGTCCAAGCACCCATAGGTGCAGGAAAATGTCCTTTGTGGGAAACGTGTGAGTGTGCCTTCTACACTGGGGGGCAGGGACCTGATACCTGAGAAATACAGTTGGGGGTGCTTCAAACAATATAAATATAGCAAACAATTGTATACCGGTAACTACAAATAAATAAGACACTTTTAGGCAAAGGAACCATGCATTTTTTCAATACATTTAGAGTAGACCATGCCTGGACCCAGAATCTGCTCCTCCTTAACCGCATCCCTTTAGGGAAGACTTAAAATAATCTGTAGTTACTGGAGATTCATTTAAATCAGTGGTTCTCAAAGTGGGCTGCAGGGACCCTCAGGGTTCCTTATACGTGTCCATTACCATACACCTATATACCACCATATACCATACAGTATATACTGTATGGTACGTAGCACGTACACTATACGTACTACGTGTCAGAGTTATGGGGGTCTTTGAAATTAGAAGTTTGAGAACCACTGATTTTGATGTACCTTATGGCTTTTCACTATCTTCGGCAATGCACTGTATACCTTTTGAATATAGAAATAGGTTGACATTCTCAACTCATTCTCAATTGTACCTGTAATAAGAAAAATCACACCCGTGTGAAGGGAGCGGTGCTCTTATCATCGTAGGACACTTATAGGACGAAAATAGCCGATTCGCTCCTCCACATATATCGTAAATTCTCCATTCATTGTCAATGGGAATTTAATGTTTGTGTAAGATGAAAATCTACACTTAAGGTGCATTCAGACTTGAATGGTTAGAGCGGCGTGATTACATACAAAGTCAATGCAAAGACGAGAATTGGCGCGGCTCAAACGGGATGAACCGAGGCGAATATATATATTCAGGTCTGAACGCAGCTTAACCCATTTTGGGTGGGAACCCCTTTTGGTTTTTTAAACATTAGGTTATAATTTAGCTATTTTTGAAAAATCTTTAAAATGTCAAAAATCTTTCAGAAAATTGTCATGATTTAGAAGATCTTTTTTGTTTATTTCGACGTCAGGCCTCAGAAATGGCTATAGATAGCCACAGTCATTCTCTTTATCTGCCCTCAAACAGCCGGTGTAGTATGAATCACCCCATTCAATGGAAAGGAATTACATCCAATTGTCCCCATTCTATCGGGTGGAATTGTACAATCTCTACAAAAGTGTTAAAGGTAAAACAGAACAAAAACAGGAAGGAAAGGACAGATAAGTGGAGTGAGGTCAGGAAGCTAGAACAAATGATATTGAGAATGTGGGTGCAGAACTGATATGTGCATGGGGAAGACATAGGACGTGGCAGGAGCAGGAACAATAAGAAGTACCGGTATATTTACTAATCCTGAGGGGAAATTAGTTAATTTATCTGGAATTAATTGACCCAGCAGTGGGCAGCTCAGGTGAGCAGTTAGGGCACCATTAAGACCTTACAAAAAGTCCAATCATCTTTTGAACATAGCAGATCTACAAGCTCACAATGTGTCGCATCACAACACATTGTGGGATTGTAGATCGGCTATTTTCAAATGGCCAAAATGTATATGTGGGTAATGTTTTGTAATAATAATCAAAATATACAAAGTAACTAAAAAGGTTTTTCACATAATTGTAGTGGCGTAAAAGTACAATATTTGCCTCTGAGATGTAGTGGAGTAGAAGTAAGTAAGAACTAAGAAGTAAGTAAGTATTGTAAATAGTCAAGTAAAGTCCAAATACCTCAAAATTGTACTCATGTACTCAGTTACTTTCGAGCACTGTGTGTGAGTTAAGTTCAGGGACACCTTGACATCAAGGCCTGGAGCAGCCGAGGATGGAACTGGACTGACTCCCAGGCGGCCGCTCTGAAGCAGATTGAGTTGTGAGACTGGAGTGTAGTATACACAGGGAACTGTGGGCATAAAGGAAGAGGGGGAATAAAACATCAACTCTGCTCCCAAATGGCATTTGTAGCTACGCTGTTGGTGTGCTTAGTGCTTAATGTGTGTGTGTGTGTGTGGGGGTGGGGGGGGGGGTGTTGGCCATCTAACCCATTAGGACCTGAGGTCGATTATTCAAAATAAAAGGTATTGAAATCGTAAAAAACGTGTTGCTATACCATTGGTGCTCAAAAATTATATGTATGTGGCTGCATACCACCTTCTCAAAATATTTTGAGAAGGAAGCAAAGATTTGGAGTTAAACATTACAAAAAAATAGCAGATCTACAAGTTCATAGCGCGACACGACGTGACGCGCTATGAGCTTGTATATCTGCTGTTTCTGAATAGCCCAAGAATGTTAAAAGGACACGGATGCTGTCCCGGTTCTAAGGGGCTAAACAAGACGTATAGAGTCTAATAACGCCGTGGCCTCCTTGTCCAATCTTTAGCTATCGATTGTAAGTTACTATGTGAGCAGTTTGTGAACTAAGCTGCACAAATAGCAATCCATGCAGTGCTCAGCGGTGAAGACACACACACACACACACACACACACGCACGCACACGCAGGCAGGCTGTTTACATGCATGTTCCTATAGTGGGGTGGTGATGGATGGTCTACTTAGTACGTCTCGTTTGGCCACATGGAAAGAGTGAACTTTATAAATAATACTAAACCAATGAAGGCAAAAGTGCTTCATGAGAACAATGTTGGAGTATAAATGATGCCACTGGCAGATGCAAACGATGCAAAGCTACACAGCATATCTGTAGCTTTGCATCTTTGTAGATTAAGTTGAAACCAATTCTGTGTGATTCAAGTTTGCAGGAAATGTTTAGCCACTTTCACCACAGACTCTTTATTCTACGCTTCTCTTGAAATCTCTCATTCATACACATTTGAATGCTTTATTCGAATCCATTACAAATTAATTATTCAGAATATTCTTGGATTGAACTATTTATGCACACTTTCTAAAAAAGAAAGAAGAAGAAAAAAGAAGAAGAATAACTCCGGTCGGTGTGTGCTTGTGCATACATGTGCACGGTGTGTGAGCGCATGCACGTGCTGTGCGCGTGCGCCTCAACCATTAAAACGGAGCTCCCACAGGGAACAAATCCCCTCTACTTCCCTGGTTTTAACCGTGCCCATTGCAGGATTTTCGACACAATTTCATAAAGTGTGCCCAGTGTGGCCACGGCGTGCCTGTGGGATGGACATATGGTATAGTATTCAGTGATTGGATTTCATGCCCTGTGGAGAGAAAGCACTCACCCAAATGAATGTCTGAATATTACTGGGTGGTCACTCCAGTCAAGAAGACCCACATACCTTTCCTCTGAACCGACAACTATAGAAAACCGTAGTGCCTGTATCTTAGTTGTCACTCCATTCAGTCCATTGCATGTTATTGATTGATTGATTGATTGAATACTTTATTAACATTTTGCAGAAAATGGCACAGGAAAGTACAGTTCAGTTCAAGGTCTGCTAAGAGGATTTAAAACCCAAGAAAGCCTATTGGCTTGTTTCCATTGGGGTCCTTCATATTCAATTCATGACATGATTTTTTTTTTTTAAGATATTTTTTGCGGCTTACGCCTTTTATTGATTTTTGAAGGGACAGACAGTAGGCTGACAGGAAACGGGAGAGAGATGGGGGGATGACATGCAGTAAAGGCCGTGTCGGGTCCGGGAGTCGAACCCGCGGCACACTGCGACTGGATTACCAGTCCGGTGCCCAGACCGTTACGCTACGGCCTGGGCCAATTCATGACATGATTGATTAGATTATTCAGGTAGATAGCTGTGAATAATTATTCTCAAGAGAGAAACCATTGGGTGATACACAGATGTGGATCCGCATTCAGCAAAGCACTTAATTCCAGTGTGAAACGTAGTACTAGTCTGGCCTCAATTTCCAATTGTTTGTATATTTTTTACACTAAGGTCTCAGAAGAACTTGCCCGTCAGGCAAGTAGCCTACAGGTCATGTTCTGCCCACCCACGTGAAAAGTAAATAGTTTGAATTGGCGTTCAATTTAACACTTTTTTTTACTTTCTGGGGATGTGCGATAAAAAATATTCTAGGCCTACCTCAATTTGAACTCTCTCTCCGTGTTCAGACAGATATCTGGTGTTGTTGTTGCATCTCCTCTGAAACAAGGTCTAGTCAGGCAACCTGAAAGCAAACTGTGGCTACCCGAAAGTTTTATTTACCTGGCAGGTGGACAGAAGTCCTTGAGTTGAATTGATGCTCAGAAGTTTGCACTTTTCAGCGCACTCTCTTTCCCTGTTCTGCAGTCAATGGAAACAGTTGTGTGTGTGTGTGTGTGTGTGTGTGTGTGTGTGTGTGTGTGTGTGTGTGTGTGTGTGTGTGTGTGTGTGTGTGTGTGTGTGTGTGTGTGTGTGTGTGCGTGTGCATGTGTGTGTGACTCTGTGTACCTGGGTAATGGAAGTGGAGTTTGTTCAGTGTAAAGTAACCCTGGAGTTGTGTGAGTGCCCAGGGCGACGTCTGTTCTGCCCCGCAACGCCATTCCTTGCCACCGGGGGTTTTTCTGTTACTGCTGCTGCTGACACTGTAAATTCCTCAGAGTCCTTTAAAACCTGAGGCCGATTCTGCAAAATGTCTTCTGCATCACTACCTTTTTCAAAATTAAACAGCAGATGTACAAGTTCGTGCGTCGGCTATTTTTGAATAGCCAACACTAAAAATCTAAAATGACATGGATGCTTTCCCAGTTTTAATGGGTTAATGTGTAATCTGGAGTTAACGCGCACGCACCCGCGCACATACGGTATACAAATCAGGAGGGTGCAAAAGGCATTTTGGGAAATGTTGAAATGTTTCTTTGCTCAATAAGTGCATCACACCTGTGTGAAGTGAGTGGTGCAACTCCGTGTGGGGGTCCCATGCAGGTGGGGGGGGTAGCCGGAAGTTCCAGACCCACAGGAACGCACCCACGGTGCCGGTTCTGGCGAGCCACCGTGTGTCCGAAACGGTTGAGAAATGGCAGAGTTACCGTGTAGCGGTCCCTCTACTGTACCCTCTACTGTACTGTACTGTCTGTCACTGTACTAGCACACCCGGAATTATGTGTGTGTTAGTTTGCACACAGGTGGTGAAAAACAACCATGCTGTTTTCGTGCTCAGACCCAGCCAGCCACACACATAGCTCCGTAAGGGAGTGGTTGCACGGTTGCACCACTCAAAAACCTTGCAGCGCACTCTCTTTCCCTGTTCTGCAGTCAATGGCAACAGTTTGTGTGTGTGTGTGTGTGTGTGTGTGTGTGTGTGTGTGTGTGTGTGTGTGTGTGTGTGTGTGTGTGTGTGTGTGTGTGTGTGTGTGTGTGCCTACGTGCTCCGTGCTGGTAAGAACAAAAAAGTGTGTTACAACTGAAAAAGTATACACGAGCGATTGAAGCATGACAGTGTGTGCGCTCTCACACCTGAAAAACTGCCTGTGTGTTTGTGTGTATGCGTGTGTGCGTGCGTCAGAAAGTTATATTGCTCACCTTTGGGAGATGGGACAAGAGGAGAGAGCTGGCGGCAAGGAATTAATTTACGGTCTCTGATCTCCCAGAAACAATTCCTTTATGTGGGTTATACACGTTTCAGAGTGACCAGTCATTTCCCCCACGGGGCATCGCTCGGCTCACTGCGCTGCACGCAGCCACCACAGCTCACCAATGGAATGCAGAACGGCTTCTTTTTTTTGGTTTTTAGGACACGCACATTTTATTTCTTTTTGAGTGCACTGGGAGAGATGGAATCAGTGATACAGGGAGAACGTGCATGACGAATGCCGGGCGGGGGTTGCACGCGCATGCGTGTGTGTGTGTTAGTGTTGCACGAGTCTTGCTCAAATGTGAATCTCGATTTTTGCTCCACAAGAATTGAGATCACGATTCTTCTCACACGATTCACATTTTTTACCATGAACATATTTATTGTCTTTGGTCTGTATTTGATGAACATTAGCTACATTCAAAATGTGGCACCTGGAGCCAACTACTGTGGCTTTACAACATCAAAGCTTTACAAGTCTCTCTTGTAGCAAAAATTAAATGAGGTGGACAAGCCAACTGGTGCTGCATCACATCACAAAATGAGATTGCGTAGGTGTCTGAATCTAGATCTTGATCTTTTTTTTTTAATGAATTGCAACTAGCCTGTGTGTGTGTGTGTGTGTGTGTGTTTAGCCTGTCAGACTCAAAAGTTAGAATAGTTTGTTATCGTTGGATAAGATCTTGTCCACAATGTATTGATGTGGTACAATAGGAGAGATAACAGGCAAACGTTGATCAAAATAATTAAAAAATAAATCTACATTCTCTAATTTTGTAGACTTCTTGTGAATTAAGTCATGTAGATGTTTAACAATCATTTAACTCTTGAGAGCGTGAAATGAAACTTACGGCTCCATTTGGTTTAATTTCACACTTGTATATCACACTCTCATTTCACACTATGAGGGTCCATTTGGTTACCAACTCCATCATTTAGCTGCGGTCCCTCATGGACCATTGGTTAAGAGCCACTGTACTAACTAGGGGGGTGATGTGGTGGAGCCTGAAGAGATGAGTCTTCAGATTACGGAGGAGACTTTGGGAGTGAGTCAGTCTGCAGTTCTGACTGCAACATTGGGGACTAACATGTGGTCATTGCTCCAAGGAGGCTGTCTGCATGTGCCATGTTGGTATGCTCTGAACTTCCAGCTGTGGTCTGGCAACGTGAACCAGAGCTGGGGTCGGTCGGCGGTCTGTTCTAGCATGCCCACAGCAGAGGCATGCTCCTGCCTGAACACACACACACACACACACACACACACACACACACACACACACACACACACACACACACACACACACACACTGTGTGTGTGTGTGCATGTGAGAGTGAGAGAGAGAGAGAGAGAGAGAGCGCTGACTGATGGACTGCCATCCATTTGAGTTGAAAGTCATCCATCAGCCTCATCAGTGACTCTGGGGCTTGTCATTACATGTTTCCCTTCATTTGCACTGTTAATGACCAGCGTTGCCATGTCTGCTTGTCATTATACGTGGCTTTGTTGGCCTCAATTGTCTGTTGCTCGTAAATATATTGATAGTAGCGGGTTGTAATTTTCTGGGCTTATTTGCTTATTTGCGTATTTGCTTATTTGGGCTTGTTTCCATTTTTGAGTGGTGCAGAAACTCCATTGCTAGCTATGTGTGTCCCTGGCTGGGTCTGAGCACAGAAATAGCATTATAGCGCACGTGTGCACACACACACACACACACACACACACACACACACACACACACACACACACACACACACACACACACACACACACACACACACACACAGGGGGCTAGTACAGTACAGTACAGTACTACAGCACAAGTACAGTACTACAGCACAAGTACAGTACAGCACCACTCACTTCAGACGGGTCTGAGTTTATTTATTTATTATTTAAATGGTGCCTGTGGGGCATCTACAGCGGTGCCCGTTGGGCACTGGCCTACTTGGAATGATGCAAGTTGGAAATGCATGACCCACCCAGATATTATGTCTATGTCCCTTTTATGCCCATATATGGAGTTCTTTGCCACGCATGCCCAAATATGGAGTCTATGCTGACGTCAGAATGATGTCCCAACAGGCCAGCTCCATATATGGACCCTGGGCAGAGGCCCTGTCCAGAGCCCGGGCAGAGGCCTGGGCAGAGGCCTGGGCAGAGGCCCTGTCCAGAGGCCTGGGCAGAGGCCCTGTCCAGAGCCCGGGCAGAGGCCCTGTCCAGAGGCCTGGGCAGAGGCCCTGTCCAGAGCCCGGACAGAGGCCCTGTCCAGAGGCCTGGGCAGAGGCCCTGTCCAGAGCCCGGACAGAGGCCTGGGCAGAGGCCCTGTCCAGAGCCCGGGCAGAGGCCTGGGCAGAGGCCCTGTCCAGAGCCCGGACAGAGGCCTGGGCAGAGGCCCTGTCCAGAGCCCGGGCAGAGGCCCTGTCCAGAGCCTGGGCAGAGGCCCTGTCCAGAGGCCTGGGCAGAGGCCCTGTCCAGAGGCCTGGGCAGAGGCCCTGTCCAGAGCCCGGGCAGAGGCCCTGTCCAGAGCCCGGGCAGAGGCCTGGGCAGAGGCCCTGTCCAGAGCCCGGGCAGAGGCCTTGTCCAGAGGCCTGGGCAGAGGCCTGGGCAGAGGCCCTGTCCAGAGCCCGGGCAGAGGCCTGGGCAGAGGCCCTGTCCAGAGCCCGGGCAGAGGCCTGGGCAACTGTAGGTCCGACCGACTCGACACTCCCTGTGGTGGGGTGGAACGCGTGTGTCGAATTTGAAGTCGGTGGGCGAACGGTTCTCGATTACACACGTACAGAGACGTGGTGCATTTATAGATAAATGTGTCCCTAAAGGCCTATTCATACCGAAACCGTGGTCACTTTATGAGGTCTGTATTCCACATTCAATTTCAAGATTTTTAGAAAATGGCAGATCTATCTGTAGATCTATCTGTAGATCGTCTATTTTCAAAAAAGCCAATATAGATTTAAAGTGCTCGTGTGGCATGCATTGGTTGCTTCTTTTGGCCTTGTTTGTTTTCCTAGACCTGGTATAGACCGATTCACAGAGGGTTTCCTGGGTGCGGCCATTACTGAGGTGTACCATTAAGTGCAGCAGCACTGATTAGCTACACCTGGTCTACAGAGCACCTGCTCCATGTATTACACCTCAGTAATGGCCGCGCCCAGGGCACCCCTCTGTGAATCGGTCTATAGCTTATCTCACAAAATCTGGCAACACTGTTAATGACCAGCTCCTTATCTCTCTCTACTGTATATAAACGCACGTGCGCATACAAGCACACATGCCTGCGCACGCACGCACGCACGCACGCACGCACGCACACACACACACACACACACACACACACACACACACACACACACACACACACACACACACACACACACACACACACACACACACACACACACTTAGAAATGTAGACTTTAACGTGAGCATTGATCTAGTGTCGGTGTTCAGTTTTCTACTGTATTTCTAGGGTTTTCTCTTGCCTTGCGATGGATGCTATCTATACGGTATATACAGTAGCACATATATCTTCCGCTTATCGCTCTGGAGCTTGATGGGAATGAATGTGTTTTGTTGGGGTTTTATATCTCTGTCCCTGCCCCAGGTCCCCCCCTCACATTTTTTTAAATATATATATATATATATATATATATATATCTTTACTGCCCCAGGTCCCCACTCACATTTCATAACCCTGAAGAAGTCTCTTTACTGCCCCAGGTCCCCCCCACATTTCATAACCCTGAAGAAGCCAAGAACATTATAAGAACACCTGAATGAAATATCTAAACATTGTATTTTTCCTTTTTCTTTTTTCAGACATTCTTCAAGTTTGCACTTGCAGCACCACCGTAACTGATAACTATACACAAGAACTGGTCTGGCAACCAGTGTTTTGCATATAACACAATCTGTGTTTAAAAAAAGGTCTTCCTTTTCAGTTCTCATTTAGTACTACAACATTTCAGGGAGATTAGACTGTAATGACTACTGAATAATTAGGTTTTGTACTAACACTGCAAATTGAGTGTTAATATAAACCTGATTGTGCACTTCTCTCTCTAGGGCAGTGGTAACCAACCTTTTCAAGCCCAAGAGCCCATTTTATTCCCAATTGTAAGCCAAGATCTACCACTAAAACGTGTTAGAAAAAACACTTGTTTTTTTGCTATTTCTGACAGGCTCAATGCATGTGCACACATCCACACAAAGACTAAAGCTTAAATAAGAATAAAAACGTATAGTAAGTTATATTATCAATGTCAAATAATATTAAAGGACCTATAACATAGAATTAAACTTTTTCCATTTCTTTTCTGTTTTTGGAGCTCCCATATGTGTTTTCTATCCCCACAAATAACCAATTTTGAACAATCAGGCTTTCATATCATATCAGGTGCTTTAATAGAAATTGCTCTCAGGAACAGCTCAACTGATTTTGGCCTCATCGTGATGTCATCAATGTCACCCTACTTTGTATAATTTCCACTTTGTTTACAATGTCCACCATTGTCGATTTTCCAAGCTGGCATGGAATGGAAACAACCTGGTTTTATCTAGCATCAGTATTATAATGACTCAAATATTAAATAATCTGCATCTGCACCCCCACCACCTCAGGACATTGTGGTACTGCAGCTAAAACTGCTTTCAAAGTCCAGAAAGAAATGACAAGGCCTGGTTATATCAGTGGTGATTTGAGGCTCAAAACCATTAGAAATAACTTTGAGGGACATAGACAATATATTAAATATTAAAAGCCATTTTAGAAAGTATGTTATTTGCGCTTTAAGACAAAATGTATTAGAAATAAAAAATATTAGGACAAAAATACAAATAAACTTCTTTGTTGAGTTTTTTTTTAATAAAAAAAAATGCAAAGGACATGAATTGCTTTTACAGCACAATATTTTGTTTCCCATTTCAATGAATATTCACATATTTGTAAAGTTTGAACGCCAACTTTTAACCAAACGTGGGAGAAACACTGTGCACGGCTGCACGCACAAATAAAGAGTGCACTCGCGCACGCACATGACGGATTATTATCGATCAAAACAATCCTTAGCGTCGCTTACAAAAGCATGTTACAAAATCACCGACCTGGATTGATAAATATCAGTGGTCCATCCATTGTGTGACCTGATTAACGAGCAACGGTAGGCAGCCGAGTAAGTTAACAGCTAATAGTAAATTAATAGTCTACCGTAGCTGTGTGTCAGATGTTCTGTCTGAAGCAGTCAAAGCCAAGGAGAATGTTACAATTTAATTCACAATCGAGCATCTTGCCCTGCATCGAATATCACATGATGGAACAGCAGGATAAAAACGGATAGTCTGTCTATCATCCATGCATCCATGAGCTAAGCGTCAAGCCCTGTCTAGGACCCACTTCCTTCAAAACTGTGGCTTTCTTGTTCAATAGTTAGAATCTTCAACTCTCACTGTGTCATGTTTTGACAGCGGCACTAAACATTTTGACAATTTGTCATAGTGATATTTATCCAGCCAGGTCGGTGATTACTATATCATTCATGCTGTGCAACACGCTAAGGATTGTTTTGATCGATAATAATCCGTCATGTGCGAGTGCCGAGTGCACTCTTTATTTGTGCGTGCAGCCGTGCAGTGTTAAAAGTTGGCGTTCGAACTTTACAAATAATAATATTCAACGTGTCGGGGACGCTATCATGCTGCGTTCACTCTGATGCTCTCATTGCTCTGTGTGCTGCCTGCGAGGGAACAACAGACAGCACATGAGCACAGAGTGCTAAAAGGGGGAGGGCCGAGGGCGGTGCGGTGGAAGCAAGGGGAACAGATCTTCAAGCTGAAATGCATCGAGCCTCTATACGTTGTTAGCTTGTAGATCTGCTCTTTTTTTGCGAACGACATTCTGCTGTGTATTGCTGCCCGTCACTTCGGGATCGACTTGAAAGGTTCCCGCGAGCTACTGGTAGCTCGCGAGCCCCTGGTTGGTTACCCCTGCTCTAGGGTGACCAGACATGCACAAACATTTGCTTAACTCACCACAATTTGCAGCAAAGCTTTATTATAGAGACTGTGACTGCAATAACAACACTTGCTGTTCCTGGCAGGGGAGTCACCACTGGTGGAAATAATGACTCACATTTATTTTTAATTAGGTAAAAGTATCAATACTTAAAGCTGCTATAAGTAATAATATGTCAACATTTTAATGACATTTATTTTTATTTATTTTTTATTTTGGTATTCAGACAGCCAGCAATGAGTAAAACGCTCCCAAAAAAATTGTCTCTGTGACTCATCTGCAGGCCGCAATCTCACCCTGGGCAAGACCTCGCTGAAAAGACTATCAGCGGAAGTTGCGGGATTTTAGCGGAAGTATTGCCCAAGGAAATGACGTTGATGCTTTGCAAATCAGTTTACATTCTCCGCGAATGAAACAAGTGTTGTGATTGGTCGGGAAAATATCGTATCCGGGGGAAATACATCTGACGGATATTCCAGAGAATACATCCGCCGATAGCTTCTCTGCCTTACATTGTGACCAGGCTTTTCTTTTCGCAGATAAGTAAGCCTGGGACTGAGGCTACCGCAATCTGCATTCAAGTATTTTCCTAGAAGCTTAGTCATTGTCTACTTCCTGATTGGTTAGTCATTTCGACCGAGTTTCTTTTCGACCAAATGACAAAGAATATCTTTGAATGCAGATTGTGGCCCTATAGTCACAGAGACTACATTTTTTTGGGAGAGTTTTACTCATTGCTAGCTGTCTGAATCCCCCCCCCCGGCCCCCTCCCCCCAAAAAAGGTCATTCAATTGATATAGTATTGCTTATAGCAGCTTTAAAGCAGTGGTTCCTAAACCTTTTCATGCCAAGGACCCCCAAAATGATACTCATTAGCCTGCGGACCCCCCATTTGAAAATATATGCCAAGGACCTCCATAAGAGAAGATTTGTACGGCTCTGGCAGTGATTCTCAATCCGTTTAATTTCAAGGACCCCCAGTTTGACATCCATTAGTCTACGTACGGACTACGGACCCCCATTTGAATTGCATTTCTATCTCTGGGACCCCCAATTTATATTGTAAAATCAATGTTAATTCAACTCTGAGAGTGTATAAATGGGAGTGTTCCATTTGTGAGTGTTCCATTTGTACAATCTCAGAGTTACAGACCCATAAGGGTCTATTTTGTTCCAAGCTATCATTCAGCTGGGGACCCCCGGAACTCCCTCAAGGACCCCTGGGGGTCCCCGGACCCCACTTTGAGAACCACTGACTCAAAGTACCAAAAGTAGAAAGTACTCAGTCATTATGCAGAAGGTCCCATTTCACACGTTTTCAGAGTTCATGTTGTGAGCTTGTAGACTATTCAACTAGTCGACTAGTAAATCCACTAGTCGACCTTGTTGGTACTATAGTTGACTAGTTGATAAGGGGAAAAAAAAGAAAAAAACAACATCAGCAAGATCATAGTTATAGTCTTTTTTTCTTTTCTTTTTTACATAATTGGTAGGCCTAGTTAAACAACTCGACTAGTAAACTAGGCAATTAGGCAACTAGTAAAAATCACTACAAGCCCTACGCACAGACCACTCTGACTCTGGTGACGGGGAATCCCTCAAATTGCGGGATCTCAGGCACAGACGCACAATCTCTCATAGTCTGGGACTCAAATCTGATGTACTTACAGTAGTTACATTTCACCACTGGCCTCAGGAATCCCTCAAATTGCAGGATCTCAGGCACAGACGCACAATCTCTCATAGTCTGGGACTCAAATCTGATGTACTTACAGTAGTTACATTTCACCACTGGCCTCAGGAATCCCTCAAATTGCAGGATCTCAGGCACAGACGCACAATCTCTCATAGTCTGGGACTCAAATCTGATGTACTTACAGTCTTACAGTAGTTACATTTCACCTCTGGCCTCAGGGATTGCGGGATCGCAGCCGGATCGCAGCCGTATAATCTCTCATAGTCTGGGACTCAGGCTCTCTCATAGTCTGGGACTCAGGCCAAATCTGATGTGAATACAGCTATCATCTTTAGTTTATTTATTTCATTTAGATATCTGACTGGAGGCTAAGCCCTTCGTTTTCTCCAAGGGGTCCTCCTTTGTGTACCGCTACATGGCTGAGTCTCCATAACGTAATCAGTGGTTTTACTTTTCAACCCTTTTCATATCCAGGCCCATTATTCATTCTGCATTTGACCACCATTTGATGAGATTTAACCTCTCAGACCCAAAACTAAAGAATATGTCCACTATTCCATTCTGTATTGATGTTGGTACCATAGGCGAGATAACAGGCAAACGATCAAACAACAATTCCTCTACATTATCTAATTGTGTACATGCTGACAATAATGTAACTCTTGAGAGCGTAAAAAATCATTTTATGCTCTCAAGAGTTAAAGATCTATAAGGGTCTATTTGGTTACCAACTCTCTATCATTTAGCTGGGGACCACCTGGAACCCCCGGACCACTGGTTGAGAACCACTGACGTAACTGATCAAATCCTTTATCATCTCCATCCAATGCACAAGGAGCAGAAATCCTATGGCCATGTATTCCGACACCGGCAGTTGGGGTCACTGTTTAAATGAGGTCAAATGAGCCAATATGCCATGGTCTTATGTGTATCGGTAGATTTTCTACAATCACACGTTTAACCTTTTTAAGGTCCATAACTTACTGTAAAGTAGGAGGTCATTCTAGGTACTAGAATGACCTCCTACTTCCATTCCAGCTACTCCAGTTTCCAGTTGCGTCCTATACTGGCAAAATGTATCATTCAATATTTGTTGTATTTCTACGGCATGGCCAGTGTATGGAACTCCAACCTCCCCCGTCAAACCAAACTTAGCTTCTTCTATGCAACGGTAGAGTCTGTTCTCCTATTTGGCAGTGAATGCTGGACCATGAAGCGAACCCTGCAGAAGTCTCTAGATGGGTACTACACCAGAATGCTGTGTGCCGTACTTAACATCAGCAAGACTACACATGTTACCAACGAGAACCTGTATGATGGAATGGCAAGGGTGAGCCAGAAAATGGCAGCCAGGAGAATGAGACTAACAGGACACTGCCAAAGACACCAAGAGCTGCCAGCCAGCAAAGTAATGCTGTGGGAACCAACACAGGCACCGGTCACGAGGACGTCCCACATTAATAACATATTATGTGGACGTACTCAAGAACGACACAGGAGCGCAAAGCACAAGCTGGCTGTTATGACGCAGAGTGATTTGAACTCAATTTTGCAGAGTAACCACAGACAAGAATCGATGTTTAAGGATTTAATTAAAAAAATTGGCAAATTCTTACACTGAAGCAGAACGCAGGAAAATCAGGAATACATCTCATACTTCAGTAGAATCAGGAAATGTCGGAATGACACGAAGTCAACACAGGAACAAATGCATCGGCAACAACAGAGTATGAACTGACAAAGGTGTTTTGCAATGAGTCCAGTTATATAGGGGGCAGGCTGATTGTAGAAGTGTTCACAGGTGGGATGACGAGGGAGTTGGAGACAGGTGAGTGAATGGGACTGCATGCAGTCTGGAAAGGAAAGTGGGAGTGGCCACTGACTTGGAGATCAGGGGTGCCCAAAAGGTAGATAGCCATCTACCAGTAGATCAAAAGGCTGTGCAGGTAGATCACATGAGATGCCCCTAAATAATATTAAATTTAACTATTTTTGGCATCTGTCACTTGAATTAAGGTGACATCAAAAGGTTGACATCAAAAGGGCCTGTCAGCTGAAACCCAGAGTGCAAAACGTTAGTAGCGTTACAAATTTAATAAAAAACAAAACAAAAAACCCCTCTACCTATTCCATTTCTCCCGCTCTATTTCCCATTCCAAGTGCATTTGTCTTATATGTACCGCAGCTCTGCGATGCCAAAGCCCCCTCAGGTACATATTTCAACTATTTTCAGCAATGGTATAATATTTATTCCGGTGGGTAGATCTTGTTGAGCTGGTCATTTTGAAAGTAGCTCTCAAGTCCAAATAGTGTGGGCAGCCCTGTTTTCTATGTGCACCATCATTCTACAAACTAGAAATGAAGCTGACTCAAGTTAGCAAATAATGGCCCATGGGCGTTTATACGGATGAGGGTGGTTATTTGGACGAGGCGGTTATTATGCAAAATGGTGCCAGAACCTGGGCTGTTAGGTAGAGTAAGGGCTATTATAATTTGAGTAAGGGCTATTATTTGGAAATATATGGTTATTATGATAAAAGTGAAGTACGCAGATTAGCCTTGCCGAGCCAAGCATGTGGCCCTAGTAGCCTATCCTCCTGTTTCTGTAGCGTGAGGCAGCTTGATGTACAAGTACACCCCCAATCCAACCCTTGATGCTGAGTGCAAAGCATGGGAGGCATTGGGTAACATTTCTATCTTTGTCTTTGTTAATGTAAGGCGTGCCCTGAGCCCAAAATGTTCGAGAACAAACCGATGTACAGTAAGGGCAACACAGCATGTTTGACTCCCGGGCTCAGGATCCGTTCTGTATGCGATTCCTTGTCTCTGCTGTCACCCTCCACCATCCTCTCCTCATGCCAATAATCCAAAAACAACAACAGAAAATGCGACGTAGGCGGAGAGGGTACGGTCGTGCTTTCTCAAAATGGCTCTTATTATACTCTCCCTACTTGTTGTCACACTATTTTTCTCCACACTTGAATACGTCTTGTGGAGAACTCTAAACAAACCTTGGGTTGCAAGAACACCGGTCTCACACAGACACAGTCAGACAGGCACGCACGCACGCACGCACACTAGCATCGATGATGTCAGGACTGGCTCATTAAGGCTGAAGGGAGAGCGGGCTGAGAGTCAATGCTTCACCCTCTGGCCTCTGCTGCTTTCTTTATCAGCAACAATGTATCTACGCAGCAATCACTGTGGCCATTAGGCCCACATACAGTAATTAGCTTCAACTTTGTTTCTGTGCGTGTGTGTGTGTGTGTGTGTGTGTGTGTGTGTGTGTGTGTGTACGTGTGTGCACACGTGCGTGTGTGTCATCTCTGCTGTCTCCTAGCATAGTAGTCCAGGCAAAGTAGCATTTCCAGACAGACTAATTAAAATAGAATTTTTTTCACCATAGATCATCTCTATGAGGTGTCTAGAACAACATACTAAAAGTCCTAAGAAATCCTAGATGCGGAAATATGTTTAATTCTCATCAATTCAAGATGTGTGCTAATACCTCGAGAAAACTAAACACCCTAATGGGCTTTTTTTTTTCTTTTGTCCTATCACAATGAAACTTTCCACAATGAATCTTAACATGAAAACTAAACTTTTTTGTATTACAAGTTTCTCTGAAACTTAATTTGAATATGCAAATTAGCTTAATATATATTGAATATGCCCACATTTGCATATCACGGAAATTACTTTTCCCCAAAATGTATAATATTTACATTGTTGTTTGTTAATGATATCAAACACACTGATCAGACTTTCATGAACCATTTCATCAAAATATTGTGACTTCATAGAATAACATCAAAAACACCATTCATATGTATGACAAATGTATAAATCCGTCAAATCTTCCTCCAACCATCCTACTGCTAATGGTTGATGGCAATGCTGCTTTTGGACTGGCCTCTAACCTGAAACCTGCCGGGCTTGGTTGTACCTACTGGGGGCATAACCCCCACCGGTATAGTCCTCAGGGTCACAGAGGCCAGGTGACCTACCTCTGGGAGGACATCCCCTGGCTGCAGCAGTGTCTCAGTCCATCCCAGTCTTTTTGTTCCTGTACTCTGCAGACGCACCTGAAGCTGTTGCAGGCCATCTCCCACCTCCAGGTAGACTCCATCACACATCTCCCACCTCCAGGTAGACTCCATCACACAGCTCTCCCACCTCCAGGTAGACTCCATCACACAGCTCTTTCACCTCCAGGTAGACTCCATCACACAGCTCTGTCACCTCCAGGTATACTCCATCACACAGCTCTCCCACCTCCAGGTAGACTCCATCACACAGCTCTGTCACCTCCAGGTAGACTCCATCACACAGCTCTGTCTCCTCCAGGTAGACTCCATCACACAGCTCTCCCACCTCCAGGTAGACTCCATCACACAGCTCTGTCACCTCCAGGTAGACTCCATCACACAGCTCTCCCACCTCCAGGTAGACTCCATCACACAGCTCTCCCACCTCCAGGTAGACTCCATCACACAGCTCTCCCACCTCCAGGTAGACTCCATCACACAGCTCTGTCACCTCCAGGTAGACTCCATCACACAGCTCTCCCACCTCCAGGTAGACTCCATCACACAGCTCTGTCTCCTCCAGGTAGACTCCATCACACAGCTCTCCCACCTCCAGGTAGACTCCATCACACAGCTCTGTCACCTCCAGGTAGACTCCATCACACAGCTCTGTCTCCTCCAGGTAGACTCCATCACACAGCTCTGTCTCCTCCAGGTAGACTCCATCACACAGCTCTGTCTCCTCCAGGTAGACTCCATCACACAGCTCTGTCTCCTCCAGGTAGACTCCATCACACAGCTCTGTCACCTCCAGGTAGACTCCATCACACAGCTCTGTCTCCTCCAGGTAGACTCCATCACACAGCTCTGTCTCCTCCAGGTAGACTCCATCACACAGCTGTCGCTACAATTATGTTGTGTCTTTCCTACTCCTTAAAGGTTTCACATGTGACATTAATTCATATATTTTTAATGTCACAATGACACAATCCCTTTAATGTTTTGCAAATTCATCCATCTTCATCCGCTCATCCGAAGTCGGGTTGCATAGAGTTCCAGACTTCTCTTTCCTGGGCCACGTTAGCAGGGGAACCTCCCCTGTTGTTGCTACCTTGTCGTGGTGGGGAGGCTTGTGTGCCTCTGTGACCCTGAGGACTATACCGGTGGGGGTTATGCCCCCGGTAGGTACAACCAAGCCCGGCAGGTTTCAGGTTAGAGGCCAGTCCAAAAGCAGCATTGCCATCAACCATTAGCAGTAGGATGGTTGGAGGAAGATTTGACGGATTTATGCATTTGTCATACATGTTTTTGATGTTATTATATGAAGTCACAATATTTTTATGAAATGGTTCATGAAAGTCTGATCAGTGTGTTTGATATCATTAACAAACAACAATGTAAATATTATACATTTTGGGGGAAAGTAATTTTCGTGATATGCAAATGTGGGCATATTCAATATATAGTAAGCTAATTTGCATATTCAAATTAAGTTTCAGAGAAACTTGTAATACAAAAAAGTTTAGTTTTCATGTTAAGATTCATTGTGGAAAGTTTCATTGTGATAGAACAAAAGAAAAAAAAAAGCCCATTAGGGTGTTTAGTTTTCTTGAGGTATTATCACACATCTTGAATTGATGAGAATTAAACATATTTCCGCATCTAGGATTTCTTAGGACTTTTAGTATGTTATTCTAGACACCTCATAGAAATGATATCTGTTGAAAAAAAAACTATTTTAATTAGTCTGTTTTTTGGGTCTAAAATGGGCTAGATTGCCTGGACTATAGTAGTTCTGCATGTCCTTGATTGTGGCCAGCTGCCTCGCTCATTCATTCCTCAAGCCACAGCAAAGTGCATGAGCGTTGATTTAACTATGGGAGTCTCAGTTAAATTAACCCTCGGGACCTAATGATGCTCCATGGGCAGAGAGAGAGAGAGAGAGAGAGAGAGAGAGAGAGAGAGAGGGGGGGAGGAAGACAGAGGCCACAGACAGACAGAGGCATGCATTCTCACACATACACCCTTATACCAGACACACTTACACCCACCCACACTCCCCCGCCACACACGCACACATGTACCATACACACGCGCATGGTCAGTGAGTAACTGTTGACATAGAATAATGCGATTAATGTCTGTCTGTCTGTCCGTCCACCCAAATTTGGGCATACACCGCATTGATAAATGAGGACCTATGTGTGTATCCTTTAAATGAGGGCCTATGTGTGTATCCTTTAAATGAGGACCTATGTGTGTATCCTTTAAATGAGGGCATATGTGTGTATCCTTTAAATGAGGATCTATGTGTGTATCCTTTAAATGAGGGCATATGTGTGTATCCTTTAAATGAGGACCTATGTGTGTATCCTTTAAATGAGGACCTATGTGTGTATCCTTTAAATGAGGACCTATGTGTGTATCCTTTAAATGAGAACCTATGTGTGTATCCTTTAAATGAGGGCATATGTGTGTATCCTTTAAATGAGGGCATATGTGTGTATCCTTTAAATGAGGGCATATGTGTGTATCCTTTAAATGAGGACCTATGTGTGTATCCTTTAAATGAGGGCATATGTGTGTATCCTTTAAATGAGGACCTATGTGTGTATCCTTTAAATGAGGGCATATGTGTGTATCCTTTAAATGAGGGCCTATGTGTGTATCCTTTAAATGAGGGCATATGTGTGTATCCTTTAAATGAGGGCATATGTGTGTATCCTTTTACAGATTTTACTCCCTGATCATGTCCTCATTAATGGAACCACCGGTTACGCTCCCCCTCTCCCTCTCCCCCTACTTCATTAGTTTGTCAGGCAAACACATGCAAATCTGCCTAATTATGCAATTATGCATTCAGTTTGAATATAAACTAGCAATTCTAGCACGGCACGCACG
>NC_139705.1:23497701-23515201 GCF_964188405.1 Protomyctophum parallelum | reverse complement strand
TCAAAATTATTTCTTATCATCGTTAATATGTTGAAAAACTACACGCTACAACCTCCACAAGCTCACCAGCTCTACAAGCTCACAACGTGTCGCATCGCAACACGTTGTGAGCTTGTAGATCGGCTATTTCCACTACTTTTTTGCGGCTTTCACCTTTATTTTATATTTTTTATAGAGGGACAGACAGTAGGCTGACAGGAAATGGGGGGAGAGATGGGGGAGTGACATGCAGTAAAGGCCGTCGGGATCGGGAGTAAAATCCGCGGCACACTGCCAGACTCGGACTACCGGCCAAGGTGCCTGGACCGCTGAGCCACGGCACAGGCCTGCAGTGAAATATTTTGAAAGTACAAAGTTATTAATGTCTGTCTTTGTGGATTTTAATCATTTAAATTATTTGACATTATCTGCCCTGTGCAACTTTTGTTTACTAGTTACTTGCGTGACAATTCATCGTCAAGTAAAATGTAATAATCGGGAGCGCTCTATATTAGACTGATCGAGGAATCCCATCCATTTGGTGGAAATTCAAGTCATCGTCTTGAATTGCATTTGACCATTTTGTAATGTTATGCATGCACGTCCTACATGGCAGCCAGCAACGCTTCATGTCAAAGATCCCAGATTTCATGCTGGGGGGACTGCTGGCTGAGAAGATCTTTCTTTTTTCCTTGTGGACCCCCATGTGAGAAAATCCCTTTTTCTGATACGACTTACACATGGATTTATACAGAATGTATTTCTATTCTGTAGGGGGTATAATAGGAGACCTGTGTTCGGCTTTCATTCTTGGCTGTCTAACGGGTAGCATGCGTTAGACCTTGGACACCATGACGTGAATACCTTTAAGTACCTTATTCATTCAGGCGGCAGCTCTCGACGTGGGTGTCTGGGGACCCTCAAGGGTCTTTGAGGAGGTTCCAGGTTCCATCTAAATCATTGATAAAGACAGGAACCAAACGGATCCTTACACGATCTGTAACTCTGAGAGTATCCGAATGGGAGATCAATTTTGTGCCATTTGCATATCATCACAGGTAAATGTATGCTGTATGGATTAGGTTCCCAGAGATGAAAATCATATCAAATGTGCGTCTGTGGCTTAATGCCTTTCAAACGAGGGGTCCTTGAAACAAAAAAGGTTGTGAATCCACTTGGTGGCTGTCCATGGTGCTGATTAGTGGAGCGCAGCGCTGAACTCAGCCCCTGTCAGAGGGAGCTGTCCATGGTTCTGGCCAGTGGAGCGCAGTACCAAACTCAGCCCCTCAGAGGGAGCTGTCCATGGTTCTGACCAGTGGAGCGTTAACCTCGCATCACCAGGCTTTCCACCGCCTCGGAGGAAAGCCTGGTCTCTGTTTCAAAAGTCCGTATGATCCGGGCTGGGGCCGGATGATGTGGTTACGTCATGTTGTAGTATTGTTTTGTAGTCGGAACAGGCGGCGGCAACTTCCTTTTCCCTCTCAATAAAAGCTCTCGTAAGCGAGAGCTTTTATTGAGAGGGAAAAGGAAGTTGTCGCCGCCTGTTCTTCCTGTTTGTAAGCATATCATCCGGCTCCAGCCCGGATCATATACCGAAATGAAATGGTGCCCAGGCTAGTGGAGCGTACCAAACTCAGCCACTCTCTGAGGGAGCTATCCTTGGTGCTAATCTCTGAGGGAGCTATCCATGGTGCTACTCTCTGAGGGAGCTATCCATTCTGCTACTCTCTGAGGGAGCTATCCATGGTGCTAATATCTGAGGGAGCTGTCAACAGTATACTTTGGGGACAGTTTAGACTAGAGCAGTGGTTCCCAAAATGTTCGGCTCAAGCTACACTAAAGATACATTTGTTTTCTCCCCAGGACTCGGTGTTGTAGACCTGTTTTTATCGCTGGGAATATGCTATGTTATTGATGTCACGTGCATGGATAATGTTTTTAAACGTATCGTTTGATGTGCAATTACACACCTGGTGAATATTATTTACAATGCTCATTCAGCCTGAATGTGACCTGTCTGCTGAGTCCTGTAGCTCCGCGAATGCCAGCGGCACTGTCTGATGAAATGTGATTAGTTGACCGGAGTCCCCTAGGGCTCTATATTAGGACCCTTATACTGTTTTCACTCTGCACTAAATATCTCCACCAAAAATAGACACACAACATGTTGCAACGCAACGTCTTTACGCTGAATGTTCACTCCAGAATATGGTATTTGATTGATTGATGTTTATTTTTATTCATTTACAGAAAATGCATATAAATGACGATCTATTTGTACATATCTTCATCGGGGCAAGAAGGATGATGACCGGTTAGGTCGAAACATGTTGGCAGTTGACTTTTTAATTTAATAAAGGCTATCCTCATTTTAACCTTGACTGCCCGGATCGTTTCTTGTTTCTTTTTTCTTTATGCCTTGATCCCATTTGATCCGTGTGAGCACCTTTTTATCATAATCACATGTTTATATCTTCATCGAGCACCTGGTTAGTTTTTCTTTTTTTCCTATTAAAATCTTTGTCATTGTCCTTCAAAAGCAGAAAAATCCACTCCAGTATGCCATGCCAGGTGTTTTTCCCTCTGTGTTCTAAAGCTTCTTCAGAGGCAATGTAAAAAATCCTTATTTCACCCCTTATTTTTTGGTGCAACTGAAGTCGGAAAACCTAGAACCTAGAAAAATAAGAAGAATTACAAAAGATAATAATTAAAACAAATGTCACCAGAACTTTAAGAACGTGTATCTGAGCCAGGCTTGCATCCTTTAGTGCCTTGAGTGCCGCTTTTTACCACTTGGGTGAACCTATATAATAACGTACTTCTATTGTGGTCCTCTGAGGCTATGGGGCTCAAGTGGTTTAAGGACCACTACGAGACTCGTCGCCATGCAGAGGCGCAAACGGAAAATGTTATTTTCTTAACCCATTTTGACTTTTTTTAAAAAGGCTTCTAAATCAGAAGCCAGTTTTCCGAAAAACCTATGTTTCTATGTCAGTGGTGCTCAACCTTTTTCATGTCAAGGACCCCCATCTGAAAATATGTTGTTGCAGGGTCCCCGCAGAAGCAAAGATTTGAATTAAAAACGTTCGCTCTGAAAGAACATATATTCAAAGATTTGCGCCAAATTTTCACGATAAAAAGAAAAGCAGATCTACAAGCTCTTAGCGCGGCACTCAGTGCCGCACTATGAGTTTGTAGATCTGCAAAATCTTTCAACAGCTATACAGTTTAAAATAATGGTTAAAGTGGTTAAAAGGTGACACAGACGCGGCCTCAGGTCTAAATGGATTAAGCATAGCCTCCCTCTGGCCCAAAAGTGTTTGGGGGTGAGTGTATCCAATGAGAAAAACATGTTGAGAAGAACAGCTCATGCAGTGTTCTTTGTTGGGAGTGGGGGCGGGGCGGGGCGGCGGAGAAAAACATTTGTGAAATGACAGTCGTTGTTGTTGTCGGGCGGACAGCAACCTTTCCTTTAAAAGAAATATATGTTTTTAAATGTAAATTGCTGATCTCACAGTGCGTCGCAATGCTACACGTTCACTACTTTTATGCAAAACTCTTGTATGATTCATTTATGGGAAGAAAATATGGAGATGAGAGGTTATAAGACTCTGACAGCAACGCAATATAAAAAATTGGAGTATAGAAATAAAATATGGAGAAAGTTTAAGAAGGAAACCGTGGCGTGCATGTGCTCCCTCGAATCTCCTGGCTGTATAATTTTACCTGCAGAAATGTTGGGGGGGGGGGGATTTTAATGGAGGTGAATTAGGACCACTCCTAATTCACTTCAACTTCAAAGCATCCTGATCAATTATTAAACGCCCCTCCCCGGCCGTCTCCCATGTGACATGCGTGCGTATGTTTATATGTTGTGTGTGTGTGTGTGTGTGTGTGTGTGTGTGTGTGTGTGAGAGTGTGAGTGTGAGTGTGTGTGTGTGCGCGTGAAGCTGTCTTTCGCCTCGACAGACTCTGTGGACTGTGTGCTAATCTTTGGAGTGGTGCAACCACTCCAAGGTGTGTTCACTTATGTATGTGGCCATGAGCACGAGTATGACTATTATTACCAGTAGGGGCGCTGTTGCCAGAAACAGAGAGAGAGATAGTGCTGCACGTGCTGCACTGTTGCCTGCTAATGAGAGAGATGAAGGGGGGGGGGGAGGGGAGTTGCACCACTCAGTTCACACGGGTGTGATTTTTTATTATTCTCTATGATCTTTTTCTGAGTCTGTTTCCCCCGTTCTCTCTCTCTCTCTCTCTCTCTCTCTCTCTCCCCCCTCTTGTCTCCTGTTGGCCTCTTTATCGCTCAGCTGAACCAAACACTTTTTTTGGACTCCGGAGAAAACTGCAACGACTGAAATGGGAGTTGGGGGCCTCAAGAAGGTTGATATGGCTTCTGTGTCTGTGTGTGTGTGTGTGTGTGTGTGTGTGTGTGTGTGTGTGTGTGTGTGTGTGCATAGGTTAAGCCTAGGGGTAAGCTTTTAGAGGTCTGAGCAGAAGGGTGTGAGTGAGAAGGAGAGGACAGATTTGAGCAGTTATCTCTCCCAGCAGACCTCCTGTCCTGCATGCCTGGCCACACACACACACGCACAAGCACGCAAGCACACATACACCATTCCCATCTGTAATAATCACGTTTAGCATGTGTTTCTCTCTCTATATATATATATCTCTCTCTCTCTCTCTCTGTGTCTCTCTCTCCCTCACTGTCACAGAGACTCTGTGCGTTAGAACTATCACGGCCAACCAGAATAGAATGCCTGCACAGGCTGCCATAGACGCTCTACTTGTTGTTGTGCAACAACAGCAGTGACAGCAGCTGAAAGCAGGGTCAAGGTCAAGGTCTTTATTGTCCACAAGGGAAATTTGTCTTGGGCCTTCACCCCTGCATGGCTGCCTGCAGCCACACATGAAACATCAGCGACAAACAAACTTATATCAAATCAAATCAAACGTTATTTGTATAGCACATTTCCAATGACCGAGGTCGAACCAAAGTGCTTCACATCACAGAGCATAAAAACATACAAGAAGAAGAGGATAGGAAGATAGATGAAAGCAAAAAATAAAAGGAAGGAAAAGCATTATATAAAAATGTCAGAACAGAACAATATTTAAAAAACAAAAGGCAATTCCGTGCATGGGAACACAGTACATAGTATAGGCTATAAAGGCCACGGTAAACTTAATTAGAAAAAGCGATTGAAAAGAAATGAGTCTTTAGCAAGGATTTGAAAGTCGTCGATGACCGAGCTGAGCGAACATGGAGCGGCAGGGTGTTCCAGAGGCTGGGTCTGGAACCAGCAAAAGCGCGGTCTCCTTTGGTCCTGAAATGTGTATCGGGCACAAAAAGGAGAGACTGGTTAGCCGATCTCAGGGCTCTTGTTGGGACAATTCCACCAAATATGGAGGGGACAGGTCATTTTGCAAACAAACGTTAAAATCTATATAAGATCTTATATAACAGAGGGAGACACAACGTTACACAATTATTGCACACATAGGTCCTAATTAATTAAAAAGAAATACGCCACCGTTACACTGTGGCGGAAACAGATATCGTATTTATCCGTCCGATCAAGCTACGTTGAGATGACGTGTTATTCAGAGAGTGGTGTGTACCACAGGTACGCAGGCGTATCGCAGGTGTATGTCATACTGAATTCAGCCGGTGCAAAGTGATCGGACAACCTCATCTGCATTGATCCACGCCCCATATCGTACCATAAAAGGCTTCAAGCATGACTCAGCAGACAGCAGTTTGAGATCCGTCTGTCAAAAAAAGAAAAAAGGCTTTGCAGCCGCAGACTATAATATATATTAATTCTACACATGTAGCAGGACAGTTAGGGCTTTTATGTTATGTCGTTTTTGCACCATTGTATATTACCACTGTAGGCTACTATATATGTACAAACTGACATCAATCCATCAAAGGACACCAAAGGAAATAAAAAGATTTCCAAGCTTACAACGGTGCGTGCTCCGCTGAAGCAATATAATTATAATTTATTTAATTAAGTTTGGGACCAAGGCGGGTGCTCACTCACACCTTTGCAGAGGTATAAAACATATCCGATATTTAAAATATCGGATATATGTCAATGCAAAAGTCGTCTATTGAGAGAGAGCTAGAGAGAGAGAGAGGGAGGGGGGCATGGGCCCTCAACACTGTTTGCGCGATAAAGAACAGTACATTCATAAGTGAATAATTAGGCCTATACCTCGTAGGCCTGGGATCCTCTTGTCTGAAGAAATTATAATCCAGTGAGTTTATCCAGTGAGTTAAACTATTCTGTGTGTGGCATCCATGCATGTGATCAATATCAATATACATTATTATAAAGTCTGTCCGTCAGGCTAATGTGGTCTTCTATTTTTTATATAGGGCTAAATAGCCCTATTCATTTTCCAATGTGAATAGGATCGGCAGCACGCTGCTGTCTTTTTAACATGCGCGAGAGCCGATCTACAAGCTCACAACGCGTTGCACTGCGAGTAGAAAGCTGTCAAGTGAGAAGCGCAATCGCGCATGCTATAGTAATATCCTAATAAATAAATAAAAAGGTGTCGGGCTTGCAAGGGCAGTTTCTGTATGGGACTCTACTAACTTGCCTAGAATGCATGCATTTAGGCATACAAGTGCACTCAGCTTTTATTATATAGGCTATAATTTCTTTATGTGCTGATTGACCAATATGCCAACATATTTTATCTGAGATTTGGGAACAATTTATTGATTCAGCATGAAGACTAAAGCCTTCTGAATAAATCTATATGCAAGTGTATGCTTCCGCAAATTTCTCCGCCACCTAAAGACGTCCCGTGGGATTTGACGGAGTTTCCGAACAACCTACATGAGCGTCAAGTTCACGGCCATTTCCATGAATTCCAAATTAATGTGGGAAATCCACGTAAATGCCTTTCCGCTAGCGTCACGTCATTATATCAGCGGAAACGCGTTGAAGAATCAGGACCATAGTGTGGATAATCTAATGTCTCACAGTCACTGCTGTTTCAGAGCCTCGTTCAACATTTCAGTCGATGCTGGTACAAACGATTTTTTTAAACTGATGTACTTCCACTTTGGTTCTTTGTACCTTCTCCCAGAGGGCAGAAGTACAAACTCTCTATTTAAAACAAGGGGGAAAGGGAAAGTGAGAATTGCTTTACAATGTTTCAGTGTGAGGCCCTCACACTGAAACATTGGAAATAAATGGGGGGTGTGGGGGGGGGGGGGCATGTCTGTCTTTGGCGTGAGACAGTTTGGGAAGTTGATTGTTCCCTGATGGTGACCCGAGTTGATGCAATTTATCTTACTCCTGATGTGACACTGGGTAGATTGTCTCGTCAGAGTGTGGAGTTTGCATGTTCTCCACTGTGTCCCCTAGGTTGGGTACCATCACAAAATACTATACTATGTACTATACTGCCTCCCCCTGGTCAGTCGGGGCGCTTGATGGAGGGGAAAGTAACCGGTTGGAATAACGTGTTCCTTCCACATGCTATACGTCCTACCGGGGAAACCCCCCCCCCCCCTTTCAGGTGATAGGAAGCTGCCTGCTCACTCCTCATGCATTGAAGGAAGCATGAGCTCAGTTCGGGGCTCTCTCCAGGTTGGCAGAGGGAGAGTATAGCACCCAGGATTACAGCTTAGGCAACCGGGTGAAAGAATGGTCAGTCTGGATGCCTGCAATTTTATTACAATACACACACACACACACACACAAACACACACACACACACACACACACACACACACACACACACACACACACACACACACGCGCGCGCGCGCACACACACACCGCCATCCGTGGCCACCCCTGACTGCATCCCCACCTCACCGGACTCTTTGTTACCAGAAAGGAATAGACGATACAGAAAAAGATAAATGGATAAATGGAAGTATAAATTGACTGTGAATAGGATTTGTTATAGCTTTGTTTGCAGTGGGAGGCACAAGGAGGGGGCGAGGCAGCTTGAGACTGTGTTGTGTGTGTGTGTGTGTGTGTGTGTGTGTGTGTGTGTGTGTGTGTGTGTGTGTGTGTGTGTGTGTGACACGTGCATGCAGCAGAGTATTGCAGTCTGAGTGGAAATCAATGCAGAGAATATAGTGGCAATTACTACAGCAGCCTGCAAGTGAAGCTAGTGGAACAAACTAACTAATACATGAATAAATAAACACAGTGAAATGGAGATGTGTGTGTGTGTGTGTGTGTGTGTGTGTGTGTGTGTGTGTGTGTGTGTGTGTGTGTGTGCGTGCGAATGCTGCAGTGTGTGTGTGTGTGTGTGTGTGTGTGTGTGTGTGTGTGTGTGTGTGTGTGTGTGTGTGTGTGTGTGTGTGTGTAGATCTTGGACGGCCCTTCACTGTGCCAGCCAATTAACGAAGTGTGTAAACCGAGCTCATTAAAGAAACACCGTTTCGACCACACGCCCACATGCACACACACACACACACACACACACACACACACACACACACACACACACACACACACACACACACACACACACACACACACATTTCAAAGACTCCTGTTTCAAGGAGTATATGTAGACAGGAACTGAAAGTCCATTTCACAACATAAGTACGTTACAAAGTCTACTGCTTCTCGTGTCTCGTTGCCTGTTTGTCTCTGCCTTTTATCGCTGTGGTCTGTGCATGCGTGCGTGTGTGCATGCTTGTGTGCGTGTGCATGTCATTTGTATTACTATACTTAAATAAAGATAAATGTAATAGAGATATACATACAATACAATGTACAAATATAATAGAATTTGAGAAACTAGAGCGGTGGCCGTTGGGCACTGGCCTAGTTGGAGATGAATGCCCACCCAGTTATTATGTCTGTGTCCCTTTTATGCCCATATATGGAGTTCTTTGTCAGGAATGCCCAAATATGGAGTCTTATATGCAGATGTCAGAACACCATTGTGATGGCAGAACAGGGCAGCTCCATATATGGAGCTGACCTGTTCTGACATTCCATATGTTGATCTGACCTCATCAAACCCTGTATACACTCAAGACACGCTCCATATATGGCCAGTACAGAATTCATTCCATATGTTGATCTGACCCCCCACCATGCCAAAGCGCCAGCGCTCGTCCAGCAGTCTGCCGTCACACTCCCAGGCGGATGTGTGCACGCTTGTCGCCCTCAGGGCGTCTTACTGGTAGATAGATAGACATCGTGTGGACCATTTCCCCCGTTGTCACAACAAGATAAATGTATTTCTGTGGTAAAAAGATACAGTTCGATACAAGTTCTGCTAAGAGGACTTTTAACCCAAAAAAGCCTATATGGCTTGTTTCCATTGGGGTCCTTCATATTCAATTCATCTGAATATTTAATGACGTATGAACAGTACTGTAATTATGCAAAAACGTCATGCAAAAACGGTTAGAAATCGAAAGAAATAATATGTACAGTAAAGGGGGGAACATTTAGAAAAATAAAGATAAGTTTATAGGTTTAGAGTTGTACCTGATTCATACTAAGGTGCATTTAAAAAATAGCTGATCTACAAGCTCACAATGTGTCACGTTGGTGCGACATGTTGTGAGCTTGTAGATCTGCTATTAAGTTCAAGTAAAATATAAAAAAATGGCATTCATAAAATCACCGTACTAAAATGTTGATGTCTTCACAAGTATAGTATGCTATAAGTGTGTGTGCAAGCGTGCGTGCAAGCGTGCGTGTGCGAACAAGAGAGAGAGAGAGAGAGGGATTATGTGTCCATTTGGAAAGCTATATAAGATTGATTTAGAGATTGTTTCTTTGAACTCACTGCCAAGTGCTGCCTCACTAACTCTGTGTTCACAGAACAAAAGCCTTTCAACCTCTTAACCGCTGGCTACCTCAGTCCCTGAGTGTTAATTTAACGGCATGGTGCAGGACTCTTATGGGTTCACTTCGGGAAGTTCACTGATGGAAACAGTACTCACATTATTTTTTTACTTAAGTATCAATAGTAACCAGCTCAGTGGCCTTGTGGTTAGAGTGCATGTCTGCCCTGGCACTGGGAGTGGGAGTTTGGGGGTTCGATTCAGAGTCTTTGGTATCTTGGTATCTTTGGTGCATGGTCTTTGCTTGGCACTCAGCATCAAGGGTTGGATTGGGGGTAAGTCCCTGCGACATATTACTATAGCGCCATGTCCAGGGGGTGTACTTGTACATCAAGCTGCCTCACGCTACAGAAACAGGAGATAGGCTCCTGCCCTCATGGGCCTCATGGCTCGGCAAGGCTTACTTTAGTATCAATAGTATCAATACTGCAATTGACTTTACTCACAGGTAAAGTACAAGTATATTTGTAAAAGCTGTTGTCTTTGTGTGTCACTATTGTTACGGACACGCCGCGTGTGCAGCTGCTGTGCGTGACGCTTTCCCCCCGGCGGCGAGCAAATGGGTTTCCGTTTCTCTCTCTGCGCTTGCACGCTGTTCATGCTCAATGAGACCATGAAATATGAGAAGCACAGGTTGGACTTATAGGTGAAAGTGCACACTCTTCACACCACGGTTAATAACAGTGATTCATGGAACGGAGCGCGCTATGATTACTCAAACTAATGAGGAAAAACAGAAAAACAGCAGGACAATAGAGTACTCATGCGGAAAAGATGGGGTTGTTTGTGTTGCTCTCTCAGAGCCCAGGCGGGGTGGCTCTGTGTGTGTGTGTGTGTGTGTGTGTGTGTGTGTGTGTGTGTGTGTGTGTGTGTGTGTGTGTGTGTGTGTGTGTGTGTGTGTGCATGTGTGTGTGTGTGTGTGTGTGTGTGTGTGTGTGTGTGTGTGTGTGTGTGTGTGTGTGTGTGTGTGTGTGTGTGTGTGTGTGTGTGTGTGTGTGTGTGTGTGTGTGTGGAGACCTTTCTGTATTATAGTTTTTTTTGTATAACCTCCATGTCTTGTTTCTCTTTGTTGTCCCAGTAAACTGCCTGCAAAGACTTGTATACAATCTTTAATGAATGGCGGTTTACGGGCTGTATCTGCCCTCCTTTGTGTGTAGCATAACGGCGGTTTGACCGAGTTGTGGAGTTGTAAGCAGTTAACGCAGGTTCTGTGTACATTTTACACACGCACACACGCAAGGCTGAACCAATGGTTAAACTCATGAAACATTAGTGGAATCAAAAGGTTTTTCCAGAGGCCATGCAAACAAACAAATAGGAAAACATATAAGCCAAGCCATAACGTTAACACGTTCTCCGACAGATGGAGGACTTAAGCTGCGTGCTGCTGCATTTCTCAAGGGGAGGTTGCAAATTGTGTTTTTCTTTGGGAAACACGTGTGCGTGTCTGCGGTAAGGATGGAGTGTGAAGAGTGGATAATTCCCCTCCGGGCATACATATATACGTGCATTCACACATACAGTACACCAGAACAGCAGTATGGCCAGCGGCACGCCGCCTTAACCGTGATTATGATATACAGTATACAAAATACATATCATTATAATTATCTGTGATTAATTGACAGTTGATTAATTGTTAACATCCCTATAGTGTGGAGTAAAAACAGGAGGAAGTAGCCTAATATACAGCCCTGGGGGACGCCACCCAGTTAAGTACATAGGGTAACCGTAATGCTTCCCTTAAACCACCAGCACGCACACACACACCGCTCAATTCACACAGGTGTGATGTTTTTCTGCCGAACTCACGCCGACTGCTCGGTGGCACGATTGTATTCTTGTATTTGTTTTACTGAGCAAAGCTAATAGAAGTAAGTTTAGGGTTAGGCATAGTTTTACTGGGGTTAAGCTTGGGAATAGTCTTAGGTTTTGGCATCGTTTTACTGAGGTCAAGGTTAGGAATAAGGTTAGGTTTAACCGTTGAGGCATAGTTTACTGAGGTCAAGGTTAGGAACAAGCTTACGTTTAACTGTTCAGGCATAGTTTACTGAGGTTAAGGTTATAGGATTAGGAACAAGGTTAGGTTTAACACACTATATAGGCCACAGGGTTTAAGTGGTTACTCAACAATCCATGTTAGTTTTACTGATGCAGAAAATTACGGAAGGTGTCGTTTTGGATCAGGGGCCTCTGCTAGCCGTTCTGCACTTCAAAGTGCAATGAAGTGTATTAAGTGCATATACTGTATGTGACCTTACGTTCACCCATCATCATCATCCCATCCGTCAGCCCCTTCACACATCTATTAGCGACGCTGGGTCCATACTGGGAAGCCGATACTTCCGATACTAACACAATTCCTCAAATTAAAATAGCTGTTTTTTTAACACACATTTTTTATATTTCTCTGTTATGAAATTGAACATGTATCTAAGGTAAAGAAATAAAAAGTAGTATGTATACATGTATACATACGGTAGTAGCAAATAATTAATAGGAACTACTCGCAGTCACACTGGCGGATATGTCACATGCAGTCAGTAACGCGACGAGACGACGTGAAACTCGGATCATGGCAGCGAGAAAGCCTGAGCATCGTTCAGAGTTATCTCACTCCGCTGAGCGAGAGCGAGCCGAGTGCGAGAGGTCGATAGTCCGTACGATGTTATGGCACGCATACCAATGAACCATGAACCTGCTGAAACGCATGGAAATCTGACTGCCGCATTAAACAGCATATGATCAGTGGTGGGAAAAAGTACTCAAATGTTTTACTTAAGTAATTGTGTCCAATGCAGATATACTCCGTTAAGTCTGTTAAGTAAAGTAAACGCCTGGAATTCTGAGTAAAAGTACAAAAGTATTGGCATGAAAATGAACTTGAAGAACCAAAAGTAGAGAGTACTCTTTGTGCAGAATGTCCATTTCAAGTTTTCAAACGTATACAAATCGGAAATTGTAAATAAAGCACAAATACATCAACATTTTACTTGGAGATGGAGTACCGTAAAGTAACATGATCATCAGGTATTATTATTTTATAAGGAGAAAGATTTGTTTTCAAAAAAGTGTACAGTATTTGTTAAAATGTTGTTTTTATGTAGACACGCCCACCAGTTCATTAAGTATGCCTGGTTTGCCTGGTGGGTGGTTATGGGTGGTGATCCACCTATACTGAAGCCGCACCCACAGCTGTTGTTGTATGATAAAAGGGGAGAGGTTAAGGGAGGGGATGATATTGTGATGTCACCATATCACTGTTTTTTTCATCAGCACGTTTGACTGTCAAGGTTTCAGCCTCTAGGAAGAAACCCTATACAAAGGGAAGACATCATTGCACATACTGTAACCACACCAAGACTCTCACCTCGTAAACACATGACAAACTGGAAAAAGTACAAAAATGGCGGCACCCCATCTTTAAGTGCAGTACTCAAGTGAATGTACTGAGTTGCTTTATGATGAGCTAACGTTACAGCTGCGGAGATCAGAGGAAGGGTAGGGCGCCCGAGGGGAGGCCGACATCTTCTGACAGACGCTTTTCAGAGAGGCAGGACTTATCCATGTATAGTCGTAATTAGGTTATTCTAAATCCTTTGAACAGATGCCTGGAAATGAGTGACACATTTTCAAACAATTTCTGAGTACGCTGTGTCCATTTAGCGTTCTATGCAAGTTGCGGAGAGTGTTTCTAAAACAGATTAATGTTGCAATTTCAAAAGGTAAAGGTCTCAGGTTACTAATATCTTCAGGGGTATTTCATTTATATTAGCACGTTTTATTTCAGTTGATCTGAGGTTAAGAATTGCTGAGCATAAGGGTAATAATATAATCGTAAATTGGTTGAACTTTGTTGAACAGTATTGAGCATGTATTTTATAGAGAAACCATGGGAGTCTGATCTTTAGCAGTTTATTTTCAGTAATAATTATGCAGGCAGGGGTTCTAGATATAATTATTCGTGCCAACATTTCTTCTAGGAATGTTTATTCTAGAAATCACAAATATTTCCCTTATACAGTGTGTATTGTGTATATATATATATATATATATATACTGTACATATATATACTGTATGTATATATATATATATATATATATATACACTGGTTAAGTAATCAATTGTCAGGTGTGGGGTTGCCATCAATTGGCTGAGGCAGAGAGGCTGGAAATTGCACAGGTGAGGGGATTTAGGCTGATTAGGCCCACTGGCAGAGCCTGAGCAGAGCCTTTTGTGGTGGTTCTAGAGAACCGTGGTTCCAACCGACTCGAGGCCGGGCACTGCACTCCCTGCGGGGGTGTGGAACGTGTGTGTCGAATTAGAAGTTGGTGTTGCAAATGGTTCTCGAGTTACGTGCATTACAACCGTGCACACACACATGCACGCACGCAGACACACACACAGAAATGTTTCGCATTTATAGTAGGATTGTCCAATCGCAATTATTCGAGATAATCACAATTATTTTCCATAATCGTTTCCATGTTGAAAAATGCTCAAAGAAATATAAAAAAGCATCACATTATTAAATACGTCAGTGATTTCTTTGTATATTAAAGTTATTTGTCATATCTGCAATTTCTAAGCCTAAACTGAATTTTAATTTGTATTCATATTTTCCAAAGTTCACAATTAAATCGCAGTTGCTTTTTCTTCGTCAACTTAGATTTCTAATTGTGACAGCCCTATTGTCCGTCCGTCCGTCCGTCCATCCATCCATCCATCCATCCATCCATCCATCCATCCATCCATCCATCCATCCATCCATCCATCCATCCATCTGTTGCCAGTTGGGTCTGTCTCCAACCCCCTGCAGTGTGCTGAGGGGTTGCCAGATTGGAAGTCCCTCTGGGCCTGCTGAGCTGCCAGGCCATGCAGCCAGGTGGTGGGGAATGGGTTGTGGTCACCAAGCTGCCCCCCGCTGGCTGTCCTGTGTCCTCACAGACCTGGCGCCCCCTCAGGCTGACTGACCCTGGTGATGACAGGGGCCAATGCCTGTCCCTGCATGTCTCACCTCCCTGTGACACTGAGTACACTGTTCATACAAGTAAGACGCGCAAACGCGGGAAGCGAACGCAGCTCGTGTGTGTGTGGTTGTGTGTGTGTGTGTGCTACAGCTGCGCCCTGTGTGTGTGTGTGTGTGTGTGCTACAGCTGCGCCCTCTGGTGGCGGGCAGGTGGTGTAACAGCGGGACACACACACACACACACAGACATTCAGCCCTTGCTGTCATAGTAAGTGGCTCACTGCGTTCGCAATAACTCTATAAGTGTGACTCCGCTTATCCTCCTTCAAAAACCGCTATAAAAGAGCACCTATCTGCAACTGTTCCCTGTAAAAAAACATATTTCACTTATACACACCCGGTAATAAAGCCTTGAATTCATGGAGATATCTTGTTTTTGTCACATTCCTGGGCCAATAATTTCATCAGTCAGTATAGGAGACTCAGGAGCAGACTCTTTGAGTTGCCGGTCATCAAATCATCGGGTGAACACTATTTATTTAAATACATATGTATTGTGTCAAGTTGAAGACGCGCAGGAAGAAACCACCTAACTCCAAAATGTTCATGTATTTGAAAACAAAGCAATATTGCCTCATCAAAGTTGGTGTTGTGACGTTATATATTGTTACTTGCATGAGAGGGAGAGAGGTGGTGGAGTTGGCTGTTTTAGCAGACAGTTTGAGGGTCCAATGGAGTTAAGAGGTTTTGTCCAAAGCGTTTTTTACTACTTTTCATTGGTTCAATATTTTCAAAACAACACACAGACGTAAAGTGTGTTCGATAGCACTGATTTATGCAAAAATATCAAGAACCTCAAAAATGGAGTTAGGTGGTTTCCTCCCGACAGCAACGATATAATAGTTTTAAAGTGTAGCCTAGTATAGTCGCTTTTCTTTTGGGCTTGTTTTCCTAGACTTGGCTGCTTATGTGTCTCTCTGCGAGCCTCCAGTCCTCCTAGAGACAGATGCAGATTGCACTGCCTGGCAGCGTGAGGAGAGAGGCTCCCAGCGTGTCACTGCAGCACAGCCACGTCGTCTTAACAGGAACAAAGCTCCATTGAGAGAGAGGTAGAGAAGAAAGGCAGCAACGAGAGGCATCTGAATGAGACATCTTGAAAGGCCCCACGCAGGAGGAACACTGATCTAATGCAGCTTTACTCTTCCTTCCTATAATACCATTCTGCTCACGGATACTATTTTTGAGTGTTGTGTGTGTTGCCCATGCATTTGTTTGCTTGTTTGTGTGTTTGTTTGTTTGTTTGTTTATTTGTTTGTGCGCGTATATTTTACATTGACATAAAAAATTGCACTGGATAAATCAGATGCATTGTTTTAGTGTTAAAAAGGTGTTGCCAGGATCATTTTCAACACCTGGCCTTACTAAACTAATTACACTAATCTAAAAAATAAAGAAAAAACAAATACAAGGCATTAAACATGCGTGTGTGTATGTGTGTATGTATGTGTGTGTGTGTGTGTGTGTGTGTGTGCGTACGTGCGCACACGCGCGTATGTGTGTGTGTGTGTGTGTGTGTGTGTGTGTGTGTGTGTGTGTGTGTGTGTGTGTGTGTGCATCACCAGGGAGTGCAGCATAACCCACTGTGGTGACACAGTGGGTTAAAGGTCACATAGTATGGCAGTATCACACTGTGGCTTCAGGGACTCGAGGATCACATGACTAGGATTAAAACAAGATGATACGCTGCCAGGTGTGTGTGTGTGTGTGTGTGTGTGTGTGTGTGAGAGAGAGAGATAGAGACAGAGCAGGTGTGTGTATCAATATCCTACTGATCCCCGCTGAAGGTCAGGTGTGTTTAATGTGCATTTTTGAGTGTGTGCATGAGAGAGAGAGAGAGAGAGAGTGAGTGAGTGAGGAAGAGAGAGGGAGAGCTTATTGACAAGGTTGATTTGATCTAGTTTGTTTTGACACCATCTTGTCAGAGGGGAGACTGTTCTGCCACTGGAGCTCTGTGTACAGTGAATAAGTCCGTCTCTGTGTGTGTGTGTGTGTGTGTGTGTGTGTGTGTGTGTGTGTGTGTGTGTGTGTGTGTGTGTGTGTGTGTGTGTGTGTGTGTGTGTGTGTGTGTGTGTGTTTGTGTGAGCTTCTGTGTAGGTCTGCGTGTGTGCGTGCGTGCGTGCGTGCGTGCGTGCGTGCGTGAGTGAGTGCAGTGAGTGAGTGAGTGAGTGCGGTCTTGACATATGTGTCTGAATTACAGTGGTTCCCTGAAGACAGCCACCCTGTAATCTTTTATAATCAGGTGTTGTGTTCCTCGTGTGCGTAATATATGTATGTACACGTATGCCTGTGTGTGTGTGTGTGTGTGTGTGTGTGTGTGTGTGTGTGTGTGTGTGTGTGTGTGTGTGTGTGTGTGTGTGTGTGTGTGTACACTGTAATTAACAGTGCAGTGTAGCCTAGCATTGTGTCGGTACTACAGATGGATATAGGGGGAGGTTGTGGAGAAACCCAACAGGAATCCAGTATAATTACAAAGGCTTGTTCACTCACTCGCCTTCTGTTTCCTCCTCACCACAGGCGTCCCTCCTCCTCCTCCTCCTCCTCCTCCTATGTGTCATTATTACAGTATGGCGACATTTGATCGAAGTAATCGATTCAGCCCATTAACCTGAGGACGATTCTACAAATGTTTTTTTTTGTC
>NC_139705.1:23487701-23492701 GCF_964188405.1 Protomyctophum parallelum | reverse complement strand
TTCACAGCCTGCTCATTAGCAGCCCTGGAACAACCAGGACTATCCTTGTTGTTTTTTTACTTGAGTAAAAGACAAAGAAAGTATACTAATATACTGCAATGTGGAAATGTACTCGGTTACAACTTACAACAAGTAAAAGTCCGGGTATTCAGAATTGAGTTGGGTATAATAGTGCAAAGTATTGGCGCCCAAAATATACTTTAAGTGTACCAGAAGTAAAATAATATAATATTTGTTATGCACAATGTCTTGAAGTGCATGACTGAAGTGGTTAGTGTAATGTTTTGTAATAGGAATCAAAATCTACAAGGTAACTTGTAACTAAAGATTGCATAATTGTAGTGGAATAAAACTAAAAAGTACAATATTTGCCTCTGAGATTTAGTGGAGTAATTGGAAAGTAATTCGGAAATTGGAAATATGTAAAGTAAAAACCTGAGAATTGTACTGAGAATGGTACTTATACCAGTATATTGTGTACAGTACATGTTCATACTTTCAGCACTGCTCATTAGTACTGCACCACAGAAGCATGGGCGTGCACATATGTGTGTGCGTGCGTGAGTGTCTGTCGGTATGTTTGTGTGTCTGTTTTGTGCATTTGTGTGTGTGTGTGTGTGTGTGTGTGTGTGTGTGTGTGTGTGTGTGTGTGTGTGCGTGCGTGTGTGAGGTGTGTGTGTGCATCAAGCAGCAGGGTGCTAACTAGCACCACATTTACCACAATGAAGCAAAGACAGGGTGTGAATAAGTATGGTGTCTATAAAGTGATCCTCTATTACACTGTGTTTCTCACCTCTGTCAGAAGTGTCTCTCTCGCCATCAGGGCTATAGATATACCTGTAGGCTGCGGCAGCTGTTAGTCACTGCTGTTACACTCACACGTCGTCAACTGCTCCGGCTCCAAGTTTCGAGCTTGTAGATCTGCAACTGTGGTGCGGCGTGGGCTCCAATTGCTGGGGGTATAGTGTAGTTGTTAAGAAGTGAAGCTATCAATCTGAAACTATCCATCCATCCATCCATCTTCAACTGCTTATCCGTAGTCGGGTCGCGGGGGCAACAGCTCCACCAGAGAGCTCTTGAGTTCCCTCTCCAGAGCAGCATTAGTAACTTCATTCTCTGGGATCCCGAGGCGGTCCCGGCTAGATCTTTGAGATATAAACCCTCCAACTCATCCTTGGTCTGAGAGATGAGATGAGAGATGAGATATACTTTATTAATCCCCGACGGGAAATTGAAGTGTTACAGCATAAAGTGCATAGAAACTAGAAAAAGCTAAAAACTACTGGACAGACAGAAAAACACAAATGACATAATCACATCAGACCAGGACAACCAAGGACCAAATGCCATTTGGGGGGGGGGGGGCAGTTCTTATGCCTTTGCATTTAAAAGTCTGATGGCAGTTGGCATAAAAGAGAGTCTGTAACGTTCCGTGCGCATCGGGGGGAGTGTTAGCCTATGGCTGAAAGTGCTCGTCCTATCCCGCAGCACACCATGGAAGGGGTGGGATGGATTTGCCAGCATGGAGTCCAGTTTAACCCCGATCCTCCTCTCCACGACTGACTGCAGGCTCTCCATTCGGAGGCCAACAACAGAGCTGGCCTTCTTTATAATTTTATTGAGCCTGTTGAGCTCACCGGCCTTGATTCCCCCTCCCAGCATACCACTGCATAGAATAGAATAGAACGCTGCCCCAGGGTCTACTTCCAGGTCTACTTCCAGCTGGACGTGCGTCGAGAACCTCCCTAGGGAGACGCTCGAGAGACATCCTAACCAGGTCCCCTAACCACCTATACGCAATCTGAAACTACACTTATGGATTTTGAGCGAAAGGGACAGCGGCGTAATGAGACGTCAGTAGGCACCGACTCGGGTGCATGGTCACCGTCGACCGCACATTGACTCCCTGCATGGGCCCCAATGCATTGACTCTGCATGGGCCCCAATGCATTGACTCTGCATGGGCCCCAATGCATTGACTCTGCATGGGCCCCAATGCATTGACTCTGCATGGGCCCCAATGCATTGACTCAGCATGGGCCCCAATGCATTGACTCTGCATGGGCCCCAATGCATTGACTCTGCATGGGCCCCAATGCATTGACTCTGCATGGGCCCCAATGCATTGACTCTGCATGGGCCCCAATGCATTGACTCTGCATGGGCCCCAATGCATTGACTCTGCATGGGCCCCAATGCATTGACTCTGCATGGGCCCCAATGCATTGACTCTGCATGGGCCCCAATGCATTGACTCTGCATGGACCCCAATGCATTGACTCAGCATGGGCCCCAATGCATTGACTCTGCATGGGCCCCAATGCATTGACTCTGCATGGGCCCCAATGCATTGACTCTGCATGGGCCCCAATGCATTGACTCTGCATGGACCCCAATGCAATTGCGTATTTGCGTTGTCAGCGTCACAGTATTTACGCCCCTGGAAAGGGATGTCGTCATGAATTTTTAGATTGGGCCATAGAGATGACAATCGCGATTCTTCTTGGTGCTGACCAAATGAAGGAAGAAAGTTAGTGTTATATTTTCTTAGAAAATGTCCGTCTTTATAATGACATAATTATGCCCAAAACAAGGACACTATACACAGAAAGATTATACACATTCACCCATTGCTGAACTCCTACCGTCCCATGACTGATTCCAGTGACTGTCTGTGGGAGTGAGAATCGTGAAAACTGCAGGCCTAAAATATAGTAACGACCCAGAAGTATTTTGCGTTGTTCCCATGCATACACCTTTCTCCACGCACCCTCTTCCACTCCTCAACCAATCCTCAAAATGTCAGCCTCTTTTCTTTCTCACGCTGAATATACTGTACAGTAGTATAGCACTGTCTGCAGTGCTCCCAACCCTGGGAACGTTGTATTTGCTCTGGCATGTTTTTTTCCTCTCTTCTCTCTTTTCAATTCTTCTATACGCCATGCAGCAATTGTCTTTCTCTGTCCCCAGGCGGAATGCCTCCTCGGCTGGCTTTGACTGGCTCTTCTATATTCATAAGCTAGACACACTCGCGTCAGATTGGTCTAAATTGCTCTTGTAGTTCCCGTGCGTCGTGTGTTTAGAAGTAGGAGATTGAATTTAGCTCATTAAAACCGGGGAAAACATCTGTGTCATTTTAGATTTTAGGTAGATATATATATATATATATATATATGTATATAGCAACATACATTACGTTTGTTTTTTAAACTCTTAGGATTTAGAACGTTGGTTCTCAAAAAATAGAAGATGTACACAAGCTCACAGCGTGTCACTTCAAGCCATGCTGCGAGCTTGTACATCTGCTATTTGTTCACGCACACACGCACGCACGCACGCATGTACAAAATCGTTATACAAAACACCAGTACCACAGGAAAATAATGTGAACTAAGGTGTTAGAGTTAGGGATTTTTTATGGCATTAATTTTACTGGCCCAAGTGGGCAAGTAGTAGGTGTTTTCTACTAGCCTGGAGAGTCTAAATAGAACTTATGTGCCATTTATAATCCATGGCATGAACAAGTTTGAAACTACTGATTTCAAAGGCATTCGTATAATCGTACTCGGTTCTTAATGGGTTAAGGAACGAATCAGCAACAGAGAAGCATCGGGGTGTGTGTTTGTGCATGCGCGCTCGCGCACATGTTTGTGTGCGTGTGTTAATTTTTTGCCTGCGTTTGTCGATCTGTGTGTCTGCGTGTTTTCCTTTGTGTGTGTGTGTGTGTGTGTGTGTGTGTGTGTGTGTGTGTGTGCATGCGTGCGTGCGTGCGTGCATGCACGCGCAGTGGGAGCATCTGTGTACATGGCTTGCGGTGGTGGTGAAGGGATATGTTCCATTTGTGGAGAGAATAGAATAGCGCTCGGTGATCACAAACTCTGATAAGAATTGTGGTGGGAAACCACCGCACTCAACAAGAACAAGTCACCATGGAATACCGGCAGCCAGACGCAAACACACAAGAGCACTGCAGATGGCACAGCCTTGCATATACACACTGCCACTCACGCATGCTCGCTCGCTCGCACGCACACACGCACACAAACACGGCATGGTGTGTGCACAAGCAAACACAGTCGCATTATGAAAGCAATTCCTGCTTATACATTCTTCAATTATTTTTGGGGATTAAACCTATCTGCAATTCAATTAGACACAAGCAATGTAAAATGTGCCTTCCCATCTAAGGTAGCAGAAGAAGTGTGTGTGTGTGTGTGTGTGTGTGTGTGTGTGTGTGTGTGTGTGTGTGTGTGTGTGTGTGTGTGTGTGTGTGTGTGTGTGTGTGTGTGCGTGCGCGCACGTTTTTGCATGCGCTCGAGCACTACATCTGTTTTGTTTCACTCCATTTGCCGTGACGTGAGCAGGAAAATGTCTCCTCAAACCGATGGAGCATGAGAAGAACAAGATTCTCACAACGTCAATGTTCACATACAGTACATACATACAGTACATACGATGCACATCGACATACAGTACAGTTCTCATACAGTACATACGATGCACATCGACATACAGTACAGTTCACATACAGTACATACGATGCACATCGTCAATGTTCACATACAGTTCATACAGTATAGTTCACATACAGTACTAATGGGTTAAAGAACGAATCTGACCGCCCGGCTTCTCTCTTGGCTATTTTCTCCACACAAACGCACGTACACACATGTGCGCACACACACACACCGAGACAGAGAAACAAAAACAAACATTGGCAGAGTGCAGGGTTTTAAGATGGGACCCACTAACAGTGGATAAAGAGGCTTACATTAGCCGGGCCGAGCCAAAGCTTTGACTAATGTAAATACATGCTAATGAGACCGATGCCCGCACCATGGCTTGGATCCGCTCCAGGAGAATGTTGTTTCGCTGTTTATTTTGTATTTATTTTTGCCAAAAGAAAGCGAGGTGGAGAACTTTAACCCGTTGAGACCTGAGGTCGAACGCCCTAAATCACTGGTTCTCACAACGTTCAAGCTCTTCAATGGAAATGCGAC
>NC_139705.1:23477701-23480201 GCF_964188405.1 Protomyctophum parallelum | reverse complement strand
GTTTGTTTCCTATAAATCCACCATACATATGTTATGTGTAGGTGATTATTTTCCATAAGTGTTGGAGTTTGGAAGCGCTTGTCAAAGTAACTGAATGGCCCTGCGTACCACCTGTTTGAATTTTCACATAATGGAGGAGGCACGTTTAATACAAGCAGATCGGAAATGCAATTTGGATCAATGGGATGTCAATGGAGGGTATTGCAACTCTAGATTCATCCCATTATAAACAAGAATTGATTAAATCAATTAATTACCAGCTGCATTTTTATTATCTGCGGGGGTCCGCTATAACTGCCTCTGTGTCCGTTTCAGCGCAGTAGTTTAGGTAGGAACCAAAGGCGGAACTATTGTGTTCTGAGTCGTTCGTTTCCACTCGGACATATTTGCGTTGCGCACATACAGTACATCAGCCAATGAGAAAACCAGCTGGACTAGAGTACTAGGCTATCTTGCACATCGATGATAGACTTTCATAGCAGCTGGTAAAAAAATCTAGTGTTGCAAATTGCGGCAATGGCTGCCCCAGTGAATCCACAATGGCTTCTAGAAATAAACAACATCACTCATCAAAACCAAAGTAATTTACACGTTACTCTTAAATTAACTTATAAGATGTAGTGAGTTTCCTTGCTTCGCTGTGGTTTGTAGGGGAGGATGGGGGAAGATGAACCGTCGGGTAAGTTGAACCACCCGCCTGTATCTTTAAAACTACACACATGAGTTGTCATGTGACCTCAAAATCAGGACACACCCACCATTTCAACCTGACTGTGAAGATGAGAGACACATGGACAAAGTGGAAAGTACATTTATACACAAAAAAGTGTTTTTTGCTGGTCAAAGTAAAAAAAAAAAACTTTTCTGGAATAATCATTTTTATGTTAAAGCAAAAGCACCCGGGTCTAAACTTATATATCATGCATGTTGGTGATATACCAATGTATAAAACCCATGTGAATCATTTAGCTAAACATTAGCCTGGAGCATAAAGCAAGCCATGTTTTGTCAAAAAGTGGCCATGGGGCAAGTTGAACCAATTCCTTGGGGTAAATTGAGCCAATTTTCTTAATGTGAATCACCATTCATATTTTTGTATTAAGTATTTGCTACTCAAATTATACTGAATGACCTTTAATTTGGATGTTTGCAAATGTTTGCAAATTTGCTATATTGTATTAACAATATTGCAAATATTATAAGGTTCTGAATAACAAACTTTATTTAATTGTCTTTATATTGTTTAAATAATAAATAAACAGATAAATAAGACTATTTGCAAAAGGGAAAACTGTTATTACATTATTTTCAATAAGTGAATACATTATCTGTTCAAGTTTAAGCTCTTTACATTAAAATATCATGTGGTTCAATTTTGGATCAACTTACCCCTTACCTGGGGCAAATTGAGCCACATGACCCGTTTTTTTGAAAAGGTCATATTTTCATGGCCCTTTGTCATAGCTGCTTACTCATCATTTCAATTGATAAGAGGACATCCTGAAATATGTGTAGATCATTAGATTTGACTGCCATCTAATTTTGCCTTGCTTCCAGGACAACTTAAGTAAAAAGTGGTTCATCTTCCCCCATCCTCCCCTACTCATAAAAATCTTATTTTCCTCTCTGTTCTGTGCTCTTCTCATGTGCTGTGCAGTGTGCACTATAGAGCCCTGCGCGGGAGTGATTTAGTCCCGCACCATCCCGCAATTGTATCGTTTCGTCCCGCTAAACCAGCAATATTTCCATTGGGATCGAAAATAATATATACATTTACCCAAACAGTTGCTGAGATTGAGCAGGCATGCATGCACGTGACGAGAGAGGAGCTGATCACAGTCACAGATAGAGGGAAAGTGATATATTAGGCTTATTATTTATGCTATATATATTATTATTGTGTCACAGTCTCACAGTCACAGACATTGCGCAGCAGCACGCACATGCATGCATGCTGGGTGGGGAGAGAGATAGAGAGAGAGAGAGAGATAGGCTGCGTGTTAAAAGCCAAATATACTCATCGTTGTGTTCTGTTTCACGTTATTGCTGAGTGAGTGACACACAGGGAAAAGCAACAAGTGGTTTAGAAGCGAAAATGTCCGTTGTGGAGACTCCACACATGCACTTCTCACAGAGTGATTGATTGACAGGTGCGGCCGCTTTGGGAGCGTGCCTGATGTCTGTTGGAGAGAGTGGGACTAACTCCACGGTTCTTGTCCAGCGCATGGAAATTATACGTTCTCAACTGACTCGTTCTGAACTGACTCAGTTCAATTGGGCTTGATTAGTGCAGCACTGCAGGTAGGAGATATTCACTACTTTTACAGGTTGCTGTGTGGCTGGAACAGCATATCAGCCAGGCCTGAACTGGCTGCTGATTGGTGGAAGTTGGAACCACACCATGGGCTGAATTTTGCGTGTCTTAAGTACCAGGTCTTATTACTTAACTTAAGACCTGGAGGCGTGATCACTAAAACATAGCAACTTTAGGAGTAGTTCT
>NC_139705.1:23452701-23472701 GCF_964188405.1 Protomyctophum parallelum | reverse complement strand
TGTGTGTGCACCATACCCTGTCAGGGTTCACTCTGTGTGTGCACCATACCCTGTCAGGGTTCACTCTGTGTGTGCACCATACCCTGTCAGGGTTTCCTCTGTGTGTGCACCATACCCTGTCAGGGTTTCCTCTGTGTGTGCACCATACCCTGTCAGGGTTTACTCTGTGTGTGCACCATACCCTGTCAGGGTTTCCTCTGTGTGTGCACCATACCCTGTCAGGCTTCTGTTAGCCCTCAGCAGTCCCATTATAGCAGCTGGTTAGCCTTGATCGTTTATAGCTACAGTAAAGTCGTTTCTTATTGTTCTTTCCCTTTTCTTTTTGGTTTCGCACATTTTGTGTTTCACAAAATCTTTTCACTCCCTGAGGCTTTGTTCTTGGAGCCTGTTCAATTATACAGAAGAAACACAAGCAACACTTTGACAATGTTAGTCAAAAGACAATGTACGGTATAGGTAAAAGACAACATACAATGATATTCATCCTCTTAACCCATTAAGAGCTGAGGCTGATCATACAAATGTCTTCTAAAAATCCTAAACATTTTCTGAAAACCTTGCATTGCTGTATCAGTGGTGCTCCAACGTTGTCATGCATGTCAACAATTCCCAACATTGTATGTACAGTATTGTATGTATCATTCTCAAATTATTTTGTTCCAGAGACCACCCAGAAAAAAAAGATTGGAGTTAAAAAGTTCACTTTCAAATAATTATTCAAAGATTTGCACACATTGTCACGATTAAAAATAAATAAAAGATATAGCAGATGCTGTGCTTGTATATGTGCTATTTCTGAATAGCCAAATATACGATAATGCTTTTAAGCTCAAATCTAAAATAACACAGGTGCTTTCCCGTTTGTAATGGCTTAATGTCCTCTTTGCCTTTTATTTCTACACTGTTCTGACTCGTCTTCCTTCGCCTCCACGAGACCACACATGGTGGTGTCCATTTGCATTTCTTTTAATAAGTCCTTAAATTCCCAGGCTTCAAGGGATCCCTGCTTTGCATTTGTTTATTTGGTTCAAAGCAATAATCCCAGCCCCAACCCGACGCTTCTCCTTCTTCTTCGTCTTTTATAGCCCAAGAACCTTGCAGTTGAAAAGGGATGTGTCGTCGGAATGTGAAATAGATAAATAAGAAAGTAGTTGTGTATTCTATGGAGAGAAGGACTTTGATGTTATTTCTGCAGACTTAAGCCCTATAGCTTATAGTGAGAGTAACTAAGTACTAGGTAACTCAAGTTTTTTTTACTTTGCTATATAGTAAAGTATTTTCAATTTTCAATGCTATTACTTCTTCTCCACTACATCTCGGAGGCAAATGTAGTATTTTTTGCTCCACTACAATTATTTGAAAACTTTAGTTACTACTTAGGATCAGCTATTTCCAAAGGATTTTTAGACATTTTCAAAACCTGGGGAAATGAGACATTCTGCGTGATGTGTACTGTACTTTTTTTGGTACTTTAAGTGTGTATACTTTTACTCATTACATTTTGAATAACAGAGTTTTACTTGAGTATTTCTACATTGTGGTAATTTGTTTTGTTTTGCTTATACTTCCCCCTTTCTCTCCGTCTTTATGCCAATTGATTCCTCCGCCACACACATTTCTGTGTGTTGTCACTCCTGGCTCATCTGCCAGTGAGGAGCCCCCACCGGGAGGACGTAGAGCTCTCGTCCTGCTCCTCTCGCCCAACACTCTCCCCCCCCCCCCCCCCCCCCCCCCCCCCCCCCCCCCAGCCCGTAGGAATAGACGCTATGTGTGTGAAATCATCATACCCGAAGGTTATGCGGGAACGTCACCTACTGAGTGGCAAAACAACTACTTTCTGGCCTTGACAGCCCTGCATACATCCAAACGGAAAAGTCTTATTTGGTTATATTAAACGACTCAGAGTAGTCAGAGTCACACGACGATAACTCTTGAACGTGGAGCAGAATGACTTTCAGCCTCAGCCTGATGGCCTCAAAAGTCTAATATACTGTATCCCCCGAGTCATGGGGATATATTTGTGGTTAAGATGTTGGCTTTCCACGGGGGAGACCCGGGTTTGATTCCCACGTGTTAACTTAATGCACGCTCCAAATGGAATATGTTTTTTCTGCCATGAACTCAGCATGTGTCCGTGTTGACGATCACCAGGATTACATTTAAATACGCTATGAGGGAACAGGGCGGTGAAGGGATGGCAGTGAAGGATCTGAGTACTTATTCCATGCCACTGCTTATAGCTAGGGATCAGGAGCAAAGAAACATGATCGGGACGATCCTGTTTTTTTGCTCCTGATCTGATTTCATCCATCTTCAACTGCTTATCCGTAGTCGGGTCACGGGGGCAACAGCTCCACCAGAGAGCTCCAGACTTCCCTCTCCAGAGCAACATTAGTGACTTCCTCCTGGGGGATCCCGAGACATTCCAAGGCCAGTGAGTCGATGTAATCCCTCCATCTGCGATTCTACGCCTTGGATCCCGAGTTCGATCATTTGATTTTGAGTATCTGCCGATACAGATTTTTCCCAACTCAACATTTTTTTACACTTATGCAATATCACAATACTATACAATATCCAATATCACAGACAATATCCAGTCTATCGTCATGATATGGATATAATATTGATACTATGTCCCGGCCCTGATTTCCGATCACGTGATAGGATCGGGACAACCCTAATTATAGCCATGGTGCAGCTATAGGGATGATCTTTCACTATGGGAGGCTGGCCGTTACTAAATGGCTGATAGAAAGCTTCAGACAACAGATAGGAGCTGCATTTATCACCTGATCTGAACAGCAGACACACTCCAGACTCTTGGAGCGTGTGTGTGTGTGTGTGTGTGTGTGTGTGTGTGTGTGTGTGTGTGTGTGTGTGTGAGAGAGAGAGTGTGAGTGTGAGTGTGAGTGTGAGTGTGAGTGTGAGTGTGAGTGTGAGTGTGAGTGTGTGTGTGTGTGTGTGTGTGTGTGTGTGTGTGTGTGTGTGTGTGTGTGTGTGTGTGTGTGTGTGTGTGCGTGCACGCATGTGTTTGACCTGGAAATGTTGTTGTCGTGTGTGGACGATATATTAATTAATAGTGGCATCAGGAACGTTCCTTGTGGTGCAGTGAGTTAGCCAGGTTACCACACAGCAGAGAGAGAGAGAGAGAGAGAGAGAGAGAGAGAGAGAGAGAGAGAAAGCAATAGAGTGTGCTGCACTATTGCTCTCTCTCTCTCTATCTCTCTCTCATCCTGCATGGCACTCATGGGTCAAACCGGGCTTTAGGGATGTGCCCCCCCTCCACACACACGCACACACACTCAGTGTTAAATTGGAGGCTTAATTTGGAGCTGCTGGCTTTTTCTCATTGGTCACATGGACTGATCCACAGAGTCCAAATTGTGGATTTCATTAATCAAACACACGCATGCACACGCACACTTGCAAACGTATGTGAGCACTCACTCAAACACACACACACACACACACACACGCACGCACGCACGCACACATGCATGCACGCACGCACGCTTCTGGCAGGCACGGGGAGGTCTAATCAAGCTGAAATCACCCAGGGTTGCAATTAGGTTGGAAAGCCACAGCCTTAGGCCTGGCTTGAGAGCAACCCCATCCACACTTGTACACGGCACGCACATACACACGCGTGCGTGCACGCATGCACACACAAGTGCTTACACACACACAACAGACCGGCGCTCGTATAGATAGATTGACCTTCATTGTTCCCGTTTGGGTAAATTCAGTTGTCATGGCAGCACAGCAGATATGAAACACAGGACAGACACAGAAAAACAGCTGCAGCTATTAACAAATAATAGAAGGTAGAAACATAATTAAATTCAATTCAGTTGCATTTTATTTCTTTATTTTATTTTGTGTCAAATCACAACAAGTTGTCTCAAGAGATCCACCCAGAGCAAGCAATATTGCGACAGTGGTAAAGAAAAGGAAGAAGCGTCAAGCAGCACCCGACTCTAGGGTGGGCGGACATCTGCCTCGACCGTGTCGGGGGAGAGAAATATAAAGAATAGAGAGAGAAGGAGAGACAGGGAGGAGATACAGGCAAATACAAGTAGTAGCAATAGCAATAATAATAGAATGTAGTGAAATAATATGGTAGCAGTCCATGGTTGTGCTCTGTGATGAGGTCGGGTCCATGGTCACACTCCACAGTCGACAGTCAAAAAAATATACCAGAAATGAAACATACATCATCATGCAGGATACGGAAGTCATGCAGAGAGGGTCTTTTAAATATAGCTCCGCTTAGAACCTCTATGCTGCTACGCTTTAGCTCCGAGATGAGATTCAGAGAAAATATATCCCTGCACTGGTAGAAATGGAGTCTAGCTGGGTCGAGCCTTGATAGAAATGGAGTCTAGCTGGGTCGAGCCCTGGTAGAAATGGAGTCTAGCTGGGTCGAGCCCCTCCACAAGTAGTGGATTAAGCCAGAAGCCAGAACCCTTTTCAAACAACCGCTTACAAAGCCGTTGTTTGTCAGCTAGTACGATTTGATTCCCCCGGTTTTCCCACTGCAATCTCACGGAAGCAGTACTGCGCATGTGAACGGGGGTTGACTGCACTACATTTTTCTTTAAGCCTGATTTAAGCAGTTGTTTGATGCCTCAGTAAAAATGTTAGGTGCCTATATGTTAAGATTATCAACTGTATCTTGATTCTGATACATTTTACTTTTTGAAATAAATACTGCGAAAGGGGTTTAATCCACTACTTGTGGACCCAGCTAGACTCCATTTCTACCAGTGCAGAGAAGCTTTTCTCAGAACCTCATCTCGGAGCTAAAGCGAAGCCGAGGTTCCAAACGGAGCTACTTTAAATACTGCTTTGCATTCACTAGAGCTCTTGCTTATCTTGCTGGCTGATGTGCGTCTGCTGTTGCTTCGCGATCGCCTCCACTTTTTTTTTTTTTTTTTTATAATTTTTATCCCACGATTTTGTAACCCATTTTTCACCCCTGCGCCTCCACCTTTTGATCCAGAGTCATGGCATATAGGCTCAAATACTTGTGATTGTATGTATGCTGATTCAAGCTAATATGTCAATGTATTGCACATTGTATTGCTATTGTATTCCTACGTGGGTCTTTGCTTAATGTTTCCTGATTTTGCTTCGACAAATTGCAATAAATGGTTAAATCTATACTTTGACGTGAGTGTGTGAAACTATGTATACTACAGAAAACTTAGCTTTAATCTAAGTAGGAAAATGAGCCCGATCTGTCATTTAGTCTGGACTTGTCCTTTACGGGGTCCTTGGGCTGAAAAACGTTGAAGAGCCCTGCACTAGAGTCATGAGTGTGAGTGAGCTGAGGCAGAACACCTGGTAGTGGAACATCCATTTGGCATCATTGTATAGCATCATGCATGAACACACATGCAGACACATACAGTAATAACAGTTTTTTCCCCTCCATGACAGTTGGTCATACTCTTGTCATCCCTTGATCTATATTCATACATTCTGCTGTATGCTGTTTGCTTTCATTAAACCCATACAGGTGACACAAAAATGTACGTACATCACTCCCTCTGGTATTGACTTCCTTTACGGATCACCCCATGATGAACCTTATATATCTTTGATACTGTATCTATCAGATGATGTGCATACTGTAGATCTATCAGATGGTGGCATGGCGCACCAACCATGGCACTGACACAGACAAGAAAGATAGTAGCATTTGATCAACACTTTATTAACATGCATTACTGTCAATGAGGAGCACGCACGCACGCACGCACGCACGCACGCACGCACGCACGCACGCACGCACGCACACACACACACACACACACACACACACACACACACACACACACACACACACACACACACATCTTGCCCTCATGGCTTGGCAAGGCTTACTTATTACATTTAGTTTGACTCGGTTTCACAGATAATATTGTGAAAACCAGTTTTTATAGTATAGTTTGTTGATTACTTTTGACGCAGTAAAGATATATTTGTTAGAGGACCGGCACTGCTGCACTAATAACATCTGTGCCCACTGGCTCAGAATACGATGGAGATGATTTTAATGCAATGAAACACCCCACCACACACACGCGCACACACACACGCACATGCACACGCACACACACCGTTAGACCAATGCACATCAAGCCATGCCCTGCTATGCCAAGTCATTTCCAGACGATGGCCACTGAACAGTCCAGTCCCATCACCATCCCATTGAAGCTGAATTCCTCCTGTGCCAGCTGTACCCTCTTGGTTGGCACTGAGACCAAACCATGCCAAGCCTGCATGGCTGACGCCCGGAGACAGAGACACAGTTAATCAAACAAATCAACATAGTCGTTGATGAAACATTCTTCCATCCATCCATCTTCAACCGCTTATCCGTAGTCGGGTCGGGTGTTTTTTGTGTATTGTTTTTTTGTGCAAAAATACATACGTCTAAATCAGTGGTTTTCAACGCGTGAATTCCGTTTGTGTCCGAGCATAGGCATGGTAACGCCCCGCCTGCCTGTGATTGGCCTACCGACACTGTCCTCCGAGGTGGATATGCTGGATCATGATGCCTGGATAGTCTGATGCGAGGTTACTCCGTGGTGGGAAATAATACAAGTATCGTATGATACAAGAGAACGCTAGTAAGTTTTATTTTTGTAGAAGAGGCAAACTAATATTGTTTATTCCGTTTGCTTTGATGGAATAATTGATTGAACTATGAAAAGGTCTATTTTCCCTTCTTCTTTATTATTTTTAGTGTAATAGTATTAGTTTACTATAATTAGATTAATACACGATAATCAACACTATCAAAGCAAATGGAATAAACAATAAGTTTGCCTCTTCTACAAAAATAAAACTTACAAGTTAGTTAGTTATAAGGCTGCATTCTGTCACGCGTGTCAAGCTGTCATTCTCTTGTAGCCCATTATTTATTTCTCAATCTCACCACGGAGTAACCCGAGTAACCTGCATCACGGAGGACAGTCAAGACGGACAGTGTCAGTAGACCAATCACAGGCAGGCGGGGCGTTACCATGCCTCAGCCATGCCTATGCTCGGTCACAAACGGAATTCACGCGTTTTCAACCATGTGGTCCGGGGACCGGTCCTTGAGGGGGTTCCAGTTGGTCCCCAGTGGTCCTTGAGGGGGTTCCAGGTGGTCCCCAGTGGTCCTTGAGGGGGTTCCAGTTGGTCCCCAGTGGTCCTTGAGGGGGTTCCAGTTGGTCCCCAGTGGTCCTTGAGGGGGTTCCAGGTGGTCCCCAGTGGTCCTTGAGGGGGTTCCAGGTGGTCCCCAGTGGTCCGGGGACCACCAGTGGTCCTTGAGGGGGTTCCAGGTGGTCCCCAGTGGTCCTTGAGGGGGTTCCAGGTGGTCCCCATGCAACTAACTGATGGAACTGATCCGTATAGATCTTTAACTCTTGAGAGTGTAAAATGAGACCAAAATGAGAAATAATGCAGAGACCATCTGCATTATTTAATTTAATTTATTTAAGTCTACACAATTTAATAAAGAATGTAGTTGTTATTTTGATATACTTTTGCCTAATACTGTATCTCTCCATGGTATAATATATTGCCTTCGACCACCCAACCTCCACCGACCCGCTTCGCATTTAGTTTTTGTACTAATTAATTTCAATTAACTTTTCTTGATCTCTTTGCCAACGCACGCACGCACGCAAGCACGCACTGGTGCAAGCGCACACACACACACACACGCACACACACACACACACACACACACACACACACACACACACACGTGTACTGTATTCAGTGTGTGGTCCTCTTCTCTTCTCTTCACACAAAATCCTGAATGTTAAAGGTAAGATACGTTATATTTTGCTGTGTTAAAATACTATATTCTCTATATTCTCTAGTACTCATTGCTATATAGATCAGTAGCACAATTCCCCATGTCCCTCCAGCTCTTTATTAAACAGAGCATGCATGTTCAGGTTGGGATACCAATTATATCCAATCTGGCGAGAAAACGCAGACAAGACATGTGTACATTTGAAAGTGAAATTGGAAGTGACACAACGAAATGAGCAGACAAAATTTGAACTGGAACACTGTAAAATAGGCTCTATATGCACACAGAATAACTTATCTTCCTACTTCTGTTCCGGGCCCCTTTCCCCCCCCAGGTGTTACCGATGATACTAGGTTCCATTTAGTGTACAATGGTTCTCAAACCTTTTCATCTCAATGACCCCCATAATAACTCTGAGAGTGTACAAATGGAACCAGATGGATGGACCAGAAGGGTCAGAGTTCACACCCGTACGGGCCATTTGGAACACACTCGAGGACACTTTGAGACCCACTGGTGTAGCATTAAGCAATAAGCCACGAGAGGTCTCAGGTTACCGGGTATTTTACACTGGCTGGGGGCGTAGGCAGACCCGAGGCGCAGCCGAGGGTCTTCTACCTCCCAGCCAGTGTAAAATACCCGGTAAGATGGGGCCTCGAGTGGCTTATTGCTTTTCTAAAACGGTTACAAACATATAGCAATATTAACCTAATAAAACTATTGAATTCACAAAAGTAGCTACGCTTTGCACCACCAGAGCGAGCAACATCATTTCCTTGTTGTGCTCGGCAAGTAGGCTATGTGACGGGAGAATAGCAATTGATGATTTTACGGGGCTGCCTGGAGCCACACATTCACAGTCATATGAGCCGGGCGGTGCTTATACGCCCGCACGGCATGTGTTTGTAAAGCAATCAAGTGCTCCCCTTCCCCAGTTCAGCTACAAGGCTGCAGGATGATACAAAGTGATTGAAGGAGTGGGTTATCGGTGAAATTTACACCGGTCACGTGACGGTAACCAGCCAATCACAATGAAGTATTGGGACTACCCGTTTTAGAAGAGTGTTTTTAGTGAGCCAACACGCACAATAGCAGCACCCTGACTCTGTTTGACCAGAAAAGGAACAGAGCCTTCATTAGTATCATGGGCAACACCTGAAGGAAGTACAGGGAAGGGGCCCAAGTTCTTTCCATAATAGAGCCTATTGAACTATACTCTCCTGATCTGTCACTTATACCCTGCCTTTAACTTCGCCCAAACGGAACCGAGCCGACCACTGAGCTGTGTGTGACCTTTACCCCCGTTCCTCTCCTTCATCCCATCATCTCCGGTGACCTTTCCTCCCTCCCCTCCATTGTTCCTCTTTATCTCTGGACTGCCATCCATTCACCTCTGATAGTGTGACTTTGAGATATTAACCACTTAAGCCCTACTACATGCTTAGCTGGCCCTGGAGTTCCCCAGGGCTCTGTGCTAGGCGTTCTCCCTGTTTTCGCTGTGCACTAATTATCTCCACCAGAAATAGCCGATCTCCAACATGCCAACGCGTATTGTTTTTCGAGTGAATGTTTTTCAAGTGAATGTTCGCCCCAGAATAGGTTGCTATACATGTAGTTCCACTGGTTAAGATCCTACATACATACATACATACATACATACATACGCATGCACACACGCATACATTTCTATTTTTCCTACTTGGCAGGTGATGTTCACCCATCATTAGTGATAAACAAAAGAGCGATTCAAAGTACAATATTTGACTCTGAGATGGAGTGGAGTAAAAGTGTAACAAAATTGGAAATACTCCAGTAAGGTAAAGGTACCTCAAATCTGTACTTAAGTACAGTACTTTAAGTAAATGTACTTAGTTACTTTCTGGGTACTGCATTATGCACTCTGACAAGGCTTAATGCACAAGTATCAAAGCGGATAGTGCGAGTTGGCGAAAGTCACGAGCGTGTGTGTGTTTTCGCATTTATTTTTGCTCTGAACATACTGTCTGTACATGTACAGTACGATGACAACTGAACTCATATACGTCCTTGGTATGCACAGTGTGCTTATAATAATATCAGTGCTTCTGACGGGAAGCCTTTGAACATGTCCTCCATTTCAACAGATCCCGTGCAGTACCTCCGGACATGACAGCAGTGCAGCTGCTTTCATTAAAAAAAACGAAGGTATAGGAGCAGGGAAAAGAGAGAGAGAGAGAGAGAGAGAGAGAGAGAGAGAGAGAGAGATAGACACCGCCGCGTTGAGTTCTGCAGTCTGTTCTATCCCCTTAATTAGTCCCATTGGAATGGCCTCTTCTCCCCTCCCCACTACACACGGCTGATCAGCCGGCCCCATGTGTGTGTGTGTGTGTGTGTGTGTGTGTGTGTGTGTGTGTGTGTGTGTGTGTGTGTGTGTGTGTGTGTGTGTGTGTGTGTGTGTGTGTGTTTAGACAGACAGACAGACAGACAGACAGATATGTTTGTGAAATCATAATAAAAGTATAAAAGACACAGAGTTATGTTATTTTAGCAGGGCGAAAGGCTGGAGGTTTGAGTAAATACTTTGAACCTGTGTGATAGCTGTTCTCCCGTCCTGAGGGATTAGAAAGCGCGATATGTTATCAATTAGCAAAGAAATCGTAGCAAGCTATAAATCTGGACAGTGCAGTTACGTGAGAAGAACATACAAACAGTTTTTTTTGTGTTCAGATGCAAACATGAGTTCCTCAGTCAGATACAGTCAGGACTATGACGTAAGTTCTATGACCAGTTGTCACATTAATAATAATAATAATACTGTATTTCTGGGATTTATATAGCGCTTTTCTAAGTACTGAATTTATATGTGGGGCCAAGGGTGTCATGGTTTGAGTCTCCTCCTGTCTGTATTCCCACTTCGGCCACTCCCTCATCCCATTCCTCCCTCATCCCATTCCTCACATCCCATTCCTCATACAATCAACCCACCACCTATAAGACTGGACTTTCTGCACACTCAGTTCATACCTTCCTGTTTTGCTGTTATGCCTAGGAGCTCTTGCCTTGTGTTTGATAAACTGGACTTTGTTGGACCTCTGTATCCTGACTTGATGTGTAACTTTGCTCTATTTTTGGATTGCTTAACTAACTGCCTGTTTAAACTTGCTTTATTTAATAAATGCTTTGATTGCATTCAATTCTGCCGGTCTTCTCTCTGCATTTGGGTTCAGTACTTTCTGCTACCGTGACAAAGGGGGACAGAACAAAAAATAAACAACAACTTTATTCATTTAGGACAAATCACACTCGTGTGAAATGAGGGGTGCCTTATTACTTTCATACAAAGGAGTGAGACGATCACTCAAAGGAGTACAAAAGAGTGAGTGTAGACATCACATCACATGTGATGTAACCCCAGTGTTTGTTTATTAGCAGAGTTCAAACTAGTGGTATTTAAGCCACATACGTATTTAAAGACCTCCATGAAAGTGATGTGAAGTCCACAAGATGGACACTTATTTCAGCAGGTCACCAATTTCACCGTTACACCGCCATGCTTGAGTGAGCGAGTGTGATTGACCGAGTGAGAGTTAGCGAGTGGCTTTGCCATGTCCCGATTTTTAACCAAGATTATAATCATTGTGGACAGGCCTAGTTGTGCGATTTGACATCAGATCTTTTTCGGATCTAAAATGTCAGTCATCTTGGGCATATCGAGCGAGAAGAGAGAGAGAGAGAGAAGAAAGGGGGGAGAGAGAGGGGGAGAAAAGATACAGTGAGAACATGCTTTACTGCCAGTCACTTACTGTACAGTGAGTGTACAGTTGTACAATGTACACCCATCCGTCTGTGAGATGCATGGAAGGATGAAGTCAGCCTCCTCTTCAGACTATCCAGGGACAGCTGCTGCAAGGTGATAGATAGATAGATAGATAGATAGATAGATAGATAGACAGATAGATAGACGGGTAGATAGATAGATGGGTAGATAGATACCGGTAGATAGATAGGTAGATGGATAGATGGATAGATGCGTGTGTGTGTACGTGAGCGTATGTAAGCTCCCCATGGATGTTGAGTTTGATGTTGACGGAGTGTCAAGCAGTTAGGTTGCTATTGATCAGAAGAACCTTGTGTTCTTTCATCCACCCCCCTCTCTCTGTCTTTCTGGCACGCACGAGCTTCACAACCCGGCATAATGAAGTGGTGCCGATGCCGTCATCACAGAAAAAATTACACACAGACAGCGTCTAAGCTATACTTCTCCTAATTACACTCACTACTGGTAGAGAGTACACGACAAGTGTTACAGAGACCTGGGGGGACGGTAGACAGGGAAGGGGAGGACAGAAGATGAAAGAGCAAAATAAAGGAGGGGAGAGAGGGGACTAATGGGAAAAGTTATGACACCAGACAATGGCCGACGTGTGTGTGTAGCCCTGGCCTAGCTCATATTAGCATTAAGTCGTGAGTCATTGGGTAAAGCTGCCTTACGTTGTCTAGAAGCTGCACACACAGTCAGGGTGAAAGTCACGTGCAGTCGACTTCACACACAGCTGCGTACAAACACACACAGAGCCATCCAGGTGGGTATAGACATTGTGCTAATCGGTACCTAGGGGCAGATACCAGGGTGGTCTCGCATGCGTATTTTTATTTTTTACACTGACTCTGTAAAAAGTTCTGTAAATTGGTCTGTCTGTCTATGTGGGTAATCTTGCAAAACAATGGACCAATCAGTACTAGATTCCGTGCACAGTGCACGTAGCCAGTCTGTGACATTAGTGTGATGTTATTTTGGCAACATGGCTTGTGACATTTCTTTAATGATATTGAATAATAATGATCCTGAGGTATATTTTCATACCACACAGAGGAGTATTGAACACGGCAGACAGACGAGATGGAAGTTCCAAGATGTTTATTTCTCAACGAAGTATACAGCTTACAGCATAGACAGGCTCACGTCAGCCAGCAAAGTGGCAGACGTCTCCCCATGTGGCTTGCGCCCGGACTGACTGACCACCCATTGTACATTTGGTCTACCTTTTAAGCACTCTACATTGGCGTGGGGGTCGACATTTGTTGCATATTATTAGTGGCACAGTCTTTGATCCACCTGTCTGTCTCAAACCCCTTTGTCACACAAATAGCCTAGCCACCGGCAGCTCCAGGATATCTCACCCTGGGACGGCCGACACCCTAGATGCTAATCCCCAAAAATAGGTCTACTGCAGAAGGACAGAGCATGTCAATCACACAAGGAATGAAGTATAATTATGGAATATATTCTTCATATCCCCCCTTGACCATCACAGATGGTCACCTAAAAATATGGAACCATAATTATCTTAGACCCCCCTTGACCCTAAGCTGGACAATACATTCAAGAAACCAAAAATAACAGCATTACAGTACAGAACTTCCCAAAAATGGTTTTCAAACAGACATCCATACATATATGAAAAATGGAAAAATGATTAGTACAGTTAACTGACATTTAAACAAGACATGCCGCTTTCAGCTCCTATTGTTACAAGAGCACTTTTTTGATATGCAATAACTACATATTTTACTACTAAACTCTGCTACCCAATGTCAATACAATATCAGTTAAGTCACTTCCTCGGACGTTACCCTGACAGATCACCTAGTGATACTCGAAAGAATCCATTGATGCGCCAGAGTTTAACCATACTAACACATATCTCTTCATATCTATAGGAAAATACCTCATTGAATCATAATTAGGCTATATGACTCAACTTATCTAATCATACGACAAACACATACCAACATGAGGCCTATATTATTTCATGTTGAAAACAAACGCGACGTACAATTTGCAATCAGAGTGAAGGAAAGTTCGTCTCCCCTCCGAATTGGACAAAGGAAATTTCTTCTGTATGCCGCTCTTTCTGGTTACCTCGAAATGTTCGCTCAGCTGCACCGATCAAGTTGAGAAAAAGTACACTGCTGTTTTTCGCTGTCCTCATCATCATCTCTTCTCTCCCCCCTCCCAACTCTGAAACATCAGAGATGGGACGAAAAAGGAAAGCAAACATCTTCATCACAGACTCCTTCCTGTGAAGGCCCTCGGCTTAGGCCAGCCAGGCGGCCACTGCTGCTCCGTGCTGCGTCCCACAGCTCGCCGCCCGTGATTGCCGTCCCCGCGCCGACGTGATGACCAAGGCCTCCGTGTGGCTGTTGCCGCTCCATCGACCGCTCCGCAGCCCGCACCGTCCGGCGGCTGGTATCGGTCCCCGTTGCGCAACACTCCTCGCGGTGGTCTTCGTCATCATCCCCGCTGCGCAGACGAGATCACGGTCGGGTCCGCTGGAACGTCTTCGTCGCCGTTCACAAAAACTCCCCTCCACCGAAATACTATCAGACTGAAAAAAATGTCCCTGCTGGTTCTCTCGCCTGGCGCAAAAAGCACCAAAAAAGCGAACGGGATCGGCACCACTTTGAGGTATATTTTCATACCACACAGAGGAGTATTGAACACGGCAGACAGACGAGATGGAAGTTCCAAGATGTTTATTTCTCAACGAAGTATACAGCTTACAGCATAGACAGGCTCACGTCAGCCAGCAAAGTGGCAGACGTCTCCCCATGTGGCTTGCGCCCGGACTGACTGACCACCCATTGTACATTTGGTCTACCTTTTAAGCACTCTACATTGGCGTGGGGGTCGACATTTGTTGCATATTATTAGTGGCACAGTCTTTGATCCACCTGTCTGTCTCAAACCCCTTTGTCACACAAATAGCCTAGCCACCGGCAGCTCCAGGATATCTCACCCTGGGACGGCCGACACCCTAGATGCTAATCCCCAAAAATAGGTCTACTGCAGAAGGACAGAGCATGTCAATCACACAAGGAATGAAGTATAATTATGGAATATATTCTTCAATCCTTTTAGAGCGTGGCTCTGTAGTTTATAGCTCGGTGGTTTTCAACCAGTGGTCCTTGAGGTATAGCCTCGGTACCCAGGCTTTTATTTTCGTTCGCTACGGCTCAAAAAATGGAGGGAACGTGGGATAGATCCTACTACAGTGCAGAGGGGCGTCGCTCTCAATATAGTGATTTTCTCCACAGTTTTCTACCAGGGAGGGGAGGGGGGCAGGGGGTGGGTCTCTGATCGGTTGCTGATCGCTTGCTCTAAAATGAACATTTGGCGGACAAATAAACTAGGATAAGATAGATTTTGTTCACACCATTATGTTTACAGTATTTCATAATTGAACCTTCTGTGTCCTTTCTCCATACAGTAAATCCATTCAAACTGGAGCACACTTAAACCCACAGACCTGTGCATATAAGCTCACACTGGAAAACAATAGGAGAGTCTGTTTGTGTTGTGTTGAAATTGCAGTTTGACCCTGCTGTACATGAAGTGCTGTAAACATTAAAATATACCTATCTGCTCCATGCTTTACTGAGACGTCTGAGGCCGATTCTACAAATGCCTTCTAGACTAATAGTTCTCACACTTTTTTTGTTTTTCAAGATTTTCTTTTTCGAGTGACATGAACCACATGACCGGTGCTGTTTTCTGACCCCCTCAATGACGACAACTCTCAATAGAAGGCTCTCAGTATAAGTATCAGCCTCTCCGCCATGTATGGCGGCTACCAATTATATAGCAGAGAGAGCGCAGTATACATTGCCAGCCTTTTTGCCTCCTGTTTTTGAAGTTGTTGAAACACACTAACAGCCAGTCTGCCAGTATGTCCTACCTGGGCTACCAAATATAAAAACAAGCACACCCACGTACACACACGCACACACGCACACGCGTGCACACGCACACGCACCCCAATTGAACCCCAACACAGATGCCCTGATGTTATTGTTCTATTTATTGTTCTATTTCTGTAGCTTGTCTCTCCTTGTAGTCTGTGTCGTCACATAAGACAAACTTGTTTGCTCCGAAATAATGAGCAGCAAAATCCTGTGAACCTCCCACCACAGACTGAGTCTCCTCACGTCTCCCTCCACTCTCTCTCACTCTGTTGTCATGCCACCTCGCTCGCCCGCCTCCCCATGCAACCCTATAGCTGTTCTGTTCCTCTGTCTTTGGCTCTCATTCTCTCCCCGTCTGTGTGTTTGTGGTAAACAATAATTTTCCCTCAGTAAATAATTCATCACTTGGCAACTTGACCGCTAAAATGATGAGTAATTTTACTTTTGGTATACTTTAAGTAGGCCTACATTTTGATGCCAATATTTTTTAATTCTGGACTTTTACTTGTAACAAAGTATTTCTATATTGCTTTGTATTGATCCTGGTCTTTTCTTCTATCATCTCATAGTAATGTGGGACTGGCCTGGGCCAGCTAGCGGTCCAGGCACCTAGGCTGGTAATCAAGTCTGACGGCGTGTCGTGGGTTCAAGTCTTGATCCCGACGACCTTTGCCGCGTGTCTTCCCCCCACCATCTCTCTCCCCCTTCCCTGTGAAAACTGCTGTAAATCTATCAATAAAGTCCAAAAGCAACAAAAGAAAGTAATGTGGGACTGTTTACTTCAGGGAGGGTCCAATGTCCCTGCAATGTGCACTCACAGAGCGTGGGCGAGAGGTTCTTCCAATGCATGTCTAACGTGTGTGTGTGTTTTGCTTCTCTCTCAGTCTCACAGAATGTGTGGGAGCCGCGTCCAATGCATAATGTGTGTGTGTGTGTGTGTTTCTCTCACAGAATGCGGGAGCGGGGTCCGTGCGTCTGTGGAGTAGGTGTGTGGAGTCTGTTGCTGTCCCTCTGCCTGGCGTCGCTCACACACGCACACAGAAGCCACACTGGTAGGTGGATACGTGTGTGTGTGTGTGTGTGTGTGTGTGTGTGTGTGTGTGTGTGTGTGTGTGTGTGTGTGTGTGTGTGTGTGTGTGTGTATGTGTGTGTGTGTGCGTGTGCGTGTGCGTGTGCGTGTGCGTGTGCGTGTGCGCCTGTGAAAATCTGCATTGTTAATTGATCTCAGAGTTTAAGTAAACATGTTTGGCGGTTTGTGTTGGCTTCTCTGCTCAAAGGAAGAACACCTTTTGGCATGCAAAATGAGTATGGAATGCAAGTCATCAAGTTAATTGGATCACAATATATGCACGTGCGTGCAAAACATGAGTGAGTGAGTATGTGAAAATGCGATAAAGAATGTATAGGGCAGGCATAGGTGTATGAAGTTTGTACGTGTGTGTGCTGTGTGTGTGTCTGCGTGCGTGCATTCGTGCATGCATCCTTGCATGCATCCGTGCGTGCATGTGTAAATATGTCACTGTAAGCAGCGATTACAAGAATGTGCATTTGATGTATTTTCATTTGGAGGATCAGAGCTACAGTATAATGAGGAATGACTTGCTCAGTTTTGCTTAGTCCTGACTCTACTACAATACTCATTTGGGAAACTATTCATGCATTATATATAAATATATAAATATATATATATATATATATATATATATATATATATAAATATAGTTGAGTTTCCCACTCAATCTACTGTTCTTTCATCAATCAGTAGTGCAGAGCTAATCTGTTTTCTATTGTCTTTGACAAAATATATACACAACATGCCTATCATTTTTTTTCCCCCCAATGTATACTCCCTTTCTTGAGACTTGAGATCGCCAGCGAATGGGTTACAATGTGGGTGAAACATGGAGTGATACTCTCTGCAGCATCTCTTAAAGGGACATTTCACCGCTGGAAGAAACTGTAGTCACTCAATAACAGTAGCACAATTAGAAATTTGCACCCTAACCCAGACGCACAGGGTTTCCTCGTCATAACTCCACGGATCCGCCTGCAGTCCCCACTCTTACCACTAAGGCCGAGTGCCTCAACGTTGGAGAGCTTCACTGGGGGCTTGTCCCCTATCCACAAGGTGGGGTGAATGCAACAAAGCATTATGGGAATTGTAGTAATCCAGCAGCAGTGAGACCAGTGTCCATGACATCACAGACACCTTGAAATGCTAAAATATCTAAAAACACATATTACCCACATAAAAACCAAAAACCCCACCAAAGTATTTCTCCCAAACATCATTAAAATAAGATCTGGTTGCAAAAAGGTGAAGTGGCCCTTTGAAGCCGGAATCCAATCGCCTGATTGGCTGACTGCAGATTGGCTATAGAAGTGCTGCTCACCTCTCAAGCTGTGGATGACAACAGATAGCTTCCTTTACACTTAAAGCTACATCAGCTTGAACCCTGATGTAGAAAGATATTTGATACCACCTTCTTCTTACGCAGGGGTCTTATGTTTTTCAGGCCAAGGACCCCTTAGTTGAGAGAGAGAGATGAAGCAGGGACCCCCCTACTACATATTGGATTCATGTTAATTGTCACAATTAACATGAATCCAATATTAATCCTACTACATATTGGATTCATGTTAATTGTCACAATTAACATGAATCCAATATGTAGTAGGGGCTTCAATTAAATTGTGTATTGTTCCCTTCTATTAGTTCTTGATGTTTGTAGGATTTACATTTCAATTCAAGGACAATTTTAGTTTTTTTCAACCAATGTTCACGTTTTAGGTTGTTATTAGAGAAAGGAAAAGATGAGTGTTAAAAAGATCACAGGATCTACTGAATGTGAAGGGGGTGACAAACTGACATGTTGAGCCATACAACACAGTATGGCAGCCCCCTATAGTACCCCCCCTTCACATTCAGTAGATCCTGTGATCTTTTGTGGCCAGATGTAATTTCTTGGGGTCTAGTAGGACTATAGTAAATAATAATAAAAAATCGCTATAAAATGGTGTAAAAAAAATACATATTTAGCCACATGTTCGAATGCCCCGCCCCCCTGTCAAAAATAAAATCGCTAAAACGAAAGAAAACAGCAAAAATAACACTCAAATTACTTTCTCTAATAACAACCTAAAACATGAACCTTGTTTGGAAAAAACTAAAGTTGTCCTCAGAATGCTGTAAAATAGACGTGAACTGAGCAGGCCTTGTGGCGCCGCAGGGACTGCAAAGAGCCAAGGATTCACAATGAACTAGAGAGAGAGAGAGACGGGATTCTGGGAAGAACGCACAAAAAACTCCCTTAATAGTTATTCTGAGGAGGGGTGCTGGGGGAGAGGAGGGGGGTTAATCCAACAAAAGTTCTCCTCAGTTCAGGGGCTTTTTACTCCTTTGTAATCATGTCAGGATGGGGTGCCTGTACAACACGCCCGTGGGCTAGAAGCAAGGAGTATAAGGAGAGTAGTGGGGGTGGGGTGAATTATAAGCCCCTGTTACTTGGATAACTCCCTTTGCAGCAGGCAGGGAGGCAGGCAGGCAGGCTGGCGTCTGGGTCACTGATATTGAGGTCTTCTATTCTTCTTCTTCTTCGCAGACACTCGGCGCTGCTGCCGCCCATATGTGGTGTTGAAAGCCAGCCAACTTTATAGCAACAACAAAAAAGCATTGACATGATTGACAGATATTACCTATTCCTCTATACCTTAGGGCTGGGCAATTAACCAAAGATGTACAGTATATCCAAACCCATATTTACAACCAAGTGCAGCGACAAGGACACAATCTGCTGCCAGCTTCCAAGCTCCCACCCATGAACCCACAAACAAATTGCTATTTGTGTTCAATGGAGCCGGCCTATACAGTATGCAGTGGTGGGCCAGTGTTTTTCGCCTCTATGCCACTGGGATACCCACTCCCTCTGTTCTTTTATCAAACAAAGGCTGGGTATGTAATTCATGCTGTAGTATATAATTGTATATACCATAGCTCCCTAGGAGACTTACTAATTAAGGTTGAGCTGCTGGGGTCATGTTGTAAATTGTTCGCCTTGTGAGTTCAGGTTCACTTGCCAAACAGCTGCAACAACACCTGGGCTGAATCTCTTATTACCAAACCGTTATGTTAGGTATATGTCTGAAAGCACATATACACAGGACTGCAGACTGCCATAATTACTACCCAGGGTGAACACATTGGAAATCAACGATATTGATCGCAATACATAATGCATTAAGTATAATATGGCATCTGTAGTCAAGATGTAGTCTTGACTACATCTACATCAAGATGCACTTTAGATGGAGATGTCTGTACTCAAGGACTACTACATGTATGTAAATGCACATACTGTATACAGTAGGCCTATGCACATGTAAAATATTGATTTTGTTCGCATGCATGCCCGCACGCACCTTCAATTTTTACACATCGCCTTCAAGCACCACAAAG
>NC_139705.1:23120201-23450201 GCF_964188405.1 Protomyctophum parallelum | reverse complement strand
TCCTTCCCCCCTGCAGCTAGCTTCAGGACAGCTGTCCTGTCAGCACCTGCCTCTCACGTGCTGTCAGCAAGAATGCACACACACACACACACACACACACACACACACACACACACACACACACACACACACACACACACACTCACTCACTCACTATACAGTATATCTCGGGTGCAGAGTATAGCACAAATTTTAGTGGCTTAAAGTCTCTGCAGTTGCGTGCTGCTGTTGTGCACCGAAAAATCGCCGTCCTATAAGCTCACAGCATTGTAAGCTTGTCTGCTCTTTCTTTTTAATATAAATTCATAAAATCCCTGTCTTAAATCTCCTCACAAGTGTAGTAATACAAACCAGTGTGTGTGTGTGTGTGTGTGTGTGTGTGTGTGTGTGTGAGTGTGTGTGTGTGTGTGTGTGTGTGTGTGTGTGTGTGTGTGTGTGTGTGTGTGTGTGTGTGTGTGTATGTGTGTGTGTGTGTGTGTGTGTGTGTGTGTGTGTGTGTGTGTGTGTGTGTGTGTGTGTGTGTGTGAGTGTGTGTGTGTGTGTGCGTGCATGCGTGCGTGTGTGCACGTGGTAGGGGTGTGCCAGTCAGTTTAAACAGCCTTGCAAACAGGGAGCGATAAAACCTCGCCTACAGTTCATTTTCAATGAGGCCTGCGTTTTTGCTCTGAGAAGTCGCGGTGCGACAATGCAAGCGTATTTACGTGAGCGCGGTCCCGTGCATTTGTTGCACGCATGCTCGTTCCGTGCACACGCCCGCCACTCACCAGACCTGGATTCTGTTTAGCTTTTTTTTTATGCTTGCGTTGTTGCGGCCCTCTTCAACAGACCTGGAGGAGACCTGTGTTGATCCAGGCAACAACGCTTGCGTTCCTCGCTTCACGTTTGCAAGGCCTTACGTGTCAGTGCCTCTCACCAATAGACTTGGTGTTTAAAGCGTTTGTCCGAGAGGAGAGGCGCTGATCAGTTGAGCGCACACGGCATGGCAGGCATCGCTTCTCTCATTGATCCGTCTGAAGGCTCTGCAGGGCTGTGATCTCCTCCCTGGCTAGTAGTGATCCTCATGCATCGCCAGCCATTAGCGCCCGCTAAGAACTCACTCACTCCTGCATGGGCCTGGAAACACGTTCAGGTTGGCTGAAGGTAAACCAGATGGAGATGCACACTAAACAACAGATGAAATAAAACAGGCGTTTCTGCTCAGGCACACACCGGTTAAATCAATGTATACATGTCTCTCTTTCTTTTTCTCTTCCTCTTTCTCTTTCTCTCTCTCTCTCTCTCTCTCTCTCTCTCTCTCTCTCTCTCTCTCTCTCTCTCTCTGACTCACACTCACACCCAGTTCACACCCATACGGCACAAAATAGGCAGCTATGCTCACACTGGACAGAAAGTAGGCCTAGTGGTCTCTGCTGTGGCGTTTCTGCTAACACGGCTTGTGGAAAAATGCAATCTGAAACATGAAATCTAGAACAATGTGCTCCTCGGAACCAGGCCAGGTAGTAGAAGGCAATCTTAGCCAAGCAGGATGAAATTATGACTAATTGGACGGGTCTCAATATGACTATAGAGATATGTGGCCTAGATTTTGAAGGTGCGTTTTACCTATGGTAATACATAAATTGGCCTCGCTCTGCGCACATTCGTATTATGAAAGGCATATCGGCCCGTGTTGAACGCACTCGGCCCGTGTTGAACGCACACACATTATGGCATACGGCATTCCTGAATATTTTAGCATTGTGGGAGTGTCCATATGTTAATTATTTTCGCTTTGCGCAATTTGCTATTAACCCTTGGAATGCCAGTCCCAATTTTTTTGTTTGGGTAACAAATTGGCATATTTTTAATTCATCGTTTTAACATACAAGAAAGATCTGGTGGATTGAAGAGATGTTTTTTTTTCTTCATTCATTGCAAATGTATTCTCTCGATTCGCCACCAGATGGCGGGAAAGCACCATCATGCTGATTTTGGCTAAAATAGACGGATCTTCCTAAGTCACTTCCGGTTGAACGATCAACAACATCCTGTAGTATTTTGACCCTAGTCAATAGCTTGGCTGGTCCGGATTGCTAAGCTAATGCTATATTTTTCATAACTAAGTCAAATTAACCTCAAATCGACCCCAAAAGATTGCAAAATATCACATTTTTTACAGCGACGCACATGGAGACGGCGCGCGTGCACGATAGCGCACGATCACGCGGATTTCGGCCGTTTTTTGGTAAATTAAATAAAATAATTCCAAGATTACTTTTGAAAATAGCAGATCTATACCAGCTCACAATGCATCACATTCATTCATTAAAACTATGAACTCTGACTGCAGGGGGATATATATAATGATCATTATAACAATGTGCAAGAACATATTTAACATTATTTTAATGTGGTGTCATTAAAAATGTATCTGGATATGGCAGACTCACTATCATGGCACTTCATTTAAAATAGGTTACAGACCCCTGTTATATGCGCTTATTTTTATAGACCTATTTACTTGTTTCTATGAGACATGGCAACAGCCTCGTTTTGCGTCTTTTTTTTTAATGTTGAGATTAGAAACGGCCATAATTCTTTCATTTCTCAACCTTAAAAAGAAATAAAAACATCTCCATAATCCGTGGGAAGTTTGCTTTCATATGCTGTATCACACCCGATTCAAGTCTTCTTCAATAAAATGCTACGAGCGAAGACCATACCATCGGGGCCACAGCATTACGCAGCACGCATTCAACTCATTCCTTCGTCGTGACTTGAATTAAATAAAATATAATAAACGTTATTTTACTGGTGTTTTTCAATAGAAACAAATAAAGAGCGTGTGTAGGCTACTGTGTGCAAGTGCAACAGTGCATGCATGCACTAGGCTATATTTCTTCCGTGTCGGGATGGTGATTGAGCTCTTCAAGTTCACAGCCCGTTTGTCTTTCATAAAAAAACGTTGATATTAGCCTATAAACACTCATGGTTCTCTCATTTCTCAACCGTTTTATTAAATGTAAAAATCTCCATATTCCTTAGGAATCTTGCTTTCATTCGCTGTATGGTACATGGTTCTATCGTTATCGAATTAAACAATATCAAACGAACTTGCATGTTCGGGGGTTAGACGATTCTGGGAACATTACGCATGGATTGCCAATTTGCCAATATGCTGCTATCTACTCGCAGTTCCATTCCGATCTGAAAGGTATAGGTGGGTCTGTTCTTTTGAGGCATAAAGGTGACAGCATGCAGTGCAATAGGAATAATTAACCCAAATGTGACAAAGGCATGTCATGTCTTCTATGGTGCCAGCCTGAAGAAATGTAATACCACGATCCCCAAAGTGCGCATTCCGTATGTGACATCAGCTGACTGGTAAAGAGAATAGTACGGACATGTTGATTGGGTACGTCTCAAACACGCCTTAAACACACCCATGACTAATTCAAGGCCGTTTTGCGCACTCCACGGGGTGTCGAAAGCGCTTCTTAACATGCTTAAAATTGCTATATGACTTTCCACACGCCCCCAGCTCTAAAAACTGTAATATGATTAGTAATATAGAAGTAAGTAAAATAGAAGTCCTAAATAGCACCCCATGGGCTCCAATTTCGTCGCAGCCTTTACCCGCAGCACGGCCCGCAATTCAGCCGCTGCCCAAAAATTATGAATATAGGAGCTTTCTCTGTCCCTTAATGGTATTTTCGTCCCGTGTCACCCTATCTACCCGCGCGCCTCAATGGAGATGTCTGCAGGCACAGAGTAGGCTGCCTCATCTCTCCTTATTCTACTATCTCTTTGTAATTTTCCTATAATCAGCAGAAGTCGAGTGCCTGCCACTTCCTTGTGTCCATTGTGTTTATAGAATTGTATAGTCAAATAAGTTATTTGTGCACGATTGCATTTCCATTTCCTCTTTCAGTTCATGATCACCCCATAGCAGCAAATGGGGTTTATTGACCGAACTTTCCTTTTCGCTTCATACCGTTCCGTAGAGAAGGCCTACACGCACGATCTATATACCAAATGAAAGCCCTAATTTCGTAGTTTACATAGAACTTTGATTTTTTTTTTATGTTTGAGCGAGTTGTGACTCAATGAAAAGACGAGTGTTCTATTGGCTCTGTGCGTGTGGAGAAAAAAAAGAACGGCACGGGCAGAGGCTATGAAGCAATATAGCACTAACGGGCGACGGTTAAGGGATCTCTTAAAGGGATCACTGAAAGCCAAGACTGGTGATTGGTTACATTTGGCCCAAACCACACCTATGCATAATATAATGGATAACGGAGGTGTTTAAGAGATTTAGACAGGTAACCAAAATACCAACTTTAGTGGGGGAACACCCTTTCCCCACTCCTACATCCCCAAATAGTGGCTTTAGAAAGATGAGACAAAAATGGAGCCCATAGTCACATACCGGTTTGCATGATGTTTGGACACATTCTGTATAGGTGGCATTTCTTCCTCTGCCCAGCATGCAACGTTTCACTGCAATCAGACGTTGCGTTTATGATTTGAGGCCTTTTGTTCAGAACAAGCCACACACTGCAAACTTTAGATGACGACCTTAGCATGGTGGAATATGAAACATTGGACAGATCCGATGTGATCACATGAATGTTACTGTGTACCTATTTGATATAAAATCTGTTATAAAAATAACTATAAGGGGCATGTGAAAATGTTTGGGACATAGCTTCTGCGCTGGCCTACAGGGAGTGTGGACAGTTTCTCATCGATCGGCCCAACGGTTTCCCGGAGATTAGCTACACACACACACACACACACACACACACACACACACACACACACACACACACACACACACACACACACGAGCATGAGAAAACATACGTTTACATTGCCAAAGCAGAAAGAACAATACAACAATACAGCAATACAATCAAAACAAAAATGATGTACACACACACACACACACACACACACACACACACACACACACACACACACACAGACCCACACGGACACACAGACAGATGGACGGATGGACAGACAGACAGGGGCCAAAGCATATAGTCTCGGCCACTCCTACAGTCTGGTGGAGACAAACATTACGATGGTGAGATGTTTCACGCTCACAAATGTTCCAGCACGGTCTGGTATACTGTAGTGGAGGGAGAAATGGAGCGTGATCCAGACAGACAAGGACATATCAGGGATGATTACAGAGTGATGCAGTGGGATACAACAGAGGAAAAATATTAATAACATATTTACCTTAGAGGCAGTGAGAGATAGTTTAGAGTGTGAGAGAACGGTGTTTAAACATGACCATAATATATAATTGCTCATGGCAGTATCGCATTAATATTTTTCCTCCTACGACTTTTGAAGAATGCATGACCCTCCTTTCAATACTGTCCAATGACAGAGATGCCAGTTTCTGGTAATACCTGTTTGTAATTGCACGTCATTATGGCTGTTTCATAGCCCCTAGCTCCTTGCTCTCTCTCTCTCTCTCTCTCTCTCTCTCTCTCTCTCTCTCTCTCTCTCTCTCTCGCGCTCTCTCTCTCTCTCCCCCTCTGTCTCTGCCGGAGAATAGGTGTTGACAAACTCAAGAGGAAAGCCATTTGCATATGCTAACCTTCTCCAATCAGTGTGTCCTTGGAAACGCACGTGTGTTGGCAGAGTTTGTAATGGCGTGTTTGCAGCCACATGTGGCGTTATCCTGCGTTTGCTGGGCTGGGAAATGAATGTGTTTGAATTACACATGCAGGCTGCAGGCTTTCTTGTGTTGATAACCTGTGTTTCTACAATACTCAAATCTGATTCCAGGTGATATTTAAGTTTTTCTTCATATATTATTATATTCCATCAAGCAGGCTGTCTTTCTGGTGAGATATTGAAAGCAGTATTGATAGCGAAGTGGCTTTCACAAACTGAAGGGAGTGTCTGTGTACAGCATGGTATTTACTCTGGGTCTATACCTGTGTGTGTGTGTGTGTGTGTGTGTGTGTGTGTGTGTGTGTGTGTGTGTGTGTGTGTGTGTGTGTGTGTGTGTGTGTGTGTGCGTGTGCGTGTGCGTGTGCGTGTGCGTGTGTGTGTGAGAGAGTGTGAGTGTGAGTGTGAGTGTGAGTGTGAGTGTGAGTGTGAGTGTGAGTGTGAGTGTGAGTGTGAGTGTGAGTGTGTGTGTGGGAGGGGAATGAATGAATAACTACAGTAAGCCAGTAAAGAAGGTGACGCCAGAGAGCGAGATGATTTATCGACTGTGCCTTAAGACTCTAGACAGACACGGAGAAGAGACGGGCAAACACTGCGGACTGCAGAAGTGTGTGATTGGGTTATTATTAAGGGCTGGCCATCTGCTGTCCGTATGTCTGGCCATGTGCACTGCGATATGTGCCCGGCGCTCCATTTGCCTACATTACCAAAGCCTGGAGAATTAACTGTCAACCTGACTTAGTCGTGGGATGAGTTTAGTTTAGGGAGCTCTTCCAAATACTTCACAGAGCGATTATCACATATAGGCTTACCCATGTTCTATATACAAGCCTGCAATGCGTCGCGTTGTGACCCAGTGTGAGCTTGAAGATTGGCTATATTTTCAGCGGCCGGGGGTGAGCGGAAAACTGTCTGCCACTGACTGAAGTTCAATCTAGATCAGTGATACCCAAACCTTTTCATGTCAAGGACCCCCAAAATGACCCTAATTAGCTCGCGGACCCCCACTTGAAGAGATATGCCTTGGATAATAGAAGATTTTTACGGCTCTAGCAGAGATTCTCAACCCGTTTAATTTCAAGGACCCCCAGTTTGACTTGCATTAGTCTACGGACCCCCATTTAATATAAATAAAACCCTGAAATACTGTAAGTGGTTTGCAACAGAAGGAGAAAGCCAAGTAAATGTATTTAGTCGACTGAATCTACAGTACATGATTTTGTCGACAAAAATGTGGTGGGCCATGATAGCGTCATAATGGCTGATTTACACTTGCATGCTTAAAATAACCAACCTACAAGCTCACAACTTGTTGCAGCGTGACGCGTTATGAGCTTGTAGATCTGCTATTTTCAGAGCACAACACCTGAGCGCAACCAAACCTAAAAATGACTTATATGGGAGCATAAATCTGCGGAAATTCAAATGAAATGGCAAATACTTCCATTCTCCACCAGTCCCTCCATAACATCTTTAGTCTACTTCATCACTGTACAATGACAGAGGTGCCAGTTTCTGGCAACAAAATTGTCATATATTTAGTCATCATAGGGCTTAGTTGTAGTTTTCGGAAAGGCAACAGTGGTCGCGAACTGTTGCTTTACAGTTAAGTGTCCAAACATAGCCCGCCCTCTAATTGTGTGTGCCTAATTGGTGTGGAAGGAGAGGTTCCTCAAGTCGAGCAAACGAGATGACCTCATCTGTGTACTCTCATTACAGTCATTATTGCTAATCGTTAGCTGTTAGCTCGCCAGCCCTTCGTAGAGCCGAGAGAACGAGTGCAACTCCACTCCGCTTTCTCTGAAAGCAAAACTAAAGCTCCCTATTGATCGTCCGACTTTGGTTAAGCCAGTGTGAAACTAGGAAAGTAACAGTGATAATGAGGCTCCAAATGTTTTTCTCTGTGTTTTTAGATGAGAGAGATAAGTGTGAGACGCTTTGGAAAGAGCATCAGACACTTAAGCCCACGTTGGAGCTCAGAAGAACACAATGATGGGGTGCGAGTCAGTCTCTTCCTCTTTGAGATACTAAGTACCGCTTTTCTCCCTCCCTCCCTCCCTCCCTTTCTCTCTCTCTCTCTCTCTCTCTCTCTCTCTCTCTCTCTCTCTCTCTCTCTCTCTCTCTCTATCTCTCTCTCTCTCTCTCTCTCTCTCTCTCTCTCACCTCTGCCCCCCTCTCCCAACTTTTACTTTATTTCACAGCTATTAAACCAGGAAATTTCAATCAGGCTTTATTCAGGGGCAGGCGAGAAAAAAGGGTGAACTTTTATGTTAGGTATGGCCAACTTGCTTTTCTCCCCCTCCTCTCCATCTCCATTCCTCCTGACTACCCGCCTTTCTTCCTGTGCAGAACTCAACCTTGGTTTCTTTCATGGTTTATGATTCAATTTCCAACCGGTGGAATTTGTCCTGAGATATTTTCCTGTTGGGCGGCGAGGTGGTTTTTTGTTCTCGCGTGTTTGTACAGAGCGTGCCTTTGGTATTCATGGGGCCACACAGTCTTGTGAATACATGCATCTGAATGTCCAATTCTTGCCGGTAATTGTGTCTGCTGTTATATAAGTCAGTCTGGGATCAGAGACCGAGAGGACAGATCCAGAGATACTCTGAAACAGGTATATATAAGCAGCAGAGTAGAGTTGTATTTCATTTCTGAGCAGCCAGTCAGGGACTGGGACCGGTGCCAGTGCCTCCCCCGAGTGACACGGCTTCTAATCCGCAGCCACAGAATGGTGTCTGCCTGCCATGCATCCACCCAGCTCCGTTGCCAGGAATTTTGTGAGAGAAGTAAAATAAGCAATGAGGTGTATAAGAAAACAAGCTCAAAAAGAGGCGACTGTTGGTTACATGTAGCAGGACTATACTAATTGGGCCACGTGAGAGCTTGTAGAGCAGATCGGCTATTTTCAAATAGCCAGCTCACAAGCGTGAGCTTGTAGATCTGCTTTTTTTTGTTTTAAAAACATTTTCACAACACTAATCTGGTGTGGGGGTCCCTGGCACAAACATGTTGTAGATGGGGGGTGTGGTGGACAAATGCATAATAATTTGGGGTCCTTGACATGTTGAACATGTTTGAGAACCACTGGTTTAAACCATATTAGGAAGCAAGCCCAAATAAGCAACTACTGCACACTTTATAAACAATAAGCCCCCACCCTAAAAAAAACAACTACTAATATTCACAAGCAATTTTACAGAAGAAAAGGTCCACAAAGTCACTTATAATAAGCAGACTTGGCAACACGGCATCCACCGAGCTATCGGCCAGTCCATTCCAAGCTCTTAGGCTCATCAAAGCCTTCTTTCTCTGCCCCCCCCCCCCCTGAGCGGGGGTCCAGGTCCATGTCCTCCCCAGCTTTTGATATACAGTAGTCTCACAAGGCTCTGCAAATGGCCAGATGTTTGGAAGGAGACGGTAAACTGTGGAAAAAACCTTTTGAAAAATGCTTATTTTGGCCTCAAAGACGTCTGAGGCTGACCATCCAAAGAGGATACGAATGCACTCCAGACTCGTCTCCGAGGACGGTTATATGGACGGGTCGTCGCCTTGTCTTTCAATAGCAGGAAGCAACTAAAAACTGACCTGGCGTTCCCTGTACCAGCACCACCAACACCAGTCATCTTTTAACACATTTAGACCTGAGGCCAATTCTAAAAAAATCAATAAAAAAAGGCTTCTAAATCCTAGCAGTTTTCTGAAAAACCTATGTTTCTATGTCAGTGGTTCTCAAACTATATGTCAAGGACCCCCAGAATAATATGTATTTGGCAGACCCCCATCTCAAAATATGTTGTTCCAGGGACCCCCCCCCCCCCCCCCCCTTCCAGAAGAAACGTTTGCTGCTGGGAAAGAATATATATTCAATATTCAAAGATTTGCACCACATTTTCACGATTATTTAAAAATATTAGCTATTTTCAATAAAGTATAACATAATGCTTTTTAATGCATAATACCAAAAGGGGTCCCCCGTCCTGAGTGGGTTAATGTACCGTGTAGTTTTCCCAATAGAGAAGACAGGCCTGAGGCAGCATGAATAATATATGGAACATCCTTATCCTATATAACAGCTTCGCATGCACATAAGGCACCACACAAACAAGCTCAAACTTTCTTTATTCGCAGATATTAAAGCACTGTAAAAGACACTTTCCACAATATGACCTCTGTTTTTCATGCAGAATTATACCAAAGCAAGAAATCCTTCCCTGAGGACACAACAGCATTTTTTTTCTATTTTCTTTGAATGGTTGTTTTCATAAAAAATATAAAATACTATGCAAATGAGAAAAGGCTCAGAACTGCAAGCAGATGTTGTTGGGGGGGCGAAACAAAAATACAACGAACGAGAATGGATCAGCCAGATCACCGGGCTGCCTGAAATCAGATGTGTCCTCCCTCTGTTGGATAACCTTGCACAACGATGATTTCCGGATGATAATTTATAGCCTTTTTTTTTGTCACAAAGAAAAACAAACTTTTTGATCAACACTTTTTTAAATGTTTTTTTTTTGTGGCTTTCGCCTTTATTTTATATTTTTTTATGGAGGGACAGGCAGTAGACTGACAGGAAATGGGGAGAGAGATGGGGGGGTGACATGCAGTAAAGGTCGTCGGGATCGGGAGTCGAGCCCGCGGCACACTGCTGGCGAAAACTAAATAGAAATTAAATGAAAACTACTAAAACTAAGCTACGATGACTAAAACTAAGACTAAATATATTGACAATTTCGTCAACAAATAAAAACTAGACTAAAATGTTAAGAAGGGACTTTTACACTTGGTTGCATGCTGAAAATAGCTCACAACGCGTCGCAAGCTTTCATCAAGTGTAAAAACAGCCATTACGACGGCATCAAGGCCTGCCAAAATACATTTTAGTTGACTAAATCAACTGTAGATTTCGTCAACTAAAATCGTATGATATTTAGTCGACTAAAACTAGACTAACACTAAACATTCCTGGTGACTATAATCTGACTGACTAAACTAAATGAAAACTGTTGAAGAGACTATGACTAAAACTAAAATAAAAAAATTCTGCCAAAAACAACACTGCATAGCAGTGAATGGAGCCGGCTGGACCTAGCTCATGAACAAACACTATGTATGAACGATTTAGACCTTCATCATTATGATCAGTTCAGGAATATAAAAATAATACATTGTTTTCTAATCACTTGCTCTTTGATGTGCACAGTAGAGTACATGGGGTCCGGGAACCCCCAGGGGTCCTTGAGGGAGTTTCAGGGGGTCCCCAGCTAATGATAGATAGTTAGGAATCAAATGGACCCTATATGGGTCTGTATCTCAGAGAGTGTACAAATGGACCCCACTCTCAGAGTTAAATTATCATTGGCTTTACAACATAAATTGGGGTCCCAGAGCCATTAAATGGGGGTCTGTAGCCTAATGAATTTCAAACCCTGGCATATCTTTTCAAATGGGGGTCCACAGGATAATAAATGTAAATGTTGGGTAGATTTTGGGTGCCCACTGGCCTAGCGGCCCAGGCTCATACCTATAGGCTCTAAAGCAGCCTGACAGCGCGTTCGAGTCCCGTCTCATGCCATTCTGTGTGTGGTAAATGGTAAATGGTGCATTTATATAGCGCCTTTATCCAAAGCGCTTTACATAGATTGTGCATTACATTCACCCATTCACACACACATTCATACACCGATTGCGGCGGAAGCCATGCAAGGTACCAACCAGCACATCGGGAGCAATTTGGGGTTCAGTGTCTTGCCCAAGGACACTTCGACATGTAGACAGGAGGAGCCGGGATTCGAACCGCCGACCCATGGATCATTGGACGACCTGCTCTACCTCTTGAGCCACAGTGTGCGTGTGTGCATGCGTGGGTCAAATATCCATACGAGTAATGTAGAATTTAAGCTCATTGTGAGGACACTTTTCTTGATCCTCACAAGAGAAAAAAATTGTTTTAGCGTTTAGTAAATATATTCAGGTTGGTGTCGGGTTAGGATTAAGCATTTAGAGATTAGGTTCAGGGTTTGGCGGATGGAGTTTTGCCTGATTTATAGTGAGTTCAGTGGTGCCGTGCACACCGAAAATAGCCGGTTTAAAAGCTCAGCTATTTCTTGTGTTAAAAATGACATTCATAAAATTGCCAATTTGTCCTCCCCAAGTACCGTAGTATGGTAATGCTAACGTGCGTGGTTGTATATGTGTGTGCGTGCGCACCGGCACGTGCGTGTGCGTGTGTGTTTTGTGGAGAGCAGTGGTGTAAGTACATTTATTCAAGTAACTGTACATACTGTAATTATATATTTTACTTTACTGGAATATTTCCTTTTACTTCCACATCTCATAGGCAAATATTATACTTTCACTGATGATTATTATTACAAAACTAAATATGCAGTAACCACTTCAGCCCTTTAAACATTTGAAAATAGCCAATCTACAAGCTCTCAGTGTGTCGCGATGCGACGCATTGTGACCTTGTAGATCTGCTATATTTTCAAAAGATTGTTTTTAACGCTTGTGAAACGGGTCATTATGCATAACAAGTATGTTCTACGTTTTGTACCCTACTTTTAAGTGATTTCTTTGTACTTTTGTACTTTTACTCTTAGTATTTCTAATCATTGCAGTTTTAACATTCCAGACAGCAGCTTCCCAGCCATGCACTGATGGATGGTCTGCTCTTTACTTCTTTACTCTACTGATGCACTGAGATCAATGCTGATGGGAGAGGGGGGGGGGGGGGGGGGGGAGGGATAGAGATAATATGCTACATCTGCAGATTCCCCGTTCCACCAATCTCTCTCTCTCTCTCTCTCTCTCTCTCTCTCACCCCAGTCTCTCTGCATTAATCCTCTCCTCTCTCTCTGTGAGTTTCCCACTCTGTTGATCCTGTCTGTACATTTCTGCATATAAGGCTGCACTCTCACCACCACCACCACCACCACCACAATCATCATCATCATCGCATTAACTAATGTGACACAGCATTAATTTTCCTCAGCATATGCTGCTGTGCCAGGCCATCTTTCAGCAGATTACTAGATAGCAGATTAAGTGGAGAGACCTGAACATCAAGAGAGAGAGAGATAGAGAGTAGAGAGTAGAGAGTAGAGAGTAGAGAGTAGAGTGTGTGTGTGTGTGTGTGTGTGTGTGTGTGTGTGTGTGTGTGTGTGTGTGTGTGTGTGTGTGTGTGTGTGTGTGTGTGTGTGTGTGTGTGTGTGGTGTGTGGTGTGTGGTGTGTTGTGTGTGTCCGTGAAGCATAGAAACAGAGCCCACAGGTGGATGCTGGGGTGGTGGTGGGAGCACTAGAAAACTTCATAGAGTACAGCACAAAGCAGCGAGAACAATGAGCTGTGAGCAGGGAGGTTTAAACAGCCCGCCCCAATCAGACATAATGAGCTGATCAGCTCATCAGGAATTGATGCTCCTCACATGACTGAAGTAAGGCCAGGTATCACACAAGCTGACCAAGGTCAAAAATACATTTGTTTTCCTGCGACGTTATTGGCTACTGTCTCCAGACGCGTCCCTCTGCATGGGCTGTGACCTCATGTGGGTCAACCAATAGGAAGACAGAGGGAGGGGGGCTGTGACGCCACGTGGGTCAACACATCATCACCAAGTAGAGAGCTAATCAGGCCCACACAGTTTCTTCATGAACTGTATGTTCTAGTATACATACTTAATCGTATTCGCTGTATACATTTACAGTGGAGTTGTATTTTCTTAAAGGCGGCCTGTTAATACACGTATATCACAATTAATAAAATAAAAGAGTTGTGGTTCAGCGAGTGTGAGCTCCAGGCGATACAATCCGGCAGCCAGCCAGGTGCCCCCACCGCACAGCAGAGCTGTCAGCCGGGGGAGGAGAAACAAAGGCCTCGGTTCTGCTTAAATATTTATGCTCTGTATAGGGCGGCCCTAGTGTAGCAGGTTAGAGCGCACGCCTTTTGTGTTGATGGTCGTGGGTTCAAACCCTGCCTGGGGTCGAAGTCGGCAAAGGGCACACTGTGGTCGCAACGTGTTCCTAACGCGGCACGCCAAATCGAATGGGTTCACATCTGAGCCAAGTCTCCTGAGTCTGTAGCCTGTCCTGAGCGAGACGAGTCCCCAAACTCTAAAAACAGGATGATGATTTATGTTCTATTATATTCATGCTCAATGAATATATTTATTCAATCCAAGAGTTGTCGGACTGAGTGTGGTCTTGTCCCTTTTTTTGGTTTAATATACTGTTTTGTTAGGCAGAAGAAGTGGAGGGGTTCTGGTGGTGGTCCGGTCAGTGTGTGGTTGCATTGAGGTGTTCTGGTGGTGGTCCGGTCAGTGTGTGGTTGCATTGAGGGGTTCTGGTGGTGGTCCGGTCAGTGTGTGGTTACATTGGTAGGAGGGGTTCTGGTGGTGGTCCGGTCAGTGTGTGGTTACATTGGTAGGAGGGGTTCTGGTGGTGGTCCGGTCAGTGTGTGGTTACATTGGTAGGAGGGGTTCTGGTGGTGGTCCGGTCAGTGTGTGGTTGCATTGAGGGGTTCTGGTGGTGGTCCGGTCAGTGTGTGGTTGTACTAAATGTACAGTTGATTTTGTCGACAAAGATGTATTTTGGAGGGCCTCGATGGCCTTGTAATGCTACTACTTGGTTGCATTCTATACTTGGTTGCATGCTGAAAATAGCCGACTGAGCTTGTAGATCGAGTGCAACACCCGAGCACAACAATACATAAAATGACATGAAAATCATGTCTTGACTCGATGAACAGCTCTGTGCACAGTGCACAGTTGTGATTGGACGGCTGATAAAAAGTGGGTTTAATGTAAAGAGATAGAGTTGCATATTATATATTTTAAAGGACCGTGGCGTGAACACTATACATGCATTTTTACACATACCACGCACATGAGACAGGAGCGTGCCATGTGCGTGTGCCGTGCACCTGCATGTGAGTGCATGTGTGTGTGTGTGTGTGTGTGTGTGTGTGTGTGTGTGTGCAGGGACGTAGCTGACCAGCTGGTTGCCCTACTCGTAGGATATTTGTGCTGCCCCCTCCCGCCGAGAGTGCTGCTATTCCTCATGCAGATCGACTATTTTCGAGGACGCACACACGGCCGCTCGTTATTACGTGGCAGAGCCGCGGAGAAAAATAGTTGTTTTGAGGGTCTGTTTGGCATATTTTGTGCGTGTGCGTGTGCGTGTGCGTGTGCGTGTGCGTGCGTGCGTGCGTGTGTGAGAAAGAGACTGTTGGTCTAACTGTTTGGCCTGGTCTCTTACGTATGTCGGTTCAATATGTTTAAGAGGCTTTTAATTTTGTTCTTTTGCTGTGAGTTAAATAAAACAGCAGTAATGCAGCTTCCCTAATCCTCTCACACAACTAATCCTGGAGGAACACCACTGTAAATACTCTGCGGGACGAATTAAGGCACAAATCACTCAATCCCTCACTGCGGGTTTTATGTTTATTTTAGTCCAGATTAATAGAAAACTCACCATCGTTTTCATCTAGGAGAGAGATGGCCTAGAAATTAACCACGTTTCTTCTTGGACGCAGCATCTAGGTGGTGTGTGTGTGTGTGTGTGTGTGTGTGTGTGTGTGTGTGTGTGTGTGTGTGTGTGTGTGTGTGTGTGTGTGTGTGTGTGTGTGTGTGTGTGTGTGTGTGTGTGTGTATAAATTATGAAGAACAATTCAGTAAGTGGGCTTGAAATGGAGCTTTCAACACGCTTTGAGGCATCTACTCTGAATATTGAGGGACATGCCATACATCCAGAGCCATTGAAGGAGAGTTGTGCCATTGAGGGGGCAGAAAACAGCACCGGTCACGTGGTTCACGTGACCAGTGCATTCCGTAAACTTCCGGTTCAGGGCTTTATCACGATTCGCCAATAGGTGTGTCTGTGTGTAGAAGACCTGGCCCGATGAAGTGAACGGAGATGACGCAACTCTCTTTCAATGGCTCTGCGTCTTCTTATTGCAGATCGCTACAAATATCGCTTCGAGCTACAATGTCCTTTGTGAAAAGAGCTACGCGATTCAAGCGACGTTTTGATGTCTTTTGGGGAAAATGAGCAAATTGGCAATCTATGTGCATTTTCTGGATTGGGGGAGGGTGGAGTATCATGTGGCCAGCTCCATGCATATATGGAGTTGTCCAAAGCCTGGGCAGGGGCTTTTGTGCTGGTTCTAGACAGCTGGCGATCCGACAGACTTGACACCGGGCACTGCACTCCCTGTGGTGTTGTGGAACGTGTGTGTCAAACTCGGCCGTTTCTGATCACCCAAAAACAGTTAGCGAGAATTGGCTATAGCTAATGTGAGGATTGTATATTTGAGTCTTCAAAGGCATGCATATAGAGACGAAGATTTAGTATTGAGCCGCTAACATTGGCGCCGTTGTTCAATCCAGCTCAATCTGAGCCGTAATTCAGATGAAACGGCTATAAAGACCGGCGGCCCCAGCATTGTGTGTGGGCCGCCATCTTGGGGAGGGCAAAACACTGAGCATTGCCTAGCGACCGGGAGCCCCTTAAAAGTTCAAGTTCAAAAGTTCATTATTAGTGTCCCCGGGGGGCAATTAGGATTACAGCAGATTGATTACAGCAGAGGTTTGAAACATAGACACAGTACACAAAACATACAGTAGACACCAAACCAAAAGTCTTTGCTGCTGGTCGCTGTGTGCGCTGCGCCCTGACTTCCTTGCATCTCCAAGAGAAAAGGAGGGGGTAGGGGAGGTGGCGGGTGGCATGTTGAGAAGGCAGGTATAAAAACACGAGGGAAGGAGAGAGAAAATGCGACCGCCTTCTTTGAAGAGCAAGCAAGAATGTGTTCAATGAGTAATTCATGGGTTAAGCAGTGCACACGGCGCTCTGCTCAACAACATGCTGAGCATACATTCAATGTACAGATATTCTACTGTTAGGTTCTTATAGTTTATGTATCATCCTAGATGTCTATTTCTATGCATGTTATGCATTACCTTGTCTTGTTCTTGCTTATTGTAAGTCGCTATGGAGTTACAGTAGAGTGTCTGCTAAAGTTGTAAATTGTAAATTTAAAAGAACAGGAAAAACAGAAAGTAATTTCTCCCAAGAGCTAAACTGACTATTCAGTCCATAAGGTGATGCAGAGTCACCACACCTGACCAGTACCACCATCTGGTCCATGTGACAAGCCTTTGGCATTGTAAAAGCCTAGTTCATATTCGCCCAATTATATATACTGCATAATCTTATACAGACAGATGTGCTCAACATGGCTGCGGTCCTGTGTGGACCTCCTATCTGCTCAGTGTCCACTTTGGGGACATAATAGTGGACACCTGCAGGGGTCATCAATATGTGATATACTTTAGCTATTGAAAAATTGCAGATCTACAAGCTCATAGCTTTTTGAAACATTGTGGAAATGTGGCGCAAATCTTTGAATATATATTCTTTCAGGGTTTTTTACTCAAATCTTTGCTTCTGGGGGGGTCTCTGGAACAACATATTTTCAGATGGGGGTCGACGGCCAAATACAGATAATTCTGGGGGTCCTTAATTATTATTTTTTTAGATATTTTTTTTGCGGCTTACGCCTTTATTGATTTTTTAAGGGATAGAAAGTAGGCTGACAGGAAACGGGAGAGAGATGGGGGGATGACATGCGGTAAGGGCCGTGTCGGGTCCGGGAGTCGAACCCGCGGCACACCGCGACTGGATCACCAGTCCGGTGCCCAGACCGTTACGCTACGGCCTGGGCCTGGGGGTCCTTAATTGACATGAAATAGGTTGAGAACCACTGCTAAAATGCTAAAATATGTTTTCCATCTATTAATGCCCAATTCTTTATTGTTTGCAATGTATTCATTTGCTTGTTTTTAGTGTATGTGAAGCACATTCAAACATTCTTTAAAATGTGTTAGTGTGGGGCGCTCTTATCATCATACATCACATTCCGTGCTCAGCCAATCAAATCACCACAAAAGTCATTCCGGCCAATCACTTTTGGCATTTTCTTTTATCTTCAATACAGTATGTACTTTGCTCCGCCAATCAAATGTTCGCTATGGGGTGATCAGCGTCAGCCAATCATCAGCCAATGTCTGTGTTCACAATACACAGACCCACAAAGCTGGGTATGGGAGGGGTTAGCTTTTTTATTTTAACTTCTTTTTAACTTTTTTTACCCCACGATTTTTAAGGGGCGCTAGCCCCTTCTATAAACAGCCTTTGTCCCCACACGTCTCAAGATTTGCCATTGACCACGGTAAGAGAATCCCGGTAAAATGTCCACAGAATTATTTCCCCGCCTGTCTGAAGTTTTGCCATTGACGCTGAACAGAGAAATGACAGGAGAAATGACATAAATAACGTAAATTAAACATTAAACGCCACTGAAATTGGAGGGAAAATGTACGTCATATGTAAACAAGCATATCAGCTAAACAATCACAGGCAACAGGCATTCTTTCTGATTGGCCAGAATGAACCAATCACAGGCAACAGGCATTCTGATTGGCCAGTATGGGATGATGCAACCATGCATCCAGTTCCTTTCGCCTCCATCAGGTCCCCCGGCTGGCCAGGGGGAGGCGGTGTAGAGACCAGGATTACTGCATGTTTTTTGTGTGAGAGTATACAGTACGGTCCGTGTATTTTACCATTTTGCCATTTTAATTCTAATTTCGTATTTGACAAACAGTATTCAGAATACGGTTTGGTGTTCTGAAAACTTTGTCAAATGTATAAATGTTAAATTAAAACATAGAATATGGTTCGTTTTCTGAATACTGTTTAGAAATTGTTCATTAAAAACTTAGAAATAGGTATTTAAAACGAAAATATAACCCGATTCTAGATTTTCGTTGGTGTCGTTCGAAACAGAATTAAGAATTCAAAACAAGACGCACCGCGACCTGTACTTTGTTCTCTGGTTCATTTCTCTGCTGTAACGTCCCTCCCTTTCCCTTAAAAGGGGACGGAGGCGTGGCCACAGCCGTCTTGAGTGACAGGCAGGCTGTGCTGCTGTTACTGCAAGCAGACACAGGCAGCGCTGTTGATGATCGCACCAGGCAATATTATATTTAATGTGTCCTTTATTATAGTTATTTAAACATATTAGCGTGCTTTTAGATCACATTTTAATGCACTGATGTTATTATATGCATGCCTTTATCTTCTGAATGATTGAACCTCAATGGAAACGGTGCCACTGATTAAACATGCGCATTACATGGTCTCCACCAGGAGGATAGGAGAGTGTGTGATGTTTGGCAAAATGTTTAGGAGTAATTTAAACATCTTTGTTTGTGTTTGTGTTTGTGTTTGTGTTTGTGTGTTTGTGTGTGTGTGTGTGTGTGTGTGTGTGTGAGAGAGACGCAACTTGGCCTGTTGTAGCGCTACCATGAGGCTGATTTGAAAACTGTCAAGTGGCATTTCTTCCTCAGCCTATAGTGGGAATAGGCATGCACGGCTTGGGAAGCCGTGGATATGCACGGCTTGGGAAGCCGTGGATATGCATGGCTTGGGATATCCGTGGATATGCACGGCTTGGGAAGCCGTGGATATGCACGGCTTGGGATATCCGTGGATATGCACGGCTTTGGACATCCGTGGATATGCACGGCTTTGGACATCCGTGGATATGCACGGCTTGGGATACACTGCCATGTCTTCCTTCTCAGAATGCATTTATTTTATGTGGATTCCAAGGGATTCGATTTCCATACAAAACACCTGCCTTGTTTCCTCAGTGTTTCTCTTCTTAGTTCAACAGTCAGTTCTAGGGATGCACCGAAAGGGAAATTCTTGGCCGAAACCGAATACCGAATATAGGAAACAGTTGGCCGAAAACCGAATACCGAATAGCCGAATACAGCTTTGTTGTAAAGCTACCTGATTATGGCAAAAGACATGATTATGGATTTTCATAATCGATTCATCGGGCGATTATTTAAACGATTAATCGGATTATGGCAGCTTTTTTGCAATTACCTTTAAAAAAAATGCTTCAAGTTATTGTAGGCATGTTGTAACTAACAATAAAGACAATAAAAATGAATACTCCTTCAAAATTAATATTTTACCCCCTTTTTAATACAATTTGATTTCATTGCCATTCCTTGTACTTGTAATGCTACTGTAATCTGTAATGTTGACTGTGTATAGCTGACTGTCTTTCTTCCCATTTCTATCTCTGGGACCCCAATGTATTTTTATTTCTATTGTAAAAATCAATGTAAATTTTGAGTGTATTTGGTTCCATTTTTGCACTCTGTTACAGACCCCCACTTGGTTTACTTCCTAACTATCAATAATTTAGCTGGAACTCCCACTATGAGAACCACTGTCCTACACAGTGTGTGGGCACGCACACGCACACGCACAAGCACGCACAAACACACACACACACACACACACACACACACACACACACACACACACACACACACACACACACACACACACACACACACACACACACACACACACACACACAATAGCATGCATTGCTAGCTGATAGGGGAAAACGTTCTTATTTAGCAGCCATATTAGCATGTTCTCTAGGCTCTAGTATCACATATTGCCAAAGTTAAACAGCACTGAACAACTGATCATTGTTAAGCAAAACGTTCACGGACGTTCTGCTTCTGCTTTTGCCCTGCCTGTGCCCACTTCAATGCGCTGCTGAGATTACACACAGGTGGAATAAATTTGAGGAGCTAACGAGCAAGCTACTGCTAGTGTTCGTCGTAGCCTGCCTGCAAAATGACAGATTCAGACATTGGGGAGCATTTTTTGTCTTTTTTGTCTTTTTAGCATCTAAATAGACAGTGGCGGTGCTCACAAATACCATGTTTTGGGACCTGTTGATGAGCTCGCAGATTTCGCGGAGCGCATCGCAGCCACAGCACAGAGCAACTTGACGCTGTGTGTGTGTGTGTGTGTGTGTGTGGGGGGGGGGGGGGGGGGAGACTGAGAGGTAGATGCGGAGCGCTCTGGTTACGTTCAAGACAATCGTGTGTTGTGTTTATACCGACCCGGTGTTTTGACTATTCGGTGATATATTTTCGGCCTATTTGAGCCGAAACCGAATAGGCCGAAAATACATTTTTAGCCATTTTCGGCCGAATATTTTCGGTGGCCGAATTTTCGGTGCATCCCTAGTCAGTTCAGTACAGTTCTTGGATTTGTGATTACCATTAATATGCATTTTGAATCATCTCTGAAACTCGCAGCATGGAATGCAGCTGTCGAGGCAGCGCCGCCGCTGTAGGTTTTCCTTTTTTCCGTTATTTTCTCCCAGTTGCGCTCTGAGCGCTCTCTTGATTCTCTCTCTGGGGGGGTCATGCGTTCCTTGCGTAAGATTGGCCGTTCTCTCACGGCTCTCCACTTCTTTTTGTATAGGTGCCTATCAGATGGGGGTAGCACCCGCAGTTTCATTAAAGAGGATATTTCCGGAGCACTTAACCTGCCAGTTATAAAGAAACGTTGAATATGTATGTGTTTGGTTCCAAAACACCCCAGAGAATTACCTGCAGGAAAGTGAAGGCTCGTTTGAGAAATATTAAGAACAATCAAAGCATTGATGTCCATTTATTGGAAACACCCAAGTTGAGCTCTTCTATGATTAAAGCGCCAAACGGAAAGATAAGGAGGGACTTGGAAGCAAAAGGAATGCCCATAGCCGATGTACCCATCATATAGTGGGGTTCCGTCTCCATGTTAAATTTAGTTGTCATTTACAACTCATGTAAAAGTTTCACTTTCAGTACTAATTTGAAGGTGAGGGTCTATAGAACCATTTTGGTTCGAGTGGCAATCACCAAAATAAAGTAATTGGCCTATAGGGGGCGTAGTCAGGTGCCAACCCCCATCAGCCCTACCAAAATATGTAAACTGTTGTAACTTTTGATTAAATTATCCAATCTGAACATATGATATATGTATGGATTCACAATCAGGAGTAGCATTTGGTACTTAAACCTTAAAGTTAGATATTGGAATATAATACACCACTCCTGTGTTATATTTGTTTATTTATTTTTTAGTTATACTATGTACTGCCACTATAGGGGGCAGAGTAGCAGGTGTGTCTTAATTGTTCAGACTTGGTAGCTTGTTAGTTATAAGACTAAGCATACTGCAGAAGAGCATGAGCTGCACTGATTGCTCTGTTGTGGTATTGATATTTTGAAGGTAAACATGACCATAAAAACATTGAAGTTAAACATGTCATGAAGGATCCTAAAGTGTTTTTTATGAATATGGATAGTCATGTGGGATAAGTGGCCAAAGTACTACATCCCAATAGTATGAGCTAGCATTAACCAAAGTAGCCTGTAGCTATAGCACAGGCTAAAACTAAAGGCTAGCTACAGTATAGCAATTATGCTGAGGATTGTGTTTTCATTATTATTACAATGGTAAATGTGAATGTAGCTTGTACTGCTGACTGTTTTCTTGTATCTATTAATATGTTGAGGCAAACTGTTAAATACAAAAGTTATATAATAATATAGTAATACAATATTTTCTATATTTTTTCATGATATGACCCTAACAGAAAACTAAACCTGGATAAAGTATTTGTCTGTTATGGCTGGGACAACGAAATGGTAGTTGTGCATTTTGTGCCAAAAGCAAACTGAGGAAAGACTTGTTTGCCCTCTTGCAAATCCAGTTGCCAGTCGTAGAGAAGGAGCCTACACAGACATCATAGGCCTTGCAAGTCAGTTCAGAGCAATTGACGCTTCTCCCCACCCAGACGTTGAACTTCCAGATGCAGAATCCATGAAGCTAAATCGTGCATTCTGGCATACAACTTGTCCGCATCTGTATAGGGCAACAGCACTTGACAGTGCAAAAATAAGGCATTCTGGAGGTGCTGTGGCATTGGCAAGAAGATCATGCCGGACTGGTGCACCTGTTAATCGTAATAAATGTCTCTTTTGTGGTGAAGAAACATATGCAGCAGACCATTCGTTACAGAAGGTAGAACTCACCCAAGAGATAAACGACAAGGCAGTTGCGCTGGGAGAAGACCGTATCGTGGCACTCCATGACTATCCATATTCATAAAAAACACTTTAGGATCCTTCATGACATGTTTAACTTTTTTGCTTACCTTCAAAATATCAATACCACAATAGAGCAATCAGTGCAGCTCATGCTCTTCTGCAGTATGCTTAGTCTTATAACTAACAAGCTACCAAGTCTGAACAATTAAGACACACCTGCTACTCTGCCCCCTATAGTGGCAGTACATAGTATAACTAAAAAAATAAAATAAACAAATATAACACAGGAGTGGTGTATTATATTCCAATATCTAACTTTAGTTCCCCACATATGTATACTGCATTGTCTCATTTGAGTGAAATATTATATATTGTCCTATTATATGTATTTTTTCCAATTAGTCATTCATGATAACATAGGTATAGGCACCAACATCACCATTCTAGGTTCAACAGGATAGAAGTTAGGCGTAATGTAGTAATTCAATGTACATTGGCAGCCATCTTTATTTTGTTTCTATATCAGATTATTCAAAACATTAATATTTGAAATCCAGTTGATTCCTCACACAGGATTAACTTGATATAGCAAGAAAAACAAAGAAAAAACAGCAATATAAGAAAATTAAGACATTTTTCAAATAAACATAATTCCGATTTTGGCCATTTTGGAAATTTGGCAAAAATATATAAATAAATATATATAAAAATATATTTTTTAATTTGTAGACTTGCCACTCGAACTAAAATTGTTCTATAGGTCATTATCTACAAATTAGAAGTGAAAGTAAAACTTTTGTTGAGTTGTAAATGACGGTCTGTCTAGGGACCCCACTACTAGTTTTTAGCTCGTTTTTCCTGCTATTTTTGTGGATATACACCAATACTGGGTGGAAACAAATATTATATGTCTAATACCAAATGCTACTCCTGATTGTGAATCCATACATATATCATATGTTCAGATTGGATAATTTATCAAAAGTTACAACAGTTTACATATTTTGGTATAGGGCTGATGGGGGTTGGCACCTGACTACGCCCCCTATAGGCCAATTTTTTTATTTTGGTGATTGCCACTCGAACCAAAATGGTTCTATAGACCCTCACCTTCAAATTAGTACTGAAAGTGAAACTTTTACATGAGTTGTAAATGACAACTAAATTTAACATGGAGACGGAACCCCACTAATAGGGATGGATGCAGTGGAATTAGGAGTCCTAATTGGCGGAGACCAATATTGGAAAATGGTCACAGGAAAAATGGAGAGACTGAATGAAGGACTATAGTTGTACTGGAAAGTGTATTTGGATGGCTGGTGCAAGGAGAAGTGACCACGCTAAATATCATAACTGAAATTGTGGACATTGAAGTGATGCACATCAGCGTCAGAGAGGAACAGTAACTGACTGTCAGATCAGTTACGCAACTTTTGCATTCTGAGAAGGAAGACATGGCTGTGTATCCCAAGCCGTGCATATCCACGGCTTCCCAAGCCGTGCATATCCACGGCTTCCAAAGCCGTGCATATCCACGGATATCCAAAGCCATGCATATTCACGGCTTCCCAAGCCATGCATATCCACGGCTTCCCAAGCCGTGCATATCCACGGCTTCCCAAGCCGTGCATGCCTATTCCCACTATAGGCTGAGGAAGAAATGCCACTTGACAGTTTTCAAATCAGCCTCATGGTGGCGCTACAACAGGCCAAGTTGCGTCTCACACACACACACACACACACACACACACACACACACACACACACACACACACACCACACACACACACACACACACACACACACACACACTGTGGCGCTGAGTATGACGCTCAGTGTTGGGTTCCTATTAATAAAATGTGCACTGCAAAATCTGCAAATACTTCTCAGTACAAAACTGTCACTCCAGAGCAGGCCCTGACTTACTGAGTTGTTGACAAGACAAAGAGGTGTGAAATAGGACACCAGCCATAAAATAGGGGGAAGCCACCAACTTTAATAACAACTATAATATCTATATATTTTTATGTAATACAGTGGTTTTCAACCTGGTCTGGGGACCACCAGCACCCTTGAGGGGGTTTCAGCTAGGTAGTCTCCAGCTTGGTAACCAAATGGACTCTTATAGATCTTTAACTCTTGAGAGCGTAACCCGTCCATTTGGTTTCATTTTAAACTCTCAAGAGTTCAATTATTGTTAAGATCTGCATAATAAGTCTACACAAGAGAATGTAGAATAATTGTTATTTTGATCAACTTTTGCCTGTTGTCTCTCCTTAAGTAGGCTACCATCATCAATACACATGCTGTATTGATGATCGTACATGGAGAGATTGTGGTCAAGATCTTATTAAATTAAAAAGTTTTGGGTCTGAGAGGCTACATCTCATAAAAAAATGGTGGTCCATATGGATAAAATGCCCAATAAATAATGGGACTTGATACAATAAGGTTTGAAAACCACTGTATTACATAAAATTATATAGATATTATCTAGCACTGATCATGACACGGCTGTCTCAGTCAGTCCGTTCATGGTGAGCACTGAGCCAAGCTGGCTTCAGCATATAGGCTGGCAGAAGAGTGAGATACAAGCGTCCCTACATTCAGCAAGGTCTTTAGTCACCTCACGCCATCTGCTGGGCCATATGTGCCATATGCATGTCCAACTTCCTGGTCTCAACTGCGCATGTTTCTTTCCTTCCATGGAGCAACATGGTGGCACCCGTACAGTCTTCGCTTCCTGTCCTCTTTATACAGTCCTTGGTTCCACACAAGGAAGCTCTTAGAAGGAAGTGAAGTTGTCACGTGACTGGGCTGCGCCATGACACTTTCATGGACACTTTCATGGGAGCCAAACTCACACCGGTAGTGCAATGAATACATGGCAGTGAATGGAGCCGGCTGAACCAGCTCATAACAAACATTATACATGAACGATTGCGAGCTTTGTCATATAATTGGTTCAGGAATATGAAAGAAGACATAAAGTGATATCACAGTATCCGAGTGGTTGTTTTTCGACTTAATAACTATTTATTTTTATTGAGGTATTTATAGAAGAGCAGTACGTTTTCTGCCTGGGCTGCTCTCTGCTCTTTGAAAAAATAAATCACATTAAGTAGTATGCACATCAAAAAATTAGACGGCCTAAAATAACGTGTTATATATATTATTTTATTTTCCAGAAGCGATCATTTACAAAAGGTCTCAGTCATTCATAAATAGTGTTTGTTCATGAGCTGGTCACTGAGCTCTCATTGGCTCCAGTGCATTCTGCCGAACTTCCGGGTGTAGTTTGGCTCCCGTGAAAGTGTCCATGAAAGTGTCATGGCGCGTGACCACTTCACTTCCTTCTAAGAGCTTCCTTGGTTCCACAGCCCAAGGCTTCCTGGAGGTGACAAACAGCCAGTACAGGGGGAAAGCTTAAGCTGACCAATGGCTGAGGGCCTGGTACAGACAGCCAATCACAGGAATGCTCAGAGTAGAACAGAAGTTTTATATGAGTGAGCATGTGTCCCCTTGGACCAGATTCTATAACAAACCAAGATGAATCCAACCTCGTGTGATAGCACGATGAACCAGCCCTGTATTACACTGCACGGGCGACCAAACGCAGCCTCACATTGACCAATGGTAAATATGAATTCATGCAATAACTATGAATAATGATATCTATGTGTTGTGCTGTAAACCTGTAAACTGACAAATGTATTATGTATTCTGTCTCATCATTCAGGTTTTTTACCTAATCTAAACAAAGGCCTGAACAAGGGCTAATCACTAACCCAATCTAAAAGAGCTAAACTCATTGTGTTTAAATGTATGTTTATGAAATCATAATAAAAATATATATAAAGACAAGGAGTTATGTTATTTTAGGTTGCGAATGGCCTGAGATTTGAGTAAACACGTTGACCCTGTGTGAAGTTGCTTCCCTTTCAGAGGGATAGGTAGCACGATATGTTATCAATTAGCAAAGAAATCGTAGCAAGCTATAAATCTGAACACACACACACACACACACACACACACACACACACACACACACACACACACACCCAAACAAACATGTTTAAATTACTCCTAAACATTTTGCCAAACATCACACACTCTCCTATCCTCCTGGAGGCACTTTTTCTAGTTTTCTGCATCTCTTAGGGCCCATTTAACCATGTAATGCGCATGTTTAATCAGTGGCACGGTTTCCATTGAGGTTCAATCATCCAGACGATAAAGGCATATAATAACATCAGTGCGTTAAAATGTGATCTAAAAGCACGCTAATGTGTTTAAATAACTATAATAAAGGATACATTAAATATAATATCGCCTGGTGCGATCGTCAACAGCGCTGCCTGTGTCTGCTTGCAGTAACAGCAGCACAGCCTGCCTGTCACTCAAGACGGCCGTGGCCACGCCTCCGTCCCCTTTTAAGGGAAAGGGAGGGACGTTTTCAGCAGAGAAATGAACCAGAGAACAAAGTGCAGGTCGCGGTGCGTCTTGTTTTGAATTCTTAATTCTGTTTGGAACTACACCAACGAAAATCTAGAATCGGGTTATATTTTTTAATGAACAATTTCTAAACAGTATTCAGAAAACGAACCATATTCTATGTTTTAATTTACTATTTATATATTTGACAAACAGTTTTCAGAACACCAAACCGTATTCTGAATACTGTTTGTCAAATACGAAATTAGAATTCAAATGACCGTAAAATACACGGACCCAGTACCTACGGGGACACGGGGGGAACATGCAAACTCCACACAGAAAGGCTCTTTTGCCAACCCCACCTATAGGGTATGGGCACTGGTGATGCAGAGGAGATCACCCGCCCCCAGCGCCCACGGAGTCCCCAGCGGGAATCGAACCCTGGACCGTAGCAGACCTGTGCTACCGTGCCCCCTCACTCACAACCTTTTGAGTAATAAGAGTTCGGGCCGATACGCAGCAGAGCTAATGCAAACGGTGTGAGGAGTTGTGAGCTTTTCATGCTGAATTTTTATATTATTATAATTATTAATTAAAGTGATTCTATGTATTCTATGTCTCAATTACCGTAGCTTTATATGATTTCTTAAAAGTTTTTAAATCTTTGTTCAGTATCCAGAAGGTTCCAAAGGTTTACCCCAATCTCTTTTAGGTTGGTTCTTGAAATTCTGATCTTCTTAAAAAAATAAACGTTTCCCCTGAGCTCATATATGCTTTATCTGGGTTTAAACAGCTCCTGCATGCATGCAGGTTGGAAGTGTCTTATTGTATACCTTGTACATAATTGTTGCCGTACTAAGGTTGATTGAGTATGCGGTTATTAATGAAAAGTGGGTTTGTAGGTGTGTAATATGCGGCCTGGTTGACAATAAATTCGTATTGCTTTCTTTTGAAGGATACAAACAGACTGTCAAGATGAATATCCCTGAGGTGACAATATATACAATTATTTCTAGTAATATAGATCCAGAGACCTGTGGGTTCCTGTTTGTTAAAGTGCCTGGCTAGTACAGCACATAAACTAGAAAAAGTGCCCTTCCGGGCACAGGTCTCCACCAGGTTATCCACAGATCCGTGCAGTTAGAGGTAAAAACACTTTTCGGCCAGTTATAGCGCCACCTTGAGGCTGAGTTGAAATTGTTCATGTGGCATTTCGTCCTCGGCCTAGTGGGAATGTGGGTGCACAATTTCACGGAAATCACGCGATGTGTTCATGATTTGCAGCATTTTGTTTGAAAGTGAGCACTCCTGTGAACTTTGGAAGCCAATCTTAACCAATCAGGATGGAGTCTGATAAATCTGAAAGACCCGTTTCGTTGAATGGCTCTAGAGAGACTGTGTACCAATTTGCGTGATGTTTGGACAAAATCTGTAGGTGTACTGTGCAAAAACTTGTTTTGCACAAAGCGGCCTCCTGGTGGCGCTATAACAGGCCGTTCTGGAAAGTTTGGGGCAGAGGTTCATGGTTGGCATCCAGGGAGTGTGTGTGCAAAATATGGCATCGACCGGGTTAACGGTGGCCGAGATTAGCTGTTCACGGACACACGGACGGACACACGGACGGACACACGGACGGACGGACGGACACGCGGACGGACGGAGTGCAAAACATACTCTCCCCACATGCTTTCGGCCTGGTGGAGACAATTACACATTTTAATCACAGAGAGAAGTGCGAGGTACTGTTCTGTAGACTAATTAACTAGCGAATGCCTCTGCATTAATTAGAAAAAGTTGCCTCCACAATGTGTTAATTAATGTTTGAGTGTTACAAGGGCCTTATTAAAACTCATCCTCTGCCAGCGCTGTCATTTCCAAGTTCTTTCCAAAGCCTGCACCGCCAATGCCACACTGCGGCACGATGTGACACGTTGTGTACTTGTAGATCCGCTATTTCCACTGGTTAATTTTATATTGTTTTATTCATGTATGCTGCTGCATGTATATCTCTGCTGTCCGGAGGAAACCTGAGTCATAATTCCAAAATGTACATTTTTCAGGAAATGAAAAATATACATTTTTAAGGAAATTAATTATAAAACCTTATATTTTTTAAACGATGTAATACTGCCTCATGAAGAGGTGGTGGAGGTAGCTAATTTAGCAGACCGTTTGAGGGTACAATGCGTTTTTTACTACTTTCCATTGGTTCAATATTTTGGAAACAACACACAGATGTAAAGTGTGTTCAATAGCACTGATTTATGGGGGGGGGGGGGAATCTAAAACCACATTTTTTTTATGAGGTTATGAGGTTTCCTCCGGACAGCAACGATATGTACATGTAGGGGAAAGAAGGGATTTGAGTCGTGACCCTGCATGAAAATTGGTCTGTGATCCACAAACGGGTCCCGACCCACTGTTTGGGAACCAGTGGGTTAAATTACTCGAATTGGGCTCTCCAAATACTGTTGATAAGAAACCCAGTGCCATGGTAATAGTGAGAACTTCTTCATGCATGGAATTCCTTCCTCTGTGTGGAGAGAGCTCTTGAGACATTTCCCCCTTCAAGTGAAGTGAGGTAAATTATGCACGTTGCCTGAAGCAAATGTGAAGATTTGCTGCATTGAGCGACATTTGGTGTGACTTCCTTCAAGAAGAAGAAAAAGCCAAAAAATACAGCAAAGCACCTGCTAGTTCTGCAAGTTCTAGAAGACATTCTCCAATTAAAATGTCTAGTTGAAAATTGCCGATTTTTTTGGCCCTATTTTCAACAAATAATCTGCAATTTTCAACGACAGTAGATCTCCTATTTTGACAGAATAAGGACGCTTGATGTGATTAAATGAAATGTTACTCAGTTAATTGCGAAAAATGTATCCCTTTTGATTGATGGATGAGCTGAAGGATGCTGAAAATACTGCTATCTGCAAACCAAGACAAGACGGTCTACTCTACACAGCTGCATGGCTCAGGAGGTAGAGCGGCCGCTTTGGGAACCGGAAGGTTCCCAGTTCGATCCCGGGCTCCCCCACAGTCAGTGTCGAAGTGTCCTTGAGCAAGACTCTGAACCCCAATTGCTCTCGATGAGCAGCTAGGTTGGTCCCTCCTCCGCCATTATGTGAATGGGAGAATGTAAATGCACAATCATTGTAAATGTACCGTTTAGCCACATTACGGCGACATGTCGAGCATATACAGTATACCAAGCAGGTGCTCGTTTCGGTGTGATTGTGTGTGATAGTGGCAGCAGGCGGGAGTGTCAGCCATCTCCTGCTGGGTACTAATGGCCCGGCCACGGTGCTTCAGTTTGGGCTACAGCTGCCTCCCCGCAGAGACTCCTAACGGAGACTAATAACCGTCGCAACACAAACCTCTCCTCTCCGCCTTAACTATTTTATAGTCAGAGCACACCTCTCTCTCTCTCTCTCTCTCTCTCTCTCCCCCTCTCTCCCCCTTCTCATTTCTCCTCCTCCTCCTCACCTTCATCTCCCTTCTCATCTTGCCACCTCTGGGCTCTCGGACGACAGGCAGCCACACACACACACACACACACACACTCACGCACACGCACACACACACAGTCACATACACGCACGCGCACACAAACACTAGGGGTTTCCCTTTCATTTAGCAGTGAAGGATGGGCTTGAGAGCAGTGGAAGGATTGTAATGATCTGTCCTGATGAATATAATTAGGGAGAAAGTGCTGACTGAGCGACACGAGGCAGGCTTTAAAGTGGCGAGATGGGACTTAAGCAGCGAGCGAGCGCGCCCAATGCCTGAGGAGCCCCTGTTCTTGATTGCTTGTCAAGGCTCATTGGCCAGACATTAAGCGAAATATGATCTATCGAGAAATAAACAACGGATCCTTTGTCATTATTTAAAATGGTGTCACATCACAACCCACCATGCACCACATTCTGTTAAACAAGTAAAAGTCCAGAATTCAAAATGTACTTAAAGTAAAAGTACTCATTGTGCAGTGCATTTTAAGTTTTCAAATACAAATCTTTCAAAAACACACGCACGCACGCACGCACTCACACACACCTACACCTCATTTTCGCTGCTATCTGGACAAATTATGTAGGCCTATTTACAATATGATGACTGAGCAGTTCTGAAAAAGATGCCGTTTGAAATGTCTCCAGAGGTCAGTTTTATATCAATTTGTAACTCAGGTCCGTGGTTACATCTTACACTCTCAAACATTTAATGATAACTTATAGCATATCTACAAAATGTAATGTAATTCCGGTGGTTGGAGGTTTTCTGCCCTGGTAGAAGTTTGGTCTCCCACGCAGAGCAGGAGGTTCCAATCCCAGGTGTCTCATCTCAGAGACAAATATTGTACTTGGACAATTATTTGAAAACTTGTTTAGTTATAGTTACTTGGTTTATTTTGATCATTATTATTATTACAAAACACACCCACTTTAAACGTTGGCTATTTGAAAAATATCCAATCTACAAGCTCACAATGCGTCAAGTTTGCAGTTCGGCTATTTTCAAAACAAAAGATTTCTATACATCATACATTTTAAACATATATAAAAACAAATTACCAGGCTTTTATTTGTAACAGAGTGTTTCTACATTGCCGTATTGATACTTTTACTTAAGTAAAAGTAGTGGTTTTTCCTCCACTGCATAAGTCATAAGACGTCAGGATTGCAGCTTTGGCACAGAGGGTAATTGTCCCTAGCCTAGGGTGTCCAGATGTTAGCATGTGGTGCAGCCAGCTGTGTGTGGCTGGGTGGAATGCAACGTGTGGCTCTGTGTCCAGTATATGTATGCTGGGTGATAGCTCTGTGTCCAGTCACAGTATATGTATGCTGGGTGATGGCTCTGTGTCCAGTCACAGTATACGTATGCTGGGTGATAGCTCTGTGTCAGTGTTTCCCAAAGTTGGGTCTGGGGACCCCCAGGCGTCCTTGAGGGAGTTCCAGGGGGTCCCCAGCTAAATGATAGTTTGAAACCAAATGGACCCTGGGTCTGTAACTCTGAGAGTGTATACAAATTTGTACACTCTCAGAGTTAAATTAACTTTTATTAGATTTTACAATATAAATTGGGGGTCCCAGAGATTGAAATGACATTTCATGGGGGTCCGTAGACTAAAGCATGTCAAACCTGTTGTCCTTGAAATTAAATGGGTTGAAAGTCACTCGGTAGAGCCGTAAAAATCTTCTCTTATGGGGGTCCCTGGCATATATTTTCAAATGGGGGTCCGAGGGCTAATTAGTGTCAATTTGGGTTTCCTTGACACGAAAATGTTTGGGAAACATTGCTCTATATGTGTCCAGTCTTTCACCCAGTATACGTATGCTGGGTGATAGCTCTGTGTCCAGTATACGTATGCTAGGTGATAGCTGGACATTTATCTAGCTCTGTGGAACGACACCTCTACAACAGACAGACATTAACCCAGTAAAACCTGCATGATGAGGCCGATTCAGAAAATGACTTGACGGTTTTGAGAAGAGAAAAAAAAAGAAAAAACGTATGTTGCTGTATCAGTGGCGCTCACACTTTTTCATGACAATGACCCTCCGCCCCCCCAAACTTATATGAATTTGGCCGCAGACCCCCTGCCCATCTCAAAATATCTTGTTCCAGGGACCGCCAGAAGCCAAGATAACCTCATAGCCCATAGCTATGAGGCTGTATATCTTTAATTTTTTATTTTTTTATAAAGTATAAAATAATGCTTTGTATCTAAAATGACACAGATGCTTTCCCGTCATTAACGGGTTAACAATGGCTATAAATATAAGTCACACAGGCGCGCCCGTGGCCACACGCACAGATGTGTGCTCGGCCTGCTCGTGTGCACGCCCGGCATGCACATACACGCACACACACGCGCACACACACACACACAGACCATCTGTCGTTGTGGTGAAATACGCAAAGAGTTGACGTTTACGACACTCCATCGTTATTCCTTTGACAGGGAGAGAATTCAGACAGAATGGAGTCCTTATCAACTGGGCTGCTCTGGGTTATAGATCTCTCCTCCTCCCTTTTATACTCTTCTCTTTCTCTTCCTTCCACCTTTTCTTTAGACTTCCTTGTCTACTATATTGTTCTTCTCCCTCTCCTCTCCCCTCTCTCTGCTCTGCTGCACTGTACTCTCCTCTCTCCACAAAGCTGTCAGCGTATACTTCAAAATAAGTCAATTTCGTTCTTCTCTTTTTTTTCACGGCTTGCCGTTCCTCTGTGGACGGTATTGTTTTATACTCGATGTGCACTTTAGTTATATAATAATTATATAATAATCAATGTAACTAGTACTTTGATTATTATTACGAAACATGCATTAAACACTTCAGGCCATTTGAAAATTGCCGATCTACAAACTCACAATGTGTCGCGATGCAACATATCACAAGCTCACTACAAGCTCGATCACAATGTGTCATAATGCGACGCATTGTGAGCTTGTAGATCGGCTATTTTCAAAATACTTTTGAAAACTTTGCAACTTTGTAAGAAATTCTGCAAGTGAGTGAGTACTTTCTACTTTTGGTATTTTATTTACAGTAAGTACATTTTGAGTATAGTTCTACATATAGCAGCATTGATACTTTTACTTAAGTAAATAAATGCTAATACTTGTTCCACCACTGTCAACATTGGCACAGGGGAGGGTGAGCACTGGCACAGCCATGTATATACCGGATTATCATTTCATGAAGAAAGAAAATAAAAAATGTAAGAAATAAATTCCTTAAATTAGAAAACAAATGTTTAGTGATAATAGCAATCTCACAGAGATCACAATGCTTGTAGATCTGATATTTTCACCAGTTTGGGTCCCGCAGGCAAACGTCTATAAATTTCCCCTTTGAGTCACGAGCTAAAAAGTTTGGAACCACTGTCCTCTACACTGTATAGTACAGTATACAGTGGAACCACTGTCCTCTACACTGTATAGTACAGTTAAGTATACAGTGGAACCACTGTCCTCTACACTGTATAGTACAGAATACAGTGGAACCACTGTCCTCTACACTGTATAGTACAGAATACAGTGGAACCACTGTCCTCTACACTGTATAGTACAGAATACAGTGGAACCACTGTCCTCTACACTGTATAGTACAGTATACAGTGGGACCACTGTCCTCTACACTGTATAGTACAGAATACAGTGGAAACACTGTCCTCTACACTGTATAGTACAGAATACAGTGGAAACACTGTCCTCTACACTGTATAGTACAGTATAGAGTGGAACCACTGTCCTCTACACTGTATAGTACAGTATACAGTGGAACCACTGTCTGCACTGTATAGTACAGTATACAGTTGAACCACTGTCCTCTACACTGTATAGTACAGTATAGAGTGGGACCACTGTCTGCACTGTATAGTACAGTATACAGTTGAACCACTGTCCTCTACACTGTATAGTACAGTATACAGTTGAACCACTGTCCTCTACACTGTATAGTACAGTATACAGTGGGACCACTGTCTGCACTGTATAGTACAGTATACAGTTGAACCACTGTCCTCTACACTGTATAGTACAGTATACAGTGGGACCACTGTCCTCTACACTGTATAGTACAGTATACAGTGGGACCACTGTCTGCACTGTATAGTACAGTATACAGTTGAACCACTGTCCTCTACACTGTATAGTACAGTATACAGTGGAACCACTGGCCTCTGCACTGTATAGTACAGTATACAAACAGAGTACGCAGTCCCGCCCCCTTTCATGACGACGCCAGGCCCAGGAAATAATTCCCAGTGCATTTTTCCCATAGGCATTTTAAAAAGTATTTATTTAAAGACCTTTTAAGTGTCGTACGAAGCCAACTTTAGTCGTGACAAATCATGACAACAAACACAATGTTTTGGACCAAACAAATAATTACAAAGAAGAAAAACAACAAAAAAGTGTTGTAACCTGCCGTTTTTCTTCTTCTTTTCAATTATTTGTTCGGCCCAAAACATTGTGTTTGTTGTCATGATTTGTCACGACAAGAGTTGGCTTTGTCCGCGGCGTAAACATCTTTAAATAAATACTTTTTGAAAAGCCTATGAGGAAAATGAACGGGGAATTATTTTCCGGGTCTCTCGAGGGGGCGGGACTGCGACGCTCTATTCCACATGCTGTATAGGACAGTGCATGGTTCCACTGTATACTATACTATACTATACTATACTATACTATACTATACTATACTATACTATACTATACTATACTATACTATACTATACAGTGTATAGTATAGTATACAGTGTAACCACTGTATACTATACTATACTATATTATACTATACTATACTATACTATACTATACTATACTATACTATACTATACAGTGTATAGTATAGTATACAGTGTAACCACTGTATACTATACTATACAGTGTATAGTATAGTATAGTATACAGTGGATCCACTGTCCTATACAACAGTGGCAGCAGTGGCAACGTTTTCATGTCAAGGACCCCGAAATTGACACTAAATAGCCAGCGGACCACCATTTGAAAATATATTCAAGACACCTCTATAAGAGAAGACTTTTATGGCTCTAGCAGTGATTCAAGGACCCCCAGTTTGACATGCATATTTAGTGTGTACAAATGGAACCAAAATGGACTCATCAGGGTCCATTTGGTTCCATTTCTACACTCAGAGTTACAGACCCATAAGGGTCCAATTGGTTCCAATCTATCATTTAGCTGGGGACCCCCTGGAACTCCATCAAGGACCCCTGAGGGTCCCCGGACCCCACTTTGGGAACCACTGGTGCTGGAACAGTGATTTTTGCCACCTGGATCTGCACTCTGTTTTCATCATGCATCCTCTGATGCGCTTTGACATTTTGTCTCAGGAAAGTTGCCATTTCTGGCAACAGACAGGCACCAGTGGACAAGGTGTGTGCTCCAGTATATCTCGCTATGAATTAAGTGCCATCTGGTCGTGTTTCCAGTCCCTCAGATATGGAATATATCAATCTAATTCAGAAGTTTTGTATCTTCTAATGGTTAGAAGGTATGTACAAACCTCTAAATTCACTATAGCTGAGGGACTAGAAAATAGCAGATCTATTCTGTAGCATATATATCTACAGTATAGCTCACACTGCTCACATCGGCTATTTTCGGATAGTGACACCTTCACACAACCAAGCATAAAATGACTTGTCTTAGTTCTACTGGATCTCTCCACTACAGTCTCTCCCTAACATTTAATCTAGTTTTTTATATAGTCATACTTTTAGTCATCAGAGCTTAGTTTTTATTCCGTTTTTCGTTTAGTTTTCGTGAATGAACACTGATTCCAGAGCCAACAACGCACCCCCCCAATGACACACTTATGCCTATTGATTCCATTATTCAGGTCTGGGGGGGGGGGGGGGGGGGGGGGGGGGATAACCATCATCATCACAGCCCTATAAGTGCCAAAAAGAGGCAATGTGTTGGTGTGCTTCCCGCGCACAAAATGTTCCTTTGACCTTGAAAAACTTATAGTATAAGCTCCCAAGAAACATGCTGCGGCCGCGTTAGACTGACAGACTGGAGGATTGGAGAAGTGGGTGTTTTGGAAGCGGCTCCATCATCTTTTATTTATTTCTCTCTCTCTCTCTCTCTCTCTCTCTCTCTCTCTCTCTCTCTCTCTCTCTCTCTCTCCCTGCACTAGCTTTGTGGCACGGGTTGACTTGGAATGAGAACGATAGAGAATGAGGCAGAAATCAGAGAAATGAAGAGCCTGTTATAATTCTGACCTCCCATACATCGATTGCTCAAAATGTTATACTCGCACAATGTACTATCTACATTGCATCCATTTTTGAGTGGTGCAGCCACTCCATTGCGTAGCTATGTGTGTTCGTCCCTCCCTATGTATGCGTGTCCCTGTGTCTGAGCACGGACAGCTGAAACACCTCACCACTGGATGACACTGTTGCGCAGCGTCTCTCTCTCTCTCTCTCTCTCTCTCTCTCTCTCTCTCTCTCTCTCTCTCTCTCTCTCACACACACACACACACACACACACACACACACACACACACACACACACACACACACACACACACAGCGGTGGCTCAGGGGTAGAGTGGCTGGAAGGTAACCGCAAGGTCGCCAGTTTCAACCCGGGCTCCCCCAGAGTTAGTGTTGAAGTTGTGCTGGTTGGTGCCTTGCATGGTTTCAGCTGCCATTGGTGTGTGAATGGGTGAATATAATGCACAATCTATGTAAAGTGCCTTGGATAAAGGCGCTATATAAATTCACCATTTAACACACACACACACACACACACACACACACACACACACACACACACAACGGCTACACTGCTACAGTACAGCACCATCACTTCAAACTGATCTAAAATATATATATATATTATTATTATTTTTTATCCCACAATTTTGTAACCCAGTTTTTCTTTTCACCCAGTGCCAATTATCTAATGTAATCCTGGGTGCTACACTTCCTCTGCCAACCTGGGGGGGCAGTGGACTGACCTCATGCCTCCTTCTATGCATGAGGAGTCCAAGCTGCTTCCTTTCACCTGACAGGGGGGAATTTCCCCGGCCGGACGTAGCGCGTGGAAGGGACACGTTATTCCGACCAGTTCCGGCTGGCCAGGGGGAGGTAGTTTTAGAGACCAGGATTACTGCATGTTTTTGTGAGGGTATCTACCCTAGGGGACACGGGGAGAACATGCAAACTCCACACAGAAAGGCCCTTTCGCCAACCCCCGCCTCGGGTATGGGCACTGATGACGCGGAGGAAGGAACACGCCGCCAGTGCCCACAGCGTCCCCAGCGGGAATCGAACCCAGGACCTTCTAGCTGTGAGGCGACAGCACTACCAACTGTGCCACCGTGCCCCGTGATCTAATTTGTTTTTAATAAATAATGTTTAGTGTTTTTGTGAGCACAGTCTCTGCGGAACGTGTTCCGGCTGTTGCACTGTTTGTACCTGTATGAGTAACAACAAACAAATCCCTCTTTATTCTTATTCACTGGTTATCAACCAGTGGTCCGGGGACCACCAGTGGTCCTTGAGAATTGTTATTTTGATCAACGTTTGCCTGTTATCTCTCCTATAGCCTGTGACGTATATTTCCTAGCAACTTAAAGAGAGAAGAGAACGGACGACGGACAGTCAGATGAAAGTTTCCAGGTCCATTTTATTGCAGAGTGTAGAGTACAGCAGATCACAGCCATGCAGGGGCTGGAGCCCCATGCATGCACCCAGCCAGCCTCACGGCTTCTGGGCCTAACACACAGTTACAGACATTTCAATAGATCTTTATACAGAAACATCAAAGACAACAGCTGTGAAGGTAGTGGGGGTTTCCAAACCACCACTTTACCAAATTGTTCCCTTATATGGTGGTCACCAGGAAGAACAACAGTCAGGAGCACAGTAGGTGTCGCTGCTTGCAGCTGCTATCAGCAAGCTAGATCCACTTAGCATACAGGGACCCCTGTTCTGTCCATGCATCCTGTTCAAACATGCCTGTCTCTCACTCATGAGAGACACAAAGATCCACTTTAGTTTATTTAAACTATATTATTGTAAATTGTGATTTCCATATACATCACCTACTACATCAATACAGAAAGGAATTGTGGACAAAATGTTATCCAACGACAACAAAATATTATTTCTTTGGTCTGCTGAGTGGCAAAATCTTGTTCAAATGCCGAATGGACCTTGATATTAAAAGGGTTGAAAATTACTGATCTAATTGATTCTTCATTGGATGGATGCAGATATCTTGCCCAGTGCTGTATGTACTGTATCGGGGGAGGGGTTGAAGGATAGGAAGACAGAAATATAGATGAGTAAGGAGACTTTGACTTCCCCCGGGAAGTAATGAAAAGTCACCTCCAGTCAGCAGTTACGATTAACACTGGGGCTTAAAGCACACACACTCACGCACGCACACACACTCACGCGCACGCACGCACACTGCACGCACGCACGCACAGTGCCACCCAGGTTAATGGGTGAGTGGTACTTCTGTGTTAACACATCTGTGCATATTAACAATTCATACCCAATTCACCTCCCTAATATCTCGCCTGCGGCGCAAATTAGCACAAATGGTCTGATGAGGCGGGTGGGAGGGAGGGGTGGGACATCGGGGAAGGTTGGGGGGGGTGGTCTTGAGAGGACACAGCATGCATCATCACGCCTGTCTTGTCGCATGAGCTAATTTCCTGGCCCAATTTGATGTTTTTCTTTTTCTTTCAGGAGGGGTGCGGTTAAGTTCCTCTAAAATAGCAGAGCAGAGGAAGATCACATGCACGCTTCAGGTCGATAATAATAAATATAGCTGCAAGCAGCGAACAGACGGCATCAAACCATAAAAGCCCCTCTCTTATTAAAAGAAGATAAGTTCCTCGACAATTCCCGTCGCGTTGCGGATGCTACCTTGTCTTCTAATGACAGTGCTTCATCTCACAGCGTCTCCTCTCCAATGACCTATACGCAATTTGAGCGCTTTAAATAGCTGGTTTGTAAGGGTGGTGGAGGTTCTTCGTCACAGGAGCGGGAAAGTGCTGACCAGCTGGTATAATTCGGAGTTAGGTCTTGGTGATATCTTTGGCTAGATGGGCAAGTTAAGAAAGCTTAAGTTGCAAGGCTTAGTTTAGATTCTCAAACAGACTAGATATAAAATGATAATCGGACAGAGAACTTGTGCTGGCGAAATGCCTTATAAAAGGAGGGGATGACGTCACCACTAGGTAGGCGTGACATCAACCCTGACATGGTTGGAGACTGGAGATGATGTCACTTTCTGTGTTACGCTGATTGGCTGAAGGGGCTGTCTGCCAACTATGCATTAAGGTCCAGCCTCCACACACCCTTGTCTATAAGTATGCCCTTGTGTTTTTAGTTCCTTGTTTGTTCGTAAATTGTAAGTCAGTTGTTTTTTGCTCCTTGTGATTTTCCATGTTCCTAGTGTTTCCCCTTGCTCCTTTTCATTGTTTCCTCGTGTTCCAGTGTATGTTCCTGATCTCCTATTTTTGGTTAATAAACCCCCCCTTGTATTCGACCTGCCTGTCCTCTGCCTTTGTCTGTGCTTGGATCCAACACCTGCCTGTCCTGAACCGTGACACATTCTTTTTAATGGGTTTTTAAAGCATGGCATAAAACATCATTGGAAAGAAACAATTACATGGGACTCAACTAGGCTAAACTAAAAGGCTTAAGATAAGGTAAAATAAGGTAAAATAAAAACGAATAAAATGTTTGTTAGAAAGTCAATTTTTAAAAGCATCAGTGGACCGTGGTCCTCTCAAGTGCACAGCGACTTACAAAAACTTTAAAAAATGAAACGGGCCATTAGTTTAAGAAGGGGACGATTTGAAAACTTGTGAAATGGGACATTCTGCAGAATGAATACTTTTGGTACTTTAAGTACATTTTGAGTACTTCTTCCACCAGGGAGCCTGATATGGATTGGAAAGGCCTGTTCTGGTAGAAATGATACACGCCACACACACTGTCTTTTTTCCCATGTGTCCTTGAGCCGCATCCTGATATTTATACTATTCCATGATTCTTTCATTCCAACCCGCCTTCCCGCCAATGGGTTCTCTCTCTCTCTCTCTCTCTCTCTCTCTCTCTGTCTCTCTATCTCTCTCTCTCTCTCTCTCTCTCTCTCTCTCTCCAGGGCTATAATAACACAGGGTGTGTGTGAGAGGAGTTAGACTCCTCGGGGGGCTGCCATTGATCAGCCGATACCAGCACGCACGCACGCACGCATGTACGCCACACTCACAGTCTCACAAACGCCCACACTCATGCTCGCACGCATGCACACATGCACACATGCATACACACAGACCTCACTGGCAGAGAAAGGTATTCCATCGCATCCTTTTATTTTTATTGTTTTACATACCATCCAGCTAGGCATGGCACTGACTGGCTTCCTTCCACCAGCATATCAAAGTGTGTGTGCTTTCCATTACAAAAAGTTATAAAATGATTTCAGTCAGGACAGCTCACATTCACATCTCTTCCCTTCCAATTTGGAGGTCTTCCAAGTCCCCCATACTCCATAGTCTACTTAAATACAGGTCCAAAACAACAGGTGGTATATAGTTGGATGGTGGTAGAAATGCAGCAGCAGAATGAGAGAAAGCAGCAAACCTATAATAATACTTCACTAGTTGGAAGAAACACACCATTGTGGAAGGTTTAAAGGTTTTTATTGAATGAAAGGATGAAGTGATGAGGAGGAGAGTGATGATGAGGAGGAGAGCGGGGCGTGGGTTCCGGGGGGTTCGCCGACCCTGAAGTCTTTGGGGAAGGGGTCGTGTGGCGGTCAGCCCGCGGCACACGTGGGCCGTGATCACGTGGCGGTCAGCCCGCGGTATGCTTGGAGGCGTGATCCCCAAAAGGACTACGGGGGCGACTACTAGGCCAGAGTGTTGTGGGCCTGCTTGATGTCGTGGAGGGAGGAGCGGATGTAGGTCAGGTACGCTTGGGAAGACCATCTGCCTAGCAAGCGGACGGTGTGGTCCTGGAGGCCTCGGCTGGCGGCTGTGGAGGCGGCGCCGATGCGGAAGGAGTGGCCGGAAAAGTTTTCCGCGGGGTAGCCTGAGATGGTGAGGATTTGGCGGAGGTGGAGGAGGAACCGGCCGCGGGTGGCGACGGTTCCGTGTTCGTCGACGAAGAGGGGGTCCGGGGGGAGAGCGTGCTGGGATTGTCTGAGGCGGACGTGGTTGGCCAGGGATTCGAAAGGACTGGTGGGAGAGTTGAGGCGGAAGTAGTAGATGGGGATGCTGGGAGGTCTTGCTTCGTTTCAGGGTGAAGACCAGTGTGTCGTGGTCGTGGGAAGTTAGGTCAGAGAGGCAGGGGTGGATTGCGGGGTCGAAGTTCCGGTTGGCGGCTGTGAACTCCGAGCAGCGGAGGAAGCCGTAGAAAGCGAGGAGGAACATGGATTCGAGGGTGGAGTTGAGGGTTTGGTTGGCGTAGCCGGATCTGATGGTATGTATGCAGGAGGCCAGGATCTCTATGGTGAGGGGGAGGCGCCGAGGAGGGAGCCGTGGTTCACCGCGCTGTAGGCCTTTGAGTTGGTGAAGGATTTGGGGGTGCTGAGTGAAGGGATGGGGTGAACCGGTTAGGAGTTTGGTGAAGAAACTGATCCCGCAGAGGTAGACTCGGATTGTGGAGGAACGGGTGGAGAGGGCAGAGGCGCTGTGGCTGATGTAGGCGGAGAGGGAGAGGAGATCGAGGGAAGGGAAAGGTAGGTTTTGGCGGAGATGGAAGGAATGGAAGTTGATCCAAGCTGTCCGGTAGGATGAGAGGGTGGAGTCTGCTATGCTCAGCAGGACGGATTGCTGGGACTGGAGGATGAGGTGGTGGAGAGGATGCTCTAGGGGAAGGTGATGTCGGAAAATGGAGGGACTGGGACCGGAAGGGGATCGGAGTGTGGTGCCAAGGTCTTGAATTTCTGAAAGAGAAAGCGGGAGAGGGAGTCAGCGATGGCGTTGTGGTGGCCGGGGACATGTGCAGCGCGGAGGAGAAACTGGTGGGTGACTGAGAGCCAGGTTAGGCGGCGCAGGAGGGACATGACGGGGAGAGAGGAGCAGCGGCCTTTATTTATGATGTGTACGACGGCCTGGTTGTCGGTGTGGATGAGGACACTTTTGCTGGTCCACTCGGTGCCCCACAGGGCTGCGGCGACGACTATGGGGTAAAGTTCATGGAGGGTGGATGATTGGGTATGGTCAGGGTCGAGGAGGTGGAGTTCGCCGGGCCAGGGGGAGGAGAACCACCTTCCTGCGTAGTAGCCGCCGAAGCCTACTGAGGGGGCCGCGTCTGTGAAGAGTTGGAGGTCTTGGGGGATGATGCGCATGGCGTAGTTGAGGTGGCCGAGTAGGGAAAGGAGCTTGCTGCATTGGGGGAGGTTCATATAGTTGGAGAGGAGGAGGGTGATGCGGTTGAGCTTGTCGGGGGGCAGGGAGGCTTGGAGTGAGACAGTGTCCAGAGTGATGCCTAGGAATTCAAGGGAGGTGGAAGGGCCTTCTGTCTTCTCTAGGGCGAGGGGGACGCAGAGGTCGTTGAAAACGGAGGTGAGGGTGGTGAGGCCGGAAGCGGGGGGTGCGTGAGGGGGAGTGACGATGAGGAAGTCGTCTAGCAGGTGGGTGACGTAGGGGAGCTTGTGGTTGTTGAGGAGGATCCAGCAGAGAGCTTCTGCGAGGGTGTCAAATAGCTTGGGGCTGCTCCTGCAGCCGAAAGTGAGGCGGACAGCGAAGTAATAGGCGTCCTGCCAGAAAACCCCAAAAAGATTCCAGCTGTCGGGGTGGAGGGGGAGGACTTTGAAGGCTGCGGTGACGTCGGCTTTGGCCAGCTGGGCTCCTTGGCCGGCGAGACGAATTAGGTTTATGGCGCCATCGATGGTGGCGTATTGCATGGAGAATGGGGGGCTGGGGATGAGACTGTTGATGCTGGGGGTGGAGGTGCCGTGGGGGGAGGAGAGGTCGAGGATGATCCTCTTTTTTCCGGAGTATTTCCGGGTGGCGATGCCGAGGGGGCTGATGCGGTAGGTGGGGAATGGTGGGGTGGAAAATGGGCCGATCATGAAACCGTTTGTGACTTCTTTTGTGAGCAGGGTGGTGACGGAGTCGGGGTCAGGGTCAGGGTATTGGTGGTGGGTTTGGCGGCGGCGTGGACATACTGGCTGGCGGCGGAGGTGCGGGGGGCGGCGTGGACGCACTGGCTGGCGGGGTGGGTGGGGTTGCCGCACAGGTTGCAGGCGATGGCGAGCCTTCCTGCAAAAATCCGGCAATAAAGTTCAAGGTCCAGTTGGCCCCAGTAGGTGGCGGTATTTAATTGATGGAGCCTTGCTGCGGTGGTGGCGGAGAACTACAATTTACAATTTACAATTTAGGCATTTAGCAGACGCTCTTAATCCAGAGCGACTTACATTTAAGCAAGAACAAAGCATGGGAATACATCACATAAAAAGCATTTATCATGAAACATGCGTAAGCTAAGAAAGTAACAGTGGAATATTTATATAGTGAAACTATACATACACTATACATATAACTATACATCTTTACTACTATGCTATATATGTGTACTATGGCGTGCTATGACTACATACAATACAATTACAGTGTTGTCTACATAACATGCTATAAGTCTGTATCAAATGCTATATAATCCAACAGAAATGCTATCTAAGGGTTTAGGGTAAGTGCTAAGGGCCATGATGGAGTCTGAAAAGGTGGGTTTTCAGGCTACGGCGGAAGATTGGGAGTGATGCTGCAGTTCTGACTGCAATGGGAAGTGCATTCCACAGTTTTGGAGCCAGAAGGGAGAAGAGTTTGGGACGTGTGGAGCGTTGTCCCGGCGTTTTTAGTGAGGGTACTTCCAGCTTCCCTGCGTTGGCTGATCTGAGTGCGCGGGAGGGTTTGTAGGGTTCAATCATACTTGTAAGATATGGGGGAGCCATACCTTTGGTTGCTTTGAATGCCAGCATCAGAGTTTTGTATTCTGTGCGGGCAGCGACCGGGAGCCAGTGGAGGGAGCGGAGCAGGGGGGAGACATGTGAGAATTTTGGCTGGTTGAAGACCAAGCGAGCTGCTGCATTTTGGATCAGCTGGAGAGGCTTAAGTGCACATGCTGGTAGGCCAGTAAGGAGGGAGTTACAGTAGTCGAGTTTTGATAAGACTGTTGTCTGGATTAGGAGCTGGGCTGATTCCTGGGTGAGGAACGGTCTAATTCGTCGTATGTTATAGAGTGTGAACCTACAGGATCGAGTGACAGCTGTGATGTGAGGTTTGAACGAGAGCTGACTGTCCAGGACAACACCAAGATTCCTGGCTGTTGGGACAGACGTTACCAGGGCGTTGTCTACGGAAATAGTTAGCTCCCGCATAGGGCAGGACTTAGCTGGGAAGAAGAGAAGCTCAGTCTTGTCTGGGTTCAGCTTGAGATGGTTGGAGGACATCCACTGTGAGATGTCAGCCAGGCATGCAGTGATGCGCTCTTCCACCTGAGTGGTAGAGGGGGGGAAGGATAGGAACAGTTGTGTGTCATCGGCGTAGCAGTGATAGGATATATTGTGGGCAGAGATGATAGTGCCAAGGGATTTAGTGTACAGTGAGAAAAGGAGGGGACCAAGTACAGATCCCTGTGGGACCCCAGTTTGGAGGGTTCGGGGGGATGATAACAGACCTTTCCAGGAAACCTGGTAGGTCCGGTCGGTGAGGTAGGAGGAGAACCACTTTAGTGCCGTTCCACCGATGCCTAGCTCCGCTAGGGTGTCTAGGAGCAGCTGGTTGTTCACTGTGTCAAATGCTGCTGATAGGTCTAGGAGAATCAGTACTGCAGAGTGGGAAGCAGCTTGGGCAGCATGTAGTGCTTCTGTGACTGCCAGCAGGGCAGTTTCTGTGGAGTGGGCCTTCTTGAATCCGGACTGGTTGGGATCCAGCAGGTTGTTCTGTGAGAGATGGAGAGAGAGCTGTTTGGAGACGACGCGTTCAATGGTTTTAGAAATAAATGAAAGGAGTGATACCGGTCTGTAGTTCTTGACATCTGAAGGGTCAAGGGTTGGTTTTTTGAGGAGTGGTGTTACTCTGGCTGACTTGAGGGCAGATGGGACGCAGCCTGAGGTTACTGAGGTGTTGATGATGGAGGTGATGAAGGGGAGCAGATCAGGTGCGATGGTTTGGAAGATTGGAGACGGGACAGGGTCAAGAGGGCAGGTGGTGGGTCTAGAGGATGTCACTAGTTGTAGAACCTCGTCTGGGGAAAGAGGAGAGAAGGAGGACATGCATGGTATGTTGGGGTTAGTGTTGGTTGAGTCGGATGCTACTTTATGTGGGAGGGGAGGAAAGGAGCTGCTGATATCATCAACCTTCTTCTCGAAGTAGTTGACAAAAACATCAGCAGTGAGGGATGAAGGTTGAGTGGGGGGAGGGGGTTTAAGGAGGGAGGTGAAAGTGGAGAAGAGCTTCCTTGGGTTAGAGGTACAGGATTGGATCTTGGTGTGGTAGAAAGAGGTTTTAGCAGTGGTTAGTGAGTGGGCAAAGGCAGAGAGGAGTGAGTGAAAGTGTGAAAGGTCATCTTGTAGTTTCGTCTTGTGCCACTTTCTTTCGGCTGCCCTTAGAGGTGTTCGTTCAGATCTGAGAGTTTCAGATAGCCAGGGAGCCGGTGGACATGAGCGAGCTGGCCTGGATGAGAGCGGGCAGTGTTGGTCGAATGCAGATGAGATAGAGGAGAGAAAGGATGAGGTTGCAGTGTCAGGTAAGAGGGAGAGGAAGGACTCCAGGGAGGGTAGAGAGGAGAGAATAGAGGATGAGAGGGAGGAGGGGTTTAGGGACTTGAGATTGCATCGGGAGGTGACGTTCGGAGGGTTAATAGGTTTAGGCGGGAGGGTGGAGAGAGAGAGGGAGAAGGTTATGAAGTGGTGGTCAGACCTAGTTGAGGGGGTAACAGAGAGTGTGGAGGGAGAGCAGGCTCTGGAGAACACAAGGTCCAAAACATTACCAGCCTTGTGAGTGGGAGGGGAGGGAGATAGGGAGAGGTCAAATGAGGCCAGAAGGGATGTAACGGGAAGATATTTCTCTGCGGTAGGAAGGTTGAAGTCCCCCAGTAGAATCAGAGGGGTGCCATCTTCCGGAAACGAGCTGATCAGAGAGTCTAGTTCTTCCAGGAAGTTCCCGAGAGTTCCTGGAGGGCGATACAGCACAATGAGGATGAGGGGGACTGGCTGTGATATTGAGATAGCATGAAATTCACATGTGGACAGAGAAAGGTGAGAGAGATTTAAGACACGGAAATTCCATTTGGGGGATGTTAGTAGCCCAGTACCACCCCCTGTACCTGTTTGGCGGGGGGTGTGGGTGAACTTGTGTGAAACAGAGAGCGCGGCGGGAGTTGCAGTGTTATCTGGGGTGATCCAGGTTTCAGTCAGAGCAAGGAAATGCAGAGACTTGAGGGAGGCGTGGCCTGAAATGAATTCAGGCATATTCTTCTTGGTAGCTGCTCGGCAGTTCCATAGTCCTCCCTCCACCACAATGTGATGGCTGGGTGAACGCGCTGGGTAGATGAGATTTGAGGGATCTCTGTGATTGTAGGGGTAGTGTCTAGGGCGACATGAGGAGGACAGTATAGGGACGGTGGGAAAACACATTCTAAACAGGTATAAGAGATAATAATAATAAAGTAATAATAATAATAATGATAATAATAATAAGGTACAACTAATAATTATAACATAATAATAGTAATAATAATAATAATAGGAAGTAGGAAGTAAGTTGATACAAAACCCCTAGGGCGGCCTCCTTCGATGTGTCTGGATGTGTCTAGGTGTCCGGGTCTTGGACACTAGGCTATCTTAGTCAGCCTGTGTGATTCTTTGAAATTGGAACGATACAGCGAGGAAACAGCGAGGGTCTTTGGAACGAACTTTGAAATTGGAACGATACAGCGAGGAAATTTGGAACGATAGAGAAAGGGTATGTCTCCAAAATGTTCGGAACTGGCGGTGATATTCTAGGAACAGGGAGCTGCCGAACCTTACGGCTATAGGTCGAAGATGGTGGAAAGATAGTCGTCCAGCTCCTGGCGCCGGGCTGGGTAGGTGGAGCAGATGACATCTCGGTATAGAGAAAAAGCCAGGCCGAACTCTGCGACGGAACCAAATGGTTCAGAGCGTCTCTGAACCATTTGGTTCCATTTGTACACTCTCAGAGATATGGTGGTCCTTGAAATTAAATAGCTTTATATCTACAATGTTCACTGACATGTCACCATAATGACATAGTGCCCAGAAAAGGGACTTTTGTAGTAGCAAAAAGGCAGCGATTGTGTCGGTGAAAGTTGGGGTTTGAACAGAAAATTAATAGAGGAGGGGACAAGAGAGGAGGAGGGTTGAACATCGAAGGAGTACTTATACCTCCCTCTGGCTTTATGCGAATCTTCTTAAAGATCATTTTGAATTTGTCTGTTCATGACTCCTAACCAACGCTATACCATCTCAAAGGGCAATGTAGTATAATTATCAACACATACTGTACATGCACAAACAACACAACACAAAACAACACAAAACGCACGCATGCACATTCTGCACCCACACGTGCATAAATTGTGATCCAATTAACTTGATGACTTGCATTCCACGCTCATTATGCATGCCAAAAGGTGCTCTTCTTATGAGCAGCAGAAAGCCAATGCGCCCGAAGGCAAAACGCTTAAATATTTATTCATTCTAAATATATGACTTATACTGTACACCACGTTTTGCATATAGGCCACAGTTGGTGTTACTTTACTTTATCGTCTCTGTCGGGGAAACCCTTACCTTTCACGATTCAAATTCCCAAATAGCAAAAGCAAGTAGATCTACAATCTTCAAACGCGTGGCCTCGTGCCGTGTGTAGTATCTAGTAGAGCTTGTGAATCTGCTACTTTGAGATGCTTTTGTGTGACACTGTAGTGTGATTAATGTATATACGAAATAACAACAACCACACAATACGTTTAGTCAGATGAATAGATTAAACAAATATTCATTATAGAATGAGAATACAAGTGTGGATTTAATATGCCATCTTGGCATTCGGCTCTGCCACATTTTTCACCCTGCTCGGCACAATTAAACAACCATCATTACACATTAAGAGCAAGATATAGATATGCACTAACAACCCCCTCACATGGGGAACAGAACTAATAGCAGAGCCCACCTCCACGGTGCGGTGGTGCTGGGGTGGCGGTGGGAGCAAACGGCGCATATAACATCAACCAGGTACGCAGAGACGTGCAGAGAGTGTTAGAGAGGCAGGGGCTGAAATCCCGTAAGAGGGCAGTTGTTTTAGGGTAAAAGGGCAGGGGTTGAAGCCCCCTTTGATGTCTATGTGTGTACGTCCCTGTGTAGAAGGAACACAGGAAGAACGCAGACTTACAGTAGGTGAGCTTAAATACCCTGGCCAATTGGTCAGCTGATTGCCACGTCAGCGTATGCGTTATGGGTCTTGCATAACACTGTATAATAACCCATAATGCAGCGTATTAACCCCTCGAGTATATATACGGATATAGGAGGTTTTTACCCGACAACGACCATAATGTGGATACCCAATATCCTCTTCTGACTTCCTCTGTCTGTCGGCTCAGGAGGACCAGACAAATGGATACAGTATCTGTGAGTCAGTCCGTCACCCGGTTTCGGGTCAAGTTTCTCTCGCCTTTCTTGACACGTGCGCGCATGTTTCTGTGTGTGTGTGTGTGTGTGTGTGTGTGTGTGTGTGTGTGTGAGTGTCTGTGTGTGTGTGTGTGTGTGCGTGTGTGTGTGTGTGCGTGTGTGTGTGTGTGTGTGTGTGTGTGTGTGTGTGTGTGTGTGTGTGTGTGCGTGTGCGTGTGCGTGTGCGTGCGTGTGGCCCTCAGCGGTGATGTCGTGTGAATGATGTGCCCTGCTATAAAACTGGATGAAGCCACTTCCCGCGTCCCCCGGTGCGATCGAGGACACTCGCGCGCACGTGGCGCGCACCGTGCACATGCACGCACGGACACACGGGCACCTTGCTGGTTCCATCCGTCATTTTCCTGTCGTTTGCAGTGAATGGGGTTAACAGCCTCCGCTGTGTTGCAGAGCAGCAGGAGCAGTCCTCATGCCACAGAGGAGAGGCGGGCCTGCATGGGCACAGAGAGAAGGGAAGGGGGGGAGAGAAGGGAAGGGGGGGAGAAAGTCTGTGATTTGGGGATGGTGATTGAGGATAATGGTCCGCCGCCCCTGCTGGGCTCACTTCCACTAAGAGCAGGGGGATGGGAGGGGGCGAGAGGAGAGGGGTGGGGGTGGGGGGGAAATTACATAGTCTGGGTTGCAGACTGCTTGTTACAGTTCAGTGTTTATTTTTTCTTCTTACTTCGCTTCACAGTCCGGAAAGCCTCCTATATCTCCGTGGCCAAACGGGAGAAAACGGCCCGCGGTTTCTGATTGGTATATGTGGGGGCCACTGCCTGACTTGCCTACATATTTACGTATAATGGAAATAAGAGTCAAATAGTACCCTGCAGGCCAGACTGAGTGGAAATAAGAGTCAAATAGTACCCTACAGGCCAGACTGAGTGGAAATAAGAGTCAAATAGTACCCTGCAGGCCAGACTGAGTGGAAATAAGAGTCAAATAGTACCCTGCAGGCCAGACTGAGTGGAAATAAGAGTCAAATAGTACCCTGCAGGCCAGACTGAGTGGAAATAAGAGTCAAATAGTACCCTGCAGGCCAGACTGAGTGGCCAAGTGAGAAAAAGACTAAATGTAGCGAATCAGGCCCAAAAAAAGAGATTCATACTTTGATAGCTCGGCGGCAATATCCGACCTCAAATATGCAACCTTAAATTTGAACCTCCAGGGCGCGTTTGTGAGCTTGTAGGTCGGATATGATAGGCGCGCGCCACGCGACGGAACATGAACAAGGCTTATAAGAAAGACAGAGAAATGGAGGTGTCATTTCAGGAATTGCCATCGTATCGGGTGAGACAGACGGGGTGCGATGGAGTGGAAGCAGAGAAGAGAGAAAAATGGATAACTGCGAAATAAAAGGGAGAGAAAGCGAGATGGAGAGGAGCTGGCAGGGGCCATTTTGTGAAATAGCGGGAGGTGGTAGGGAGTGAGGGAGGAGGGAGGGGGAGACGGGGAGGAGGGAGACGGGGAGGGGGAGGAGGTGAGTTTTGTCGTTTATGAGTTTGCTGCGGAGTGAGGAGGGCCTACTCACCCAGTAGGAGGGAACAGAGTGCTTTTTACTGTAGTTTTAGCACCATTACTCTTCACAAATGTGTGCACATGCACGCACACTACAGCCCTATTCTGTGTTTACGTGTGTGTGTGTGTGTGTGTGTGTGTGTGTGTGTGTGTGTATGCCTGTATCCTGCTGTATGCGGGGTGCGCCATGTGAGGTCTAATTTAGCAGAGCATTCATCAGAGCTTATTGGCCCCCCCAGCGTGCATGATCCACTACCCGCCGGCCCGGCAGCGACAGGGTATTACCATGGATACAACACAGAGGCCCCTTTTACACCTACACAACTTTGGTTCTACAACCAGGTGCCGTTCAAGCTTCTTGGAACCACATGTGCTTTCTAGCGAACATAGCTGGCGTTTCCACTAGCTTTTGTGCCACGAAAAGAAAGCTGAGCCAGAAGGGAATGCTCTCTGTCTACCGAGCAAACTTTGTTCCTATACCCTACCCTACCCTATGGTCATGAAGTGTGGGTCATGACTCATGACCGAAATAATAAGATCACGTCTGATATGAGTTTTCTCACACAGGTGGCTGGCATCTCCATTAGAGAGAGAGGGTGAGAAGTTCAGTCACACGAGAGAGACTCTGAGTAGAGTCGCTGCTTCTTCGCTTGGAAAGGACCCAGCATAGGTGGTTCGAGAATATAGTATGGATGCCTCCCGAACGTCACACTGCACGTCCCACTGGGAGGAGACCCGTCGGCAGACCAAGGACCAGATGGGGGGGGATTACATCTCCACACATGGCCTGGGAACGCCTCGGGATGCCCCAGGAGGAAGTTGCTAATGTTGCTATACTGAAGGCTTTTGGAACTGTTCGCAACCTGACTCTGGATAAGCGGTTGAAGATGGACGGATGGATGGATGGACATTGTGCTCTGGTTCAGTTGGTGGCGCTAATGTAGTAATATACCTAAACACCAAATCTTGAAAAGAAGAAGGATATGTCATACGGGAGTGGCGCTTTCCTACCGGATGCGCACGCACACACGCACACACACACGCACGCACGCACGCACGCACGCACGCACGCACGCACGCACGCACGCACGCACACACGCACACACACAAGTATTAACTCAATAGGCTATAGATTAGACAATATGCATTTTTTTTGTTTCCATTAAATATTTGACCTAAGATCTGTAGAATTAGTCGACGACCCGTGATTTGTGCTTCCGTGGGCTCCGCGTCGAAACTGAATAGGAATGTGCCGCGTAACTAATATCCCAAATGATACACACAAAGACAGATATCCAATACAGTACATGCACAAATCCACCTCTGTTGCTGCTGCTGCTATCACCGGGACTGCACAGAGACGGAACATATTCAGATCAATGTGGGTGTATTGTTAGCCCGCTGCAGGCTTTCATAGTGTTGGTATAACAAGGATATATAGTGCCACTGTTTTCATCTTCTGGCTTCTGAAATCAATATCTCTAATTCAGTCCATTTCACAAAGCACAGCATGCTAGCGGAACACAAAATGGAGGAATAGACAATCTCCTCTGAGGTTCAGCCTTGGGTCAGAATGAGGATGTTAGGTTGTGTGCCTGATTGCTGCAGTGGCATACTCCCAAATAACTTGAACTTTGTTTGGTGTCGGCAGGGCCTACTTACTTTTTTGTTTTACTCCATTTTTATACCACAATTTTGTAACCCACAAACCAACTTCAAATGTACGTGTTCCACAACAACACATACAGTGCAGTGCCCGGCCTTGAGTCGATCGGATACACAGTTGTCCAGAACCACCTTTTTGTTTTCCTTGAGAAACTAAAAAGGGATCCAGGACACTTCTAAATCGATAGAGCTGTATTTCTTTTACCATACTACACAATACTACTTTTTTACCTCCAAAAACTAAGTACGTATACAAATAGCTAAACCTAATAATTTAATATTTCAAACGTTCTTTCACAGAGAAGCTGAGATTTGACAATTTGTAGCGGTCGACAGTACTTGCACGCTCTGCTTGCGCACTGTGGAAATTCAAATTTGGAACTGAATACTGAAGGGAGGGAGGAATTATACAAAGTAGGGTGACATTGATGACATCACAAATACGACCAAATCAGTTGAGCTGTTCCTGAGAGCAATTTCAATAAAAGCCCTTATATGATGAGAGATCCTGATTGTTCAAAATTGCATATTTGTGGGGATAGAAAATAAACAGGGGAGCTAAAAAATATATCTTATTTTATTTTATGTTATAGGTCCTTTAATTATTTTAAGCCTCATACCTGGAACCTAAGCCACCCAAGATCCTGGTGAATCATGACCATAAAACATTTGTCAAAAAATATTTGAAACCCGCAAAAAAGGGGTAAATATAGTATTCAAATGTGTTTGTGTGGCACACAGGCATACATCAGTGCATACAGACACCTGCACATGTGCACAACACCTGTCCTCTACACACACACACACACACACACACACACACACTCACATACACAGTACACACACACACACACACGTGCACACACATGCACGTACGCATGCACGCACGCACACGCACACACACACACACACACACACACACACACACACACACACACACACACACACACACACACACACACACACACACACACACACACACACACACACACGCACGCACGCACGCACGCACGCACATGCACACCTCAGTTCTATCACACACACAACAGCAATAACCATTACTCAGCCATCCTCTGGCACGGTACGGGAGCTCCAATCACAGGCCGTATTTTTCAATGTGTTCTTCTCATCCAGAGCCCCCTTCCTTCCTTACTGTCATCTATTAACATTAATATATGTAATCAATCCTCTCCCAACATTTACATTCCTCCGGTAAAAATGTAATACCCCCCTCCCCCCTCCCCCCTCCCCCGCTTCCATACTCCAGGCTCAGTTCAGCGCACCGCTGATCTTACTAATGCTGAGTCAATTACTACTGCAGGTGCTTCTGAGCCTGTGTGCGTGCGTGCGTGCGTGCGTGCGTGCGTGCGTGCGTGCGTGCGTGTGCATGAGACCGTGGAGGAGGGTTGGGCTAAGGTGTTTACCCTGTGTGTTGGTTTTCCTGAGCTGTATATCTGCCAGCAGAGCTCTCTCTCTAAAGCTTATACTTTTCTAAAAGGCAGTCAGAATGGGAAGCGCTGCAGAATAGTGAGAGGAGGAAGAGGAGGATCAAGAGGCAGGAAGCAGGAACCTGCCTCATGTGCAGTACGGTGGAAAAAGGACTCACATTTTTTGAGTCTCCTACAGACAGCAATGTGCGTCCCTTTGTCCCTGTGTGTGCGTCTGTACGTACGTGAGTCTCCTACAGACAGCAATGTGCGTCCCTGTGTGTGCGTCTGTACGTACGTGAGTCTCCTACAGACAGCAATGTGCGTCCCTTTGTCCCTGTGTGTGCGTCTGTACGTACGTGAGTCTCCTACAGACAGCAATGTGCGTCCCTTTGTCCCTGTGTGTGCGTGTGTACATACGTGTCCACGTGTCCAAGCACGGAAATAGCGTCTGTAGACCACCAAGTGTCACTTGCCTGTGTCACAGCCTAACGCACGCACGCACGTACGCACGCACGCACGCACGCACGCACGCACGCACGCACGCACGCACGCACGCACACACAAAGCGGTACAGTACAGTACAGTACAGTACAGTACAGTACAGTACAGTACAGTACAGTACAGTACAGTACAGTACAGTACAGTACAGTACAGTACAGTACAGTACAGTACAGTACAGCACAAGTACTGTACAGCACCACTTAGTAGAGACTAGTCTGATTTTTTTACTTAGGTGAAAGTGTCAATATGGGGTGGCTGTGGCTCAGGAGGTATAGAACAGGTTGTCCAATGATCTGTGGGTCGGCGGTTCGAATCCCGGCTCCTCCTGTCTACATGTCGAAGTGTCCTTGGGCAAGACTCTGAACCCTGCATTGCCACCATTGGTGTGTGAATGTGGGAAATGAGGATGCTCACGCTGACTGTTCGCCGCTTCAGCTCCCAATGTATGAATGAATGAATGAATGGACAATTGTAAAGCGCTATAAATATGTAATCCATTATTATCAATACTCTATTCTATTCTAGAAGTACAAAATTGGCATGTACTTCATAAAGTACCAAAAGTAGAAAGTACTACAGAATGTCCCATTTCACAAGTTTTCAAATGTATAAAAATCTTTTAAAAATTGCAGATCTACAAGCTCACAAGCTATAATCAAAATCTGTATGTCACACTGTCATGCTCATGTCATACTCCAGTATGATAAGAGCCAAATGCCCGCTCTGTTTAGCTACTGTATATCCAAAGAAAAGGCTTAATAGCAGTCTGTGTGTGTGTGTGTGTGTGTGTGTGTGTGTGTGTGTGTGTGTGTGTGTGTGTGTGTGTGTGTGTGTGTGTGTGTGTGTGTGTGTGTGTGTCTTTGCTTGTGTGTGTGTGTGTGTGTGTGTGTGTATGCTTGTGTGTGTGTGTGTGTGTGTGTGTGTGTGTGTGTGTGTGTGTGTGTGTGTGTGTGAGGGTGTGTGTGTGTGTGTGTGTGGGAGTGACAGATAGCAGTGTGCCTGTCATTGAGATATTAATTGGACTGGGCTTTCACGGCTTGTCGCATTGTCTCTTTGTCATTAAAGGAGCAAATTAAGAACTTTTCAAATCTCTGTTAGTCTGTTAAACATATTCACGCAAGGTCTTTCAGGTCGCTGCTCGCTTCATTTTTTAAATAGACTGTTGCGCAGAGCAAGTCATTGTTTGGTGTTTTAGCTTTCATTGCATGCAGTGTGCACCTTTTGTTGTATTGTGGTTGGAACTCTTTTGTAATGGAAATGTCTAGCTTCCACCAACTGTGCAAAAAAAAAAAACTGCCGAAAGCACGTACACGCTGCATGGCAAGCTTTGACTTTCAGAGTCGAGGCGGAGGCACACATACTTAATGCTGCACAATGACAGGAAGTGTAGACACATTTCACTGTACATTCACCGGCCGTTACGCGTGAATACGCGCAAGTACAATGTGCTCGTGACAAAATGTTATTGTTTGTCCTTGACATTTTCATGTTGCTGTCTGAGGAAAGGCTGGTGAGGATTGTGTTGACAGTTTTTCAGTTGAGGTGTTGTTGACGACGTTGATTCACCCCGTTTTATCAACGCACACACCCACACACACACACGCACACACACACACACTGTACATGCACACACAACACAAAACACATGCACGCACGCACACACCATGGGACATTAACAGAAACAGAAACACATAGAAACACACAGGCCTGAATGACCTGAACAGCTCTGTAACTCTTGAGAGTGTACAAATGGAACCAAAATGGAATTTGGTTTAATTTGTACACTCTCAGAGTTAAGGTGGTCCTTGAAAACAAAACATTTGAGAACCACTAATGTGCCATAGTGTCATAGTAAATCTGTCATAGCTACATATTCTGAAGAAAACCTGGAATCATGACAAACACGCACATGCACTTGCACACGCACACGCACATGCACACACTAAACTAAGGCCTCTTTTAGACGGCGACGATCTCCATATAACACGTCAAAGTCCCGTTGCCTTCTCATTTTTTCTTACCCTTTACACGAGAACGCACACGTTATGATATGATGTGCTATTATGCTATACTGTCGCTAGGTGGCGATAACGGGCTGCCAAATAGAATCACCCACGTACAAGAAGAAGAAGCCCTTCACGCAAGCGGCGCAACACTGCTCTGGGCGCGCCACGGGATGGTATATATTTTATAATACATTAGGCTACATAAACGCTGCCGTCTATCACAAGGCTTTTTATTTACATCATGGTTTAACATTCAACATCGCTGATGAGCATCACTTTGTAGGCGAGGAGGGAGGCTTGTTCAGGAACTCCATTATATCATAATGATATGGCTCTGCATCAATGTAATAAACATATGCGCTGTGAGCCAACGTGAGCCATGATGTCATAAGTTTTGCGGATTCACCGTTTTGCCTATGGTCGCCATATTATGGAGACCATAGGAAACGGCGTTCTCAAAGATTTCCACTCTGGGAGGCGTTTTCACCTCCTGAGAACACGGTTCTCGTCTAAATGACAACAGCAAACGATACTTTATTTTGACGTTTTATATGAACACCATCCTCGTGTAAATAGCACCTAAGTCCATTTGATTCACACTCAGATTTAAATTCACACTGACGGATTTGACTGTGCGTGTGTGTGTGGGTGTGTGCGCCAGCCTGCTCATTGGGACCAGTCAGGGGTCAAGTGTCTTGCTCAAGGACACTTCGACACTTCCGCCCACTTAGAGTCAATACTCTTTGTTGCCGCAATGTAGGCTGACTCACCGCTGTACATGCGTGCGTGCGTGCGTGTACACTACAGTATGTGTTAGTTTGAACAAAGCTCTGAATATAAAGAACTGGTGAAAATATGACCATTACTATATGGAACAAATTGGCATTGCCCCGTGTTTCAAGGCTACTTCATGACAAAAGCATTCAGACTAAAGCCTGGTATACAGAAAGTAACTGTCTGCTTTGCTCTCTCTCTCTCTTTGTGTGTGCGTGTGCGTACGTGCGTGCGTGAGCAGTGCATGTGAAGGCTGGGACGTGTGAGGTGATCGCTGCCCACCGCTGCTGCAACAAGAACAAGATTGAGGAGAGGTCTCAGACTGTCAAATGTTCCTGCTTCCCCGGACAGGTCGCCGGGACCACCCGAGCCATGCCCTCCTGTGTCGATGGTATGTCCCACCGTGTGTGGATCTATTTTATCCACACACGGACAAGATAAATTAATGTTTGTTTTACATCATTACATCACCTAATCATAGCAACATGAGTTAGACTTAATATATTAGAGTTAGATTAATTTATAGCTGCTCCAAGCTATACCGAATTCCCTCCTCGATTTTGTAAGATGATAAGAGCGCCCCTCACTTCACATGGGTGTGATATACAGGTTTAATGTTTGTCTTTAGTTCAATGTTTGTTTTGTAAACGCCATTGACAATGAAGGGAACATTTACGTCATAATGTAACTCATTACGTCATATTGTCTCTTTATTGTTAATGGCATTTAATGTCACCTAATCAACATGAGTTAGACTTTAATATGTTAGCACCCCTCACTTCACACAGGTGTGATTTTTTAAATAACTGACCCAAACCCAAATGGACCCTTGAAATTTGTTCTGAGAGGTTCCGAAAACTTTCAACCATAGACATAGAAAGGTAGGTGTTTGTAAAAGAATGGAAGGCAAGCTTCCGGAATTCTGAAGCACACTTCTGCGTGCGTCACAGACAGGGATCAACGTTGTATAGGCCAATCAGAGGTGGGATCTTTCCCAGAGGCACTTGCTTTGACAATGTTGTTTCCTAAGCCAATTAGTTAGTTACTGCAAGAGTGAGGTCTAGTCAACACCAACTCAGGACTCCTGGTTCGCTGCCCTCCACACTTTCCTATATCTAACATCAGGTTCTTGAGCTCTACAGTGTTGTTAGCTAAGTTGTCGCAGCGCAGCAGTGCGTCTACGTAGGTGGTGCACCTCTTTCCCCTCCTGGCTTTGCCCAGGGTTGGCTCCCAGAGAGTCCATTTCCTTGCCTCAAGTTCTGGGTGCCTGACGCAGTGCCAGCCAATAAAGCTCCTTTTAAATTCAAAAGATGGAGATCTCCGTTCTGGGCAGTCGAATTAAAGTCCCGAAAAAGACATGCTGTGATTGATTGGCCAGTAGGCAGTAGACATCCACCTCCCCTTTTTTACAAGTCGCCCCAATGAACTGCAGCGGCAAATGAGGTATAGGTTTTTGAGGGGCGCTAGCCCTGCCTCAGCTATGCAGTGTAGATTTTTGTCCTAACACAAACATTAAATGCCATTGACAATGAATGGAGAATGTACGTCATTTGTAGCAAATCGGCTATTTTCGTCCTATACACAAAGGGCAAATCGGTATTTTTGTTAAATTCCCATTGACAATGAATGGATCATTTGCGTCATACAGTATGTGTCTGAGTAAATCGACATGTTATGATGATATATAAGAGCACCCGGTTGTGAATCTATGATTACAACCCGGTGCATGTCAGAGAGGAGAGAGACCAGAGGATGGTTATTTTAATAAAGGAGAAATCAAGTTGATGAGATGTTCCGTATTGAACTTACGTGTTATGCATTATGACAGTGAGGCCACTCCATAATGGAATCTATAGCAGCTGCATAACAGCCTTCAATAAGTGATCCTCTAAAAAAATACATGGCAATGAAATGAAACCGTATTTTGCAGTAGCCTATACATTGTTCATATTAGTCGATAGGCTACTTCATTCCCGTGGTGATGAAGTGGTCTATCGCGTAGGTGTACGTACAGTATTATGGCTCTTTAAGTGGAATGTAAATTCCTAGGGGGGTGAGGCGGTTTAGAGACCAGGATTACTGTTTTTTGTGAGGGTACCTATACCCTAGGGGGGACTCGGTGAGAACATGCAAATTCCACACACACATAAAGGCCCTTTTGCAAACCCCACAGGGTATGGGCAGGGCACTGATGACATGGAGGAGAGAACACGTACCCAGTTGCCATAGCATCCCCAGCGGGAATCGAACCCGGGACCGTCTAGCCGTGACCATCTAACTCTTCATCATTTAGCCCGGGGACCACCTGGAATCCACTGGTGGTCCCCGGACCACTGGTTGAGAACCTACTGCACTACCACGCTGGTTCTGAACGTGGGGGGTCCGGCATCACCTAGGGGTCCTTGAAGGGGCTCTAGCGGTCCTGAGCCGTACCAAAACGGTGTATGTTTTTATGTTTATTATTTGGCAAACCAAACAAACAGTAGAAGGGCGCACACCACTATTCTGTTCACTATTCGATTCTGTTCTGCTGACCTTGGTAAAGAAGTTTAAAAGTGAAGAAAAAAGCTGCACAATGCAGGATAATTTATTTATTTATATATTATTCTTTATGAATGGCAACGTTTCGACAGGGATATGTTTATTATTTTATTTTTTTAATGATTTTTTTTGTGGCTTTCGCCTTTATTTTATTTATTTTTTACATGGAGGGACAGACAGTAGGCTGACAGGAGATGGGGAAAGAGGTGGGGGGGAAGACATGCAGTAAAGGCCTTCGGGATCGCGAGTCGAACACTGCCAGACTGGGTTACCAGCCAAGGTGCCACGGCCCAGGTTTATAAATATGTTTATTATTTGCTCACACAATTGAAGTATACACTATTCAGACAAAACATATATTACAAAAGGTATTGAAAAAGTACAGGAGAAAAATAAATAAAATTGCATCCTGTCACACAGACACACACACACACACACACACACACACACACACACACACACACACACACACACACACACACACACACACACACACACACACACACCCACACACCCTGACAAGCACTTGGAATTGTTAGAGTTGATTACATTACATTCTGTCTGACTCAATTTAAGTCAATTAAGTACATTTTACCAATACTTTTGTACTTTTACTCAAGTTAAAATGTTGAATTCCAGAATACTTTTAGACTTGCACCAGAGTGGTTCTACAATGCAGTATTGATACTTTTTCTTACTTAAGTAATAAACGTGAGTGCTTTTTCCAGCACTCTGCAGTAGAGCAGGAGTAGAGACAGTGAAGTTTCCCTCGCTAGCACCGAACAGAATGTTCACAGACTTTGACAGCTAAAGTGTAGTCGCGGAACAGAAATGAATGGAACAGCATGAGACGATCGAAATCTGTTCAGTCTCCCGCACGCACCCTGTACCTGCATGCCTATACTGGTTGCCAAGTCGACTCATATCTCTCTGCCTGCCTCTCGGATAAAACGGCAAAAGGTTTATCAACTATATTTTAGATCAAGACTTTGTTTTCCCCTCCAATTAAAATCAAGTTGACAAATTCCCTGCCATTGACTGAGATCTCCGCCAGTCTAATCCAACACATCACCGCCGATGGCGTGTCGACGTCTCCGTCATGTGGTCTTTTCAGTGGTTTATAATAGATGGCGCTCTTCGTCAACGTACTGTACGTATGAATGGTTCCAGGTTGCAAAGCAACGGATGAAACCGGAAATTAACTGGAAGGGAAAATTCCGTCACCTGTCCACGTTATCAGATTTATAAAAAATTTTATCTCAGACTTTTTTCCCAGATTGTGTTTTTGGTCAAAACAAGCTTTATTCAACGGCCTATAACTAAAGAACGGATGATCGCGGTTACAAAAAAAGGAACATTGACAACACAAACGTAGCGACGTGTGATGAGTCTGACATTATACTTTGGAGTTTGTAGCTGAACTGTTGATGATGAATCGCTGGCTGTGTTTTACAGACTCCACATTATTCTTCTGTTTGCATATCAAAGAGCCTCATTGTACAGTAGCGTTGTCAGTTTACAAGCCAACGGATATTCTCCCATCACATCCAAAATGCAGTCTGCAACACCACCTCTTTTTATATTGCGGTTAATACTGCGGTTTATTTTAGGTCTCCAGAGTGACTTTCAATAATCAAGAACAACACAAGGTACATCAGTGCATAGAAATAGTCATCTAGGATCATAAGAAAACCAAGAACTTATCATCCGCCTAACAGTAGTTAGTTCCAATATCTACATTGGAACTATAAACACTAGAATGTCAGGTCAATAATGACTTGGCATATAGTCTATTTTCGCATGAAGCGTGGCCCCGTCAGGGGGAGTTGCACCACTCAGTTCACACGGGTGTGATTTTTTTTCTATAAATGACTCTGTGATACTTGTTAACAATCCACTTCACAGTTCTATAGACTAAGCTATATACATGAGTAGAAACAGCTGTGTTCTCCCCCCTCAAACACTTTCAACACAAACACTCTCTCTCTCTCTCTCTCTCTCTCTCTCTCTCTCTCTCTGGAATGGAATTAGGGACAAACGTTCTATTTACAACCACAAAGTCAGCAGGGTAAATGCTGAATTTGTAATCGCAACGTGTCATGAGCTGTCTCGTGATCATGCTGCAGTGTGTGTGTGTGTGTGTGTGTGTGTGTGTGTGTGTGTGTGCGCGCGCGCGTGCGTGCGTGCGTGCGTGCACAGTAGATAATAGACACGGCGGTACTAAACTGTCATTGACATATTGCAGGGCCTCTTCTAGCTAAGTGGTTCCCAAACAATGGACACATTTTTCAAAATGCATTCTCAAAAAAGCTCAAATTATCATGAATTAAAAATTAAATTTATTTCAGTAATTTCAAGATGAAAATCAATACAAAAATCAAATAAATTTCATGAATTATAAAACCAGTGTTAACTATACAGTAGTGAAAATAGCCGGTATGCAAATATGGCTGGGAAGATCATGGGCATGTCTAAGCCACCCCCCCCCCCCCCCCCCGCCCCCTCTATTCCTCCCCTGGCCATTTTTTAACAATCAGTAATAGGACAAGCTCGGAATATTGTATCTGACCTTTTGTATTGAATTGAGAGTACGAGCTAATGCCATCCGGTAGGAGATATAGAACACGGTGTGTGTATATTTAAACACTCATTTGTTCCTCTGTCAATAAAATTGCTCAATCAGAGATTGCAAAATGGCAGCAACCATACTGTAGCTGACTATCGATGCACTTTATTGACTAGTAGCACTTTATCAAGGGAATGTGCACAATATCTCAGTTTTTTATGTTGGTGTGTTTCATGGTGTTTTCCTTTTCCTTTTGTGAATGTGTACATGTTATTTGTATGCAGCTGTGATTCTGTCTCTGTCTTGAGACATCAACTTTCTCCTTTGGGTCAGGGGCTAAGACGTTTGGGAACCAACGTTTAGCTCATATGGCTCCCTAGGTGAACCCACTCCCCCGAGAAAACAACGTGTATTGAAATACAGTATATTACTGCCGAAAAACATTTCTACACAATTTACCAAACATTCAGAATATGGACCAAATTATGCTGTACTGTAAATTTATTTTTGTCTTCTTCTTTTTTTTACACCATACAATCTCCTTGACTAATTCTGGGCATATGTTCTAAGACTCGGTATATCCACATAATACTGACATTTTTTAATTTTAGCCTTCAGCTTTGGAAATTCCCTGGCGCTGAGCTATAAGGATCACAGAAAGCCTTCACGCGGCTTCACCTCAATGAAAGTTAGTTAATCAAATCAATAATTTGGATGCTAGGTTATTTCTATGTATTTGATGTATTGCCACTAAAATGTGTTGTTCTTGCTTACTATGCTGTACGTCGCTCTGGATTAAGAGTGTCTGCTAATGCCTAAATTGTAAATAATGTTCTAGTTGGGTTGTAATTGACATGGCCTACTGTTAGCTCCACACCCATGTACTTCTGAGTGTAAGAGACCTCCCCAGACAGTAAGCCAGTCTAGCATTACAAACTATAGCAGTGGTTCTCAACCAGTGGTCCGGGGACCACCAGTGGTCCTTCAGGGGGTTCCAGGTGTTGCCCAGCTAAATGATGGAGTGTAACCAAATGGACCCTTATTAGATATTTAATAACGAGAGTCCTGGCGGTACTCCTGGTGAGAGCAGGAGTGGACCTGGTGAGACGTAGGAGGGGCCCGGACAGGAGTCAAGCCACAGAGCTTAGTCCCTCCACATGCCCAGTCCCGGCAGAGTAGTTCCGGAGTGGATCCAACAGATTGTGTGGCCCTGGACTTTCCCTAGTGGGTCTGATCGAGGACGTAAGTCGGGACTTGATCACCCCAGCTGGGTCACCTGAGTGAGGGATATGATGTTCGCAAGACCCAAAACCCTGATGACCTTGGGATACATCACTGAGGATACGTCTGTGCATCCAAGCCATGCGATTTTCGTTCATACGTACCCGTACGGGTCCATTTGGTTTAATTTAATGCTCTCAAGAGTTAAATTATTGTTGTACATCTGCATTACTTAATTCAGAAGAAGTCTACACTACATTAGAGAATGTAGAAGTGTTGTTATTTTGATTGTTATCTCTCCTAATGGTACCAACATCAACATGGAATTGTGGACAAAATCGTATCCAACGACACCAAAATATGAATTGTGTCTGAGAGGCTAAATGACATCAAATGGTGGTCTGTGGCTCAAATGCAGAATAAGATTATGGGCCTTGATATGAAAAGGGTTGAAAACCACTGAACTATAGAATCAGGGTGCATATTCCGACAAGGTTAATTTGGTCAATTAGCCTTGGGTCAACCCAGGCGACCTTGGATATAATTAATGAGCGCTGCTAGAAAACGGATCACAGAAATGTCCCTATTCAGAATATCTGAAAATGATGGGGCGCAATTTTGCAAATTGCAAATTATAAATAAGCTATGATGACTAAAACTGAGACTGAATATATTGACAACAAATACAAACTAGACTAAAATGTTAGGGAGGGACTAGTGGAGAAGAGATCCAGTAGAACTAAAAGAGTCATTTTATTTGTTTTGGTTCTGCTGTGTGTCCATGTGTCCCTGGCACATTAGTCCACTAGTACTAGTGGTTCTCAAATGTGTCATTTGCAAGGACCCCCTTAAAGGTATATTCAGTGATTTCACTCAAAAAACCTTAGGTTTCGTTTTTGGCTGTGGGACCCAGCCTTTCGTCCAATCAGGATAGAGAGTCAAAAACGAAACCTAAGGTTTTTTGACCCCCAGGGGTTAACTGGGGACAGGGAGGAACTCCTTATATGGCCAGCACACTCTATAGTAGGGAGGATTATCACAACAAAACAAAAAAATAAGTGATATTTGAATTAAGTGAAATCACTGAATATACCTTTAACTCTGATTTGAACACACTAGAGTTGCAGACCTGTTATGGTCATTCAGGGCTATTGTTTCTGGTAACATTATTGTACTCTCATTTTGTATGTCCGTGGCAAAAGTGGAATGATGTAAAACATGTCCACCACAAGCCAACATGTCTCTGTGTCCCCGTGCGTCACGCAGCCTCCATCGTGGCCCAGAAGTGGTGGTGTCAAATGCAGCCCTGCATGGACGGAGAGGAGTGCAAGGTTCTACCAGACCTCACCGGCTGGAGCTGCAGCACGGGGAACAAGGTCAAGACCACCAAGGTATACTGTCTGTCTGTCTGTCTGTCTGTCTGTCTGTCTGTCTGTCTGTCTGTCTGTCTGTCTGTCTGTCTGTCTGTCTGTCTGTCTGTCTGTCTGTCTGTCTGTCTGTCTGTCTGTCTGTCTGTCTGTCTGTCTGTCTGTCTGTCTGTCTGTCTGTCTGTCTGTCTGTCTGTCTGTCTGTCTGTTGCCTTGTTTCTGCACACAAACATCTGCAGACCGACTTCTGCATGACCCACTTCCATCTCTCTCTCTCTCTCTCTCTCTCTCTCTCTCTCTCTCTCTCTCTACTGTGTGTGTGTGTGTGTGTGTGTGTGTGTGTGTGTGTGTGTGTGTGTGTGTGTGTGTGTGTGTGTTTGTTTCACCCATCTTGGATCTGACATCAAACATTTTCTGTGGAAACAGAAGGAGACAGGACCAGCAGTAACCAGGGAAAGAGCACACACGCACACGCACGCACGCATGCACGCATGCAGGCATGCACGCACGCACACACGCGCGAACACACGCACATATGCACGCACGCACACACACACACACACACACACACACACACACACACACACACACACACACACACACACACACACACACACACACACACACACACACACACACACACACACACAGACACACACAGAGAGAGAGAGAGAACGTCCTAGTTGTGTTGCTCTGCGTGGTGGTTGACTGGCACGCTGTTTGACCCACAACCAAAACAATTCACCCCACTGGACTCACCGGACCTGACTGTCCCTGTTTACTCCATATGCCCTACTACGTCCTTCATGTCAGCGTAGAGAAAACTGAGTGAGTGTGTGCAACACGTGCCTGCGTGCGTGCGTGTGTGTGTGTGTGTGCGTGCGTGCCTGTTTGTATATGCAAACAGCACATTTCTACTTGGCAGTCATTGGCCCCTCTAAAAATACAGACCGGACCCCTGCAGGCTCCTTACTGTAGCCGTCTGTCAGAGTGTCAGAGTCAGACTGACCTCTCGTCTCTGTAACCCCCCCCCCCTGCCCTCCATTATTCATGGCATGGTGTGGACCTTTTGTTTTGTGTCTAAATAATTGATAACAGGCGTGGCTGTCTGTCTGAAGCAGCTCCTTCAGGATGGAGGAAAAGACTGATGCTTTCAAAGGTTTCAAAGCTCCCGTTATACAGTATGTGCATGGAAAACCGAGGCGCAGTGTTGATTTCGTCGACTAAAACTAAGACGAAAAATGTTCGTCGACTACCTTTTTTCACTGATAAAAACTAAATGGAAACTAAATGAAAACTATAAGCTATGATGACTAAAACTAAGAAAATATATTGACATTTTCGTCAACAAATAAAAACTAGACTAAAATGTTATGAAGGGACTAGTGGACAAGAGATCCAGTATAAGTAATTTTACACTTGCTGAAAATAGCAGATCTACAAGCTCGCAACGCGTCGCAGTGCGATGTGTTGTGAGCTAGTAGATCGGCTATTTTCAGCAAGTGTAAAATTAGCCATTACGATCAAGACCCGCCAAAAAAAGAAAAGTCGACTAAAATCTTATGATATTTAGTCGGCTAAAACTATACTAACACTAAAAGATGACGGTGATTAAAATGTGACTAAAACAAAATGAGAACTATTCAAGAGACTATGACTGAAACTAAAATAAATTTGCTGCCAAAAACAACTCTGACGCAGCATCCCGTATAGCCCTGGTCCAGTGCTTATAGCGAGACTCTCACTAACGCCCTGACAGGAATGCCTCTGTGCACATGGGTAAACATTCCACTGCTGTGCGAGGGGTCCAACTTTACCGAAAATAAACAAAACTACTTAGCTAATCACCGAAACAAAGCCTGTTCTGTGATGGGGAAAGTCTATTCTCCAGGCTGGGAAGTGTCTCAGTTCCCCAGCTTCTCTCTAAAATGCACTATTTTTGTCATGAAATAAAATGCATCCAAGTGGATCGGAGCAGGCACAACCCAGAAATGCCGTAGTAGAAGAGGTTACTCTGTCCGGTACATTGCTTTATTAAAAGTGGGGACCTGAGACTCTTCCCAGCCAGGACAATAGACATTTTCCTATAGGTCTAGCAGGCTTTGTTTCGGTGAGTAGCTACCTGATTTTGTTTATCTTCTGTGATATTTTAAACCCTCGCACGACAGTGGGAAGGGAGCGGAGGCGGTTAGTGAGAGACTCGCTAACACACTGGACCAGGTCCCGCTGAGTTGAGTTGACAGAGCTGAAGCGTGCGCACTATAGAATGAAGTCCATCAGGTTCAACTGGTGAACTGTGATCTGGCAGTTACCGCACCAACCAATGGGACAGATGCAGTTACAGCACCAACTAATGGGACAGATGCAGTTACTGCACCAACTAATGGGACAGATGCAGTTACTGCACCAACTAATGGGACAGATGCAGTTACAGCACCAACTAATGGGACAGATGCAGTTACTGCACCAACTAATGGGACAGATGCAGTGACCGCACCAACCAATGGGACAGATGCAGTTACCGCACCAACTAATGGGACAGATGCAGTTACCGCACCAACTAATGGGACAGATGCAGTTACCGCACCAACTAATGGGACAGATGCAGTGACCGCACCAACCAATGGGACAGATGCAGTTACCGCACCAACCAATGGGACAGATGCAGTTACCGCACCAACCAATGGGACAGATGCAGTTACCGCACCAACTAATGGGACAGATGCAGTTACCGCACCAACTAATGGGACAGATGCAGTTACTGCACCAACTAATGGGACAGATGCAGTGACCGCACCAACCAATGGGACAGATGCAGTTACCGCACCAACCAATGGGACAGATGCAGTTACCGCACCAACCAATGGGACAGATGCAGTTACCGCACCAACCAATGGGACAGATACAGTTACCGCACCAACTAATGGGACAGATGCAGTGAACGGGCACCAACCAATGGGACAGATGCAGTTACCGCACCAACTAATGGGACAGATGCAGTGACCGGGCACCAACCAATGGGACAGATGCAGTTACCGCACCAACCAATGGGACAGATGCAGTGACCGGCACCAACTAATGGGACAGATGCAGTGACCGGCACCAACCAATGGGACAGATGCAGTGACCACACCAACCAATGGGACAGATGCAGTGACCGGCACCAACCAATCACCTCTCTCACCTGCGGCGTGGCGGGACTCGCCCTCTCACGTCACCCTCTTCTCTTCTTTTTGCTCTTTGGAATACACTACAGCGGTCTGGGGACCACCAGTGGTCCTTGAGGAGGTTCCAGGTGGAATACACTACAGCGGTCTGGGGACCACCAGTGGTCCTTGAGGAGGTTCCAGGTGGTCCCCAGCTAAATGATTTTACACTCCCAAGTTCCATTTTACACTCCCAAGAAGTCTATACAATTATAGAATGTTGGAAGAAGAATTGTTATTTTGATCGTTTGCCTGTTATCTCTCCTATATATGGTACCAACATCAATACAATTCCGTGGCTCAAATGCAGAATAAACTAGAACTGCACTCTGTCGAGTGCATACTTGCTTGTTGCACACTAGTAGGCCATAAATGGCCAACTAGTGCGCAAGCAGAGCGTGCAAGTCCTTTCGACCGCTGTAAACTGTCAAATCTCAGTATCTCTGTGAAGGAACGTTTGAAATGTATAATTTTTAGATGTAACTATTTGCTACCTACCTACTTTATGCATATAAACACCTAGTATTATTAAGTATGATTCAAGTTTCTATCTATATAAGTTTGGGTGAAGAGCTAATCATACATATACACACCACATACTCTGGTCCCAGCAGATCAGGCACAACTTATTTTTACTGATTATGTATATAGTATACGTATGACTAGCTCTAAATGATGACGTAAGAGATATGGTCATTTGTGGTTGTTTGGTCCCAGCAAAGCAGGCATATACTATATAGGCATATACTATATATAGTATATATATAGTATATAGGCATATACTATATACGTATACATATATACTATATAGAGTGTTTAGTTGTAAGTTGATTAGCGGTATACTGTGGTTACTTTGCGCCAAAAACCGTGACAGCTGTCCCGCCATTTGATGTTTATGCAAGAAAACAGCAAATCTGTGCCTGGTTTGCTGGGACCAAACGACCACAAATGACCATATTTCTTACGTCATCATTAAGAGCTAGTCATACATATACACGCCACGTACTCTGGTCCCAGCAGATCAGGCACAATTTGCTATTTTATTTTTACTGATTATGTATATAGTATACGTATGCCTAGCTGTAAATGATGACGTAAGAAATATATATAGTATAATTATATATAGTATATAGGCATATACTATATACGTATACATATATACTATATAGAGTGTGTAGTTGTAAGTTGATTAGCGGTATACTGTGGTTACTTTGCGCCAAAAACTGTGACAGCTGTCCTGCCAATTGATGTTTATGCAAGAAAACAGCAAATCTGTGCCTGGTTTGCTGGGACCAAACGACCACAAATGACCATATTTCTTACGTCATCATTAAGAGCTAGTCATTTTATTTTTACTGATTATGTATATAGTATACGTATGACTAGCTCTAAATGATGACGTAAGAAATATATATAGTATATATATAGTATATAGGCATATACTATATACGTATACATATATACTCTATACTCTATACCAGGGGTAGGCAACCTTAGGCACCAGTGCCAACATTGGCACAAAGGAGGGTGATCACTGGCACACTGGCAATGGGGCAGCGGTGGCCGAACGGTTTGCGGAGCGGTCTTGATATCGGAAGGTCGCTAATTTGTATCCCCGGACCAGTATGTTAAAATTACCACCGCTGAAGTGCCCTTAAGCAAGGCATTGAACCCCTACCATGAAATGTTCTATGTGCAGGGCCTGGCTGTAAACAAGTTCTTGAGCTTAGTCCAGTTACCCTGGGTAAATATAGTAACTTTGCTTTGCTTTGCAAGTGTGTGAGAGAGTATTTTTGGTTTTAAATAAACTATTTAAAAAAAATGAGTCAAATCCCTCACATTTGTGTGTAAATTACATCCTGCATTCCTTATTCATACAAACTGAACTCTGTTATTGCCCCGAGTATAATGATCATTATAACAACGTGAAAGAAAATATTTAAAGAGAAGGAAAGACTTTTTTGTGGACAAGCAAAATATGTTGGCTTTTTTCAAATGGTGTCATTAAAATTAATTAATGTTGATATGGCACACTTGACGATCTAGAAAATACAAACATGGCACTTAGTCATACATATACACACCACGTACTCTGGTCCCAGCAGATCAGGCACAATTTGCTTTTTTATTTTTACTGATTATGTATATAGTATACGTATGACTAGCTCTAAATGATGACGTAAGAAATATGGTCATTTGTGGTCATTTGGTCCCAGCAAAACAGGCACAGATTTGATGTTTTTCTGCATAAACATCGAATGGCGGGACAGCTGTCACGGCGGAAGAGACCGGGCGAAAACATTACTTGCGCGCTCTGCTTGCGCAAGTAATAATGGAGCCTTGATATGAAAAGGGTTGAAAAACCACTGCACTACAGTCATCCACCCCTATACCTATACATCCACCATATGGTCCTACACCTACATCCACCATATGGTCCTATACCTACATCCACCATATGGTCCTATACCTACATCCACCATATGGTCCTATACCTACATCCACCATATGGTCCTATACCTACATCCACCATATGGTCCTATACCTACATCCACCATATGGTCCTATACCTACATCCACCATATGGTCCTATACCTACATCCACCATATGGTCCTATACCTAGATCCACCATATGGTCCTATACCTAGAATACACACTAGTCATCCACCCCTATACCTCCACCCCTCCTCCCCCCATAGGCCCTGTACCTCCCCTCCCCTCCCTTCCACATTCCACCACCCCTTCAGCGTCCCCGTCATGGACACTGCATGGCCTATAAGCCAGTGGTTCTTAAACGAGGGAGGGAGAGAGAGAGAGAGAGAGAGAGAGAGAGATTGAAGAGTCTTGGAGATTGTGAGTAATCCGATATAAAGATGATGTATAATCTTGCAACTTCAGAGCAGTGTTTGGATGTGTTGCTTTATAAATCTGGTCTCGTTTTTTATATGTTTTTTATTTTTCTCATTTATAATTCCCTCAACATCGTAGAGTCTATATACAACATCCGGCTTCAGCCAGACATCATCTTAACATCGATTCTGTCGTGCTATGAGAGAGCACAAATATTTGCTGTCTCTCGCATTCCACGTCGTTGAGCGATGGTGTGTGTGTGTGTGTGTGTGTGTGTGTGTGTGGGTGTGTGTGTGTGTGTGTGTGTGTGTGTGTGTGTGTGTGTGTGTGTGTGTGTGTGTGCGCACAGTCGCACACTGTACAAGAGTTGCCTGATGGCGTGTGTGCCTGCCTGATAATGAAAAGTGTGTTTGTTTTTTTGTTTGTTTTCCTCTGGTGTCGTATGCCGAGGTCAAGATGCGCAGGCGTTTAGATCAATAGCATCGAGCGTTCTCTTATAGTCCCATTAAGGCCCGCCCGTAAATTGAAATTGACGATAGAGAGAGAGAGAGAGAGAGAGAGAGAGAGAGAGAGAGAGAGAGAGATGTATAACTGGTTAAAGAAAGAGAGGGGAAGGAGAGAGAGATGGATTAGGCAGAGCAAGATTAAAAAAAATAGAGAATGGGGAAAAAACGATTTGAACGACAATTTGTAAGAAAGGAGAAACGGGAAAATCAAGGTTCAAGGTAAGGGAGAGATAAAGAGTAATGAAAAGAAATGAAAACAGGATTGGTTTAGACCCGTGGTAAGCTTGCACAGAGATCTGAAATGTGTGCTTATGCTGAAGGAGAAAAAAACCCCCAAAGAGAATGAAAAGAGAAGAACAAAATAGAGGCTTGCTCTCTCTCTCTCTCTCTCTCTCTCTCTCTAGGGGAGGAGAGACAGAGGAGGAGAGACATATGAGGAGAGGAGGAGATACAGAGGATGAGAGGAGGAGAGACAGAGGAGGAGAGACAGAGGATGAGAGACATATGAGGAGAGACAGAGGAGGAGAGACAGAGGAGGAGAGACAGAGGAGGAGAGACGGAGGAGGAGAGACGGAAGAGGAGAGACATATGATGAGAGGAGGAGAGACAGAGGAGGAGAGACATATGAGGAGAGGAGGATAGACAGAGGAGGAGAGACATATGAGGAGAGACAGAGGAGGAGAGACAGAGGATGAGAGACGGAGGAGAGACAGAGGAGGAGAGACAGAGGAGGAGAGACGGAGGAGAGACAGAGGAGGAGAGACATATGAGGAGAGGAGGAGAGACAGAGGAGGAGAGACGGAGGAGGAGAGACGGAGGAGGAGAGGAGGAGAGACAGAGGAGGAGAGACGGAGGAGAGACAGATGAGGAGAGACGGAGGAGGAGAGGAGGAGAGAGACAGAGGAGGAGAGGAGGAGAGAGACAGAGGAGGAGAGGAGGAGAGAGACAGAGGAGGAGAGACAGAGGAGGAGAGACAGAGGAGGAGAGGAGGAGAGAGACAGAGGAGGAGAGACAGAGGAGGAGAGACAGGAGGAGAGACGGAGGAGGAGAGACAGAGGAGGAGAGACGGAGGAGGAGAGGAGGAGAGACAGAGGATGAGAGACGGAGGAGAGACAGAGGAGGAGAGACAGATGAGGAGAGACAGAGGAGGAGAGACAGAGGAGGAGAGACAGAGGAGGAGAGACAGAGGAGGAGAGGAGGAGAGACGGAGGAGGAGAGACGGAGGAGGAGAGACAGAGGAGGAGAGACAGAGGAGAGACAGATGAGGAGAGACAGAGGAGGAGAGACAGAGGAGGAGAGACAGAGGAGGAGAGACAGAGGAGGAGAGGAGGAGAGACAGAGGAGGAGAGACAGAGGAGGAGAGGAGGAGAGACAGAGGAGGAGAGACAGATGAGGAGAGACAGAGGAGGAGAGGAGGAGGGGGGGAGGACAGTCAGAGGAGGAGAGACAGATGAGACAGAGGAGGAGAGACAGAGGAGAGACAGATGAGGAGAGACAGAGGAGGAGAGACAGAGGAGGAGAGACAGAGGAGGAGAGACAGATGAGGAGAGACAGAGGAGGAGAGGAGGAGAGACAGAGGAGGAGAGACAGAGGAGGAGAGGAGGAGAGACAGAGGAGGAGAGACAGATGAGGAGAGACAGAGGAGGAGAGGAGGAGGGGGGGAGGACAGTCAGAGGAGGAGAGACAGATGAGACAGAGGAGGAGAGACAGAGGAGGAGAGACAGATGAGGAGAGACAGAGGAGGAGAGACAGATGAGGAGAGACAGAGGAGGAGAGACAGAGGAGGAGAGACAGAGGAGGAGAGACAGCGGAGGAGAGGAGGAGAGACAGAGGAGGAGAGACAGATGAGACAGAGGAGGAGAGACAGAGGAGGAGAGACAGATGAGGAGAGACAGAGGAGGAGAGACAGAGGAGGAGAGACATATGAGGAGAGACAGAGGAGGAGAGACAGAGGAGGAGAGACAGAGGAGGAGAGACAGATGAGGAGAGACAGAGGAGGAGAGACAGAGGAGGAGAGACATATGAGGAGAGACAGAGGAGGAGAGACAGAGGAGGAGAGGAGGAGAGACAGAGGAGGAGAGACAGAGGAGGAGAGACAGAGGAGGAGAGGAGGAGAGACAGAGGAGGAGAGACAGATGAGGAGAGACAGAGGAGGAGAGACATATGAGGAGAGACAGAGGAGGAGAGACAGAGGAGGAGAGGAGGAGAGACAGAGGAGGAGAGACATATGAGGAGAGACAGAGGAGGAGAGACAGAGGAGGAGAGGAGGAGAGACAGAGGAGGAGAGACAGAGGAGGAGAGACAGATGAGGAGAGGAGGAGAGACAGAGGAGGAGAGACATATGAGGAGAGACAGAGGAGGAGAGACATATGAGGAGAGACAGAGGAGGAGAGACATATGAGGAGAGACAGAGGAGGAGAGACAGAGGAGGAGAGACAGAGGAGGAGAGACATATGAGGAGAGACAGAGGAGGAGAGACATATGAGGAGAGACAGAGGAGGAGAGACAGAGGAGGAGAGGAGGAGAGACAGAGGAGGAGAGACAGATGAGGAGAGACAGAGGAGGAGAGGAGGAGAGACAGAGGAGGAGAGACAGATGAGGAGAGACAGAGGAGGAGAGACAGAGGAGGAGAGACAGAGGAGGAGAGACAGAGGAGGAGAGACAGAGGAGGAGAGGAGGAGAGACAGAGGAGGAGAGGAGGAGAGACAGAGGAGGAGAGATTGTAGAATAATTGTAGTGGAGTGAAAGTATATTTACCTGCCATGCCAGGGATCCCATACACATTTATTTTTACGGCTCTAGCAGTGATTCTCAACCCGTTTAATTTCAAGGACCCCCGGTTTGATATGCATTAGTCTACGGACCCCCATTTAATGGTATTTCTATCTCTGGGGCCCCCAATTTATATTGTAAAATCACTGTTAATTTATACTCTGAGAGAGAGACCCTAACGGGTCCATTTGGTTACAAACTATCATTTAGTTGGGGACCCCCTGGAACTCCTTCAAGGACCCCTGGGGGTCCCCGGACCCCACTTTGGAAACGCCGTGGGAATGCTGTGCACTGTGCAGTACACACCCACACGCAGAAACACGCACGCACGCACGCACGCACGCACACACACACACACACACACACACACACACACACACACACACACACACACACACACACACACGGGGCATATCCACACATTCAGACAAATAGTCCTTGGCTTGCATCAACAACCATTAGATGTGACACACTGCAGGCACAAGTGCTTGAGATATGGTATTATGCAAGTGTTGTTTTCGCCCCTGCCAGAAAGATCAGGACAACCTGTGCAAAAGCAGCAACAATAACAACCGTGCTACCACCGCATCAATGTGTTTATCAGGCATTTTAGTCTATGATTTGAGGCAACTTTTTTGTGTTAAATCCTTTCAATTCGAAGCACAGTGTATACAAAGAGAGAGAATAAACAACTGATTCGCTAGCGGGCAGCTTTTGATCGTAATCATTTTCTGTCTGAAAGATGCTGTGTGCAAGTGAGTCAAAGTGACTGTGTTGGCTTTGGATGAGCGCCGGGAACATCTGCCTCATGGCCATGTGAGTGGACAGTCTGGACACTGGGATTGCCGCCTAATGGCCATTTAAGACAGCGATATGGGAAGTGGCGCTCGTGGCAATGAGATCAATCGCCTAAATGTCCCATAGAGATCGGCACTTTGCACGATGTGCAATCTAACACCGCCCAAAAGCCTCTTTTTCCTGAAAACAGGCACAGAAACAGTCACCTACGGGCATATTTAAACAGGCAAAGTGGATGAACACCTAGAGGGGCTTTGCGATGGTGCCTAAAAAAGCAGAGAGGCAAGCTGTGTGCGCACAGTGATCTGGCTTCACAACAGTCGCCTGCAGACTCTTTGATCAGGCACAGGGGTAGACGCCTAAAGGCCATGGGGAACAGTCCCAGGGAAGTAGGCCTGGAGCCACCGAGAGCAGATACAGAAGAGCTCGCCTCGACGGGGGCTTCCAGCGGGTGGCGAAGGCTGCCGCGGCGCTCCCTAGGTGATGTTTCTGGCCCTCACACCATGCTATAGCTGGCACTCGAGTCTGACAAAAGACTGGCTCGCGCCGTGGCATTTCAAACCAACGGACAGAGGTTGAGCTTTTCTTTCTGAAATACAGGGAGGAATGGCACGGGTGGGATAAAGACATCCGCAGGGAGGCAGAGAACCAGGGTGAATAGATAGATAAACAGGGGGGGGGAGACAAGAGGAACGGGAAAGGAAACAAAAGAGCCGTGCAGAGCGAGCGCTTTTACATACCCGTGCAGCGGAAATTACAGGGGGCGGGGGGTCCATTTCCGGAGTTTGGTATTTCAGCAGAGAGAAAATGTTTTCTGATAACCCAAAATCAAGGAGTGTGTGTGTGTGTGTGTGTGTGTGTGTGTGTGTGTGTGTGTGTGTGTGTGTGTGTGTGTGTGTGCGTGTGCGTGTGCGTGTGCGTGTGCGCGTGCGAGTGCGGCCGTGCGCGACTGTGCGTGCATGAGCGTGCGTATGTGTGTGTGTGTGTGTCTGAGGGAGGAAAATGGTATGAGGGCGAGACAAGAGAGATGGAGAGAGCCTGGCGGTGTGATTGGAACACTCTCCTGGACAAAGAAACTAAATGACGTGGCACGGGGCCAGTCAGTGAGACGGAGGCGTTGCGGGCAGGCTGCCACCAACCAAGCTGCGTCTTGTTTAGTCTCTTGCCAGACGAGAGGAGAACCGTGTTAAGCCTGCCGCAAAAAATGCTGCTCTGACGTGGGCCATTTCTTCCCATTGTTTGCAGATACCCCTAGTGTGCTGTTATACCACGCAAAACATTCCTAGCATTGCTAGCTACACATTAAGCATTGATCGATCCACTAACTTATTGTTGAGGGGGCGCTGATCCTCACTTTTGTCTTCAATGTTTTATGTTTACGCAATGTTTGTGTGTGCATGAGCACTCAATGCTGGCTATTCATTGTTAATGGCATTCAATGTTTGTGTTTATTAAATGTTTGTGCGTGCACAAACCCTCAAAGCCGGACATAGGAGGAGAGGTTATAGCGTCCCTCAAAAACAGGACCCCAAGTCTATGGACTTTTAATGTTTGCTTTAAGCAGTGACTTCATGTGGCAGCCACAGTGGGCACCCCTCACTTCACAGGAGTGTGATTGTTTCTGTTATTACACTGACTGACTGACTGACTGACTGACTGACAGACATGTGATTGTATAGCTTTTATATTGACCCTCTCCTTTCCCCTCCCTCTGTTTCAGGTGACCCGATAGTCTCGCCCATTGGAGGGTAACGAGGAGGAGGCGGTTCAGCGGGGATGGAGGCGGGACTAACGCAGCACAATGGACCAATAGTGAGGATAATGTTCCCATGCCCCAACGAGGAGGCATCCCATCACCATTTTCTTGTTGTTTTTTTTCCATGGAGTATAATCAAGGAACGGCGGCTATGGAGCGAGAGAGGACTCTGACGCCATCTGCAACCACTTTAAACACCAACTTGAGGGTCTTATCAGTCCTTCACAGCGAACTATACTGCAGAGAACTACCATTTTTGGAAACAAACGTGGGATTATATGTCACTTGCGACACATAACTGTACCGCCGAACCGTCTCCGGAAACGATCTGTGCCCGTTGTCTATCGTCCACAGCTTAGTTGTGTCCCTTTATGCATACTGGGAATGTAGCAAAAGACCTGGATTTTTGTGATTTTGAACCTTCGTTATGAACCCGATGATGACAGAACGAGGGATGTAAAAACATGGCTGCCGCACGCGGCCTAAATGCCACATTTGACTGAGCCGCCCGTGACTCAACATGACTTTCGTCCACATGGCTCTCAGATATGAAGCTCGAACATGTTCTGGAATACTCTTTCTGTTAGCGTTCATCTCAAAACGAGAACATTGTAACCCTGACTTATACTTTGTTGTGAGCCGGTGTTGCGTGTGGAACGCATCGCCGATCTACGAGCTCTGAACTGTTCTGAGATCGTAGATCGGCTATTTTTGGTATAGGCAACACTGTGCCCAAACAAGTATATATCAGGGGTTACCCTGCATAGTTTACTGCTTACAACAAAAACTTTTTTTTTATATTGGAAAGCCTATTCACTTTCATTTTAGGGAAACCAAGTTTGTCAGTTTACTGTAGTTTTAAGTTTTTTTTTTTTTTCTTGGCGAAAGGATGAAAACTTTTCAGGGTTGAGGTTAGACTAATACCAAGTAGATGTTATGGTATATTGAAACATGTAAACGTGAAAAAAAGAAGAAAAAGAAGAAAAAAAAAGTCCATGGAACCAATTGGGCTAAAAATACATTGATGCTCAAATGGTTTTAATATCTGTGTTTTTAAAAACGCCTGTTAACTGCTATTGAGTACATGTGTCAGTATTATATGAAATGAATAAAAACCATTTCAAAGAAAGAAACACTTTGGCTGTCATCTTTCAGCCTTTTTTAATTAGATATCAAAGTTTCATCATGCTTTAACAACCAACCCTACTATATATTTGTTAACCGAAATACAAACAATGAAACAATATATACAATGTTCTCCAAACAATCCAAGTGTCCATCACATCATGGACACTAAATACTAGATACTAAAATATCTAAGAACACATACTGTATGTGACCAGATTTGACTGAGGGGCTGCCATTTTGTGATGTCATATGAAGCAGGGAATCATATTGACATTGGTTGTTCAGTTTGACCCGCCGCCATGTGGCTTATAGAGTAATGTCTTGCAGAAAACAGCGAAAACAGGCTTGAAAGGTTCACTTCTGTGGACTCTTAATGTTGCACCTAGCTACATGTTTAAAATTGTATTTCATATGTATACATGTCGATTTCAGCTCTGACATTTATTTCAGACATGCTCTAGTATGTGAAAAGTCTGCCTGTGCTATTAACTCATTTTGGATAAAAAAAAGTAATACATTCAGTTTTTCTCCTCTGGTGAAAAGCTGGAGGCTGCACGACGGCAGCCTCTTGGTCAGATCTGGTCACATAATAATAATAATAATAATAATAATAACCACATAAAAACCCCAGGAAAGTGTTTCTTGTCTCCCAAACATCGTTAAAATAAGATCTGCTTGCAAAAGGGGTGAAGTGTCCCTTTAAAGTACTCAGTTCCACTGTGTACAGGTACATAGTGATTTTCCACCAGTGATGTTAACCGCTCTGCCGGTACTTTGGCAGACCCAGGCTCCTGTTTGTTTTTAGCCCCGACTTCCATATAACTCATCATGTTTCTGACAAGAGAACGAGAAATTCCACTTGCCATACACCCATGAGAACCACGCGCTGTCACGCAAAGTTCACATCTTATACGGTCGAGGCGGGTTCTGATGTGGGCTCTAAATTTAGACACCCACAGTGTCTGTCAGGAGACGAGGGGAGGGTATATAGGAGCACTGCAATGTACGACCGGTGGACCGCTAAAGATGCAGGGATGGTTCTGTTTGGTGGAAGAGGCTAACCGACAGTATGGCCAATCGACTGTTGGCTCTAAGGCTTTGAACATTTATTTCTCTACAGTAAGCTGAATAATAAAAAGTGTGAATGGAGTTTCTAGGTGAAAGTGATTTTTTTACGTGCCAAAATCTGCCATTGAGCCCCATTATAAAAGTCTCAAATTTGAAAGCACTATATTTCTAAAACTATGACACCTTTCAAAGATTCCTTTTCAGGCAAACCTGTCCACCGTAAGATGAACCTAAGTAGGCTAGAATGGGGTTGGTAGGTTTAAGTATGTAGGACTAGTAGCATGCCAAAGTTTGTGCTATTGCCATAGAGAATGCATTGGCCGTTTAAGTTAAATAACTCAGAAACTACAAAACATTTCAAAGTAAAAAAATCCATCATGTGTCTCCACAGTAAGCTGAATTATAAAAAGTGTGAATGGAGTTTCTAGGTGAAAGTGATTTTTTGACGTGCCAAAATCTGCCATTGAGCCCCATTGTAAAAGTCTCAAATTTGAAAGCACGATATTTCTAAAACTATGACACCATTCAAAGATTCCTTTTCATGCAAACATGTCCACCGTAAGATGAACCTAAGTAGGCTAGAATGGAGTTGGTAGGTTTAAGTATGTAGGACTAGTAGCATGCCAAAGTTTGTGCTATTGCCATAGAGAATGCATTAGGCGTTTAAGTTAAATAACTCAGAAACTACAAAACATTTCAAAGTAAAAAGTTCCAGCATGTGTCTCCACAGTAATCTGAATAATAAAAAGTGTGAATGGAGTTTCTAGGTGAAAGTGATTTTTGACGTGCCAATGTCTGCCATTGAGCCCAATTGTAAATTTGAAAGCACTATATTTATAAAACTATGAAACATTTCAATGATTCCTTTTCAGGCAAACATGTCCACCGTAAGATTAACCTAAGTAGGCTAGAATGGGGTTGGTAGGTTTAAGTATGTAGGACTAGTAGCATGCCAAAGTTTGTGCTATTGCCATAGAGAATGCATTGGGCGTTTAAGTTAAAAAACTCAGGAACAATAAAACATTTCAAAGTAAAAAAAAGTTCCAGCATGTCTCCACAGTCTCCACAGTAAGCTGAATAATAAAAAGTGTGAATGGAGTTTCTAGGTGAAAGTGATTTTTGACGTGCCATGTCTGCCATTGAGCCCCATTGTAAATTTGAAAGTACTATATTTCTAAAACTATGAAACATTTCAAATATTCCTTTTCAGGCATACTATAGCATCGCCGTTTTTCATCATTTTTGAGGATTTGAAAAAAATAAAAAAATGAAATAAACGATGGGCGTTTTTTGATTTTTTGAAAAAATAAATTATCCTCGTTTTACATCATTTTTGACCATGGGCTATAGCCCATACCGTACGGCATACTATAGCACGCCGCTTTTCATCATTTTTGAGGATTTGAAAAAAACAAACAAAAAAAACATGGGTTATAGCCTATCGTTTTTTTAATTTTTGAAAAAATAATTATCCTCGTTTTTCATTATTTTTGACCATGGGCTATAGCCCATACCGTACGGCATACTATAGCACGCCGCTTTTCATCATTTTTGAGGATTTGAAAAAAATGAAAAAAAAAAAACATGGGTTATAGCCCATCGTTTTTTGAATTTTTGAATTTCTTTTTTATCCTCGTTTTTCATCATTTTTGACCAAGGGCTATACCCCATACCGTACGGCATACTATAGCACGCCGCTTTTCATCATTTTTGAGGATTTGAAAAAAATAAAAAAAATGGGATAAAAAACGTCTAAAAATAGACGTCTAAAACACGTCTATTTTTAGACGTGTTTTAGACGTCTATTTTTAGAGGTTTTTATCCCATTTTTAGACGCTCGTCTAATAGCCCATATCGTACGGCATACTGTAGCACGCCGTTTTTCATCATTTTTGAGGATTAAAAAAAAAAAAAAAAAACATGGGTTATAGCCTATCGTTTTTTAAATTTTTGGAAAAAAAAATGTATCCTCGTTTTTCATGATTTTTGACCATGGGCTATAGCCTGTACCGTACGGCATACTATAGCACGACGTTTTTCATCATTTTTGAGGATTTGAAAAAAATGAAAAAAAAAAAAACATGGGTTATAGCCCATCGTTTTTTGAATTTTTGAATTTCTTTTTTATCCTCGTTTTTCATCATTTTTGACCAAGGGCTATACCCCATACCGTACGGCATACTATAGCACGCCGCTTTTCATCATTTTTGAGGATTTGAAAAAAATGAAAAAATGGGATAAAAAACGTCTAAAAATAGACGTCTAAAACACGTCTATTTTTAGACGTGTTTTAGACGTCTATTTTTAGAGGTTTTTATCCCATTTTAGACGCTCGCCTAATAGCCCATACCGTACGGCATACTATAGCATGCCGCTTTTCATCATTTTTGAGGATTTGAAAAAAAAACAAAAAACAAACATGGGTTATAGCCTATCGTTTTTTTTATTTTTGAAAAAAAAATTATCCTTGTTTTTCATTATTTTTGACCATGGGCTATAGCCCATACCGTACGGCATACTATAGCATGCCGCTTTTCATCATTTTTGAGGATTTGAAAAAAACAAAAAAAAACAAAACATGGGTTATAACCTATCGTTTTTTGAATTTTTGGAAAAAAAAAGTTATCCTCGTTTTTCATGATTTTTGACCATGGGCTATAGGTAGCCCATACCGTACGGCATACTATAGCACGCCGTTTTTCATAATTTTTGAGGATTTGAAAAAAAAAAAATAATAATAATAATTGGGTTATAGCCCATCGTTTTTTGAATTTTTAAAAGAAAAAATTATCCTCGTTTTTCATTATTTTTGACCATGGGCTGTAGCCCATACCGTACGCGTACGGCATACTATAGCACGCCGCTTTTCATCATTTTTGAGGATTAAAAAAAAAAAAAAAAAAAAAAAAAAAAACATGGGTTATAGCCCATCGTTTTTTGAATTTTTGAAGAAAAAAAATGTTTTCTCGTTTTTCATGATTTTTGACCATGGGCTGTAGCCCATACCGTACGGCATACTATAGCACGCCATTTTCATCATTTTTGAGGATTTGAAAAAAATGAAAAAAAAAAAAACTTGGGTTATAGCCCATCGTTTTTTGAATTTTTGAAAAAATAAATTATCCTCGTTTTTCATTATTTTTGACGATGGGCTATAGCCCATACCGTACGGCATACTATAGCACGCCGCTTTTCATCATTTTTGAGGATTTGAAAAAAAAAAACAAAAAAAAAACATGGGTTATAGCCTATCGTTTTTTTTAATTTTTGGAAAAAAAAATGTATCCTCGTTTTTCATGATTTTTGACCATGGGCTATAGCCCATACCGTACGGCATACTATAGCACGCCGTTTTTCATCATTTTTTAGGATTTGAAAAAGAATAAAAAAAAAAAAAACATGGGTTATAGCCCATCGTTTTTTGAATTTTTGAATTTCTTTTTTATCCTCGTTTTTAGAATTTTTGACCAAGGGCTATACCCCATACCGTACGGCATACTATAGCACGCCGCTTTTCATCATTTTTGAGGATTTGAAAAAAATGAAAAAATGGGATAAAAAACGTCTAAAAATAGACGTCTAAAACACGTCTATTTTTAGACGTGTTTTAGACGTCTATTTTTAGAGGTTTTTATCCCATTTTTAGACGCTCGCCTAATAGCCCATATCGTACGGCATACTGTAGCACGCCGTTTTTCATCATTTTTGAGGATTTGAAAAAAAAAAAAAAAAAAACATGGGTTATAGCCTATCGTTTTTTTTATTTTTGAAAAAAAAAATTATCCTCGTTTTTCATTATTTTTGACCATGGGCTATAGCCCATACCGTACGGCATACTATAGCACGCCGCTTTTCATCATTTTTGAGGATTTGAAAAAAAAAAAAAAAAAGAAAGAAAACATGGGTTATAGCCTATCGTTTTTTTAATTTTTGGAAAAAAAAATGTATCCTCGTTTTTCATGATTTTTGACCATGGGCTATAGCCCGTACCGTACGGCATACTATATAGCACGCCGTTTTTCATCATTTTTGAGGATTTGAAAAAAATGAAAAAAAAACAAACATGGGTTATAGCCCATCGTTTTTTGAATTTCTTTTTTATCCTTGTTTTTCATCATTTTTGACCAAGGGCTATACCCCATACCGTACGGCATACTATAGCACGCCGCTTTTCATCATTTTTGAGGATTTGAAAAAAATGAAAAAATGGGATAAAAAACGTCTAAAAATAGACGTCTAAAACACGTCTATTTTTAGACGTGTTTTAGACGTCTATTTTTTGAGGTTTTTATCCCATTTTTAGACGCTCGTCTAATAGCCCATATCGTACGGCATACTGTAGCACGCCGTTTTTCATCATTTTTGAGGATTTGAAAAAAATGAAAAAACCCCCCCCAAAAAACATGGGTTATAGCCAATCGTTTTTTTTTAATTTTTGAAAAAATAAATTAACCTCGTTTTTCATCATTTTTGACCACGGGCTATAGCCCATACCGTACGGCATACTATAGCACGCCGCTTTTCATCATTTTTGAGGATTAAAAAAAAAAAAAAAAAAAAAAAAAACATGGGTTATAGCCCATCGTTTTTTGAATTTTTGAATTTCTTTTTTATCCTCGTTTTTCATTATTTTTGACGATGGGCTATAGCCCATACCGTACGGCATACTATAGCACGCCGCTTTTCATCATTTTTGAGGATTTGAAAAAAATGGGATAAAAAACGTCTAAAAATAGACGTCTAAAACACGTCTATTTTTAGACGTGTTTTAGACGTCTATTTTTAGAGGTTTTTATCCCATTTTTAGACGCTCGTCTAATAGCCCATATCGTACGGCATACTGTAGCACGCCGTTTTTCATCATTTTTGAGGATTTGAAAAAAAAAAAAAAAAAAAAACATGGGTTATAGCCTATCGTTTTTTTTATTTTTGGAAAAAAAAATGTATCCTCGTTTTTCATGATTTTTGACCATGGGCTATAACCCATGTTTTTTTTTTTTTTTTTTTTTTCAAATCCTCAAAAATGATGAAAAGCGGCGTGCTATAGTATGCCGTACGGCGTACGGCATACTATAGTATGCCGTACGGCGTACGGCATACTATAGCACGCCGTTTTTCATAATTTTTGAGGATTTGAAAAAAAAATAATAATAATAATAATTGGGTTATAGCCCATCGTTTTTTGAATTTTTAAAAGAAAAAATTATCCTCGTTTTTCATTATTTTTGACCATGGGCTGTAGCCCATACCGTACGCGTACGGCATACTATAGCACGCCGCTTTTCATCATTTTTGAGGATTAAAAAAAAAAAAAAAAAAAAAAAAAAACATGGGTTATAGCCCATCGTTTTTTGAATTTTTGAAGAAAAAAAATGTTTTCTCGTTTTTCATGATTTTTGACCATGGGCTGTAGCCCATACCGTACGGCATACTATAGCACGCCATTTTCATCATTTTTGAGGATTTGAAAAAAATGAAAAAAAAAAAAAACTTGGGTTATAGCCCATCGTTTTTTGAATTTTTGAAAAAATAAATTATCCTCGTTTTTCATTATTTTTGACGATGGGCTATAGCCCATACCGTACGGCATACTATAGCACGCCGCTTTTCATCATTTTTGAGGATTAAAAAAAAAAAAAAAAAAAAAAACATGGGTTATAGCCTATCGTTTTTTTTATTTTTGAAAAAAAAAATTATCCTCGTTTTTCATTATTTTTGACCATGGGCTGTAGCCCATACCGTACGGCATACTATAGCACGCCATTTTCATCATTTTTGAGGATTTGAAAAAAATGGGAAAAAAAAGAAAGAAAACATGGGTTATAGCCTATCGTTTTTTTAATTTTTGGAAAAAAAAATGTATCCTCGTTTTTCATGATTTTTGACCATGGGCTATAGCCCGTACCGTACGGCATACTATAGCACGCCGTTTTTCGTCATTTTTGAGGATTTGAAAAAAAAAAAAAAAAAAAACATGGGTTATATAGCCCATCGTTTTTTGAATTTTTGAAGAAAAAAAATGTTTTCTCGTTTTTCATGATTTTTGACCATGGGCTGTAGCCCATACCGTACGGCATACTATAGCACGCCATTTTCATCATTTTTGAGGATTTGAAAAAAATGGAAAAAAAAGAAAGAAAACATGGGTTATAGCCTATCGTTTTTTTTATTTTTGGAAAAAAAAATGTATCCTCGTTTTTCATGATTTTTGACCATGGGCTATAGCCCGTACCGTACGGCATACTATAGCACGCCGTTTTTCGTCATTTTTGAGGATTTGAAAAAAATGAAAAAAAAAAAAACATGGGTTATAGCCCATCGTTTTTTGAATTTCTTTTTCATCCTCGTTTTTCATCATTTTTGAAAAAAATGAAAAAATGGGATAAAAAACGTCTAAAAATAGACGTCTAAAACACGTCTATTTTTAGACGTGTTTTAGACGTCTATTTTTAGAGGTTTTTATCCCATTTTTAGACGCTCGTCTAATAGCCCATATCGTACGGCATACTGTAGCACGCCGTTTTTCATCATTTTTGAGGATTAGAAAAAAACAAACAAAAAAAACATGGGTTATAGCCTATCGTTTTTTTAATTTTTGAAACAAAAAATATCCTCGTTTTTCATGATTTTTGACCATGGGCTGTAGCCCATACCGTACGGCATACTATAGCACGCCATTTTCATCATTTTTGAGGATTTGAAAAAAAAAAAAAAAAAAAGAAAACATGGGTTATAGCCTATCGTTTTTTGAATTTTTGAAAAAAAAAATTATCCTCGTTTTTCATTATTTTTGACCATGGGCTATAGCCCATACCGTACGGCATACTATAGCATGCCGCTTTTCATCATTTTTGAGGATTTAAAAAAAAAAAAAAAAAAAAAAAAAACATGGGTTATAACCTATCGTTTTTTTAATTAAAAAAAAAAAAAATTATCCTAGTTTTTCATGATTTTTGACCATGGGCTATATATATATATATATATAGGGTTATAGCCTATCGTTTTTTGAATTTTTGAAGAAAAAAAATGTTTTCTCGTTTTTCATGATTTTTGACCATGGGCTGTAGCCCATACCGTACGGCATACTATAGCACGCCATTTTCATCATTTTTGAGGATTTGAAAAAAAAAAACAAAAAAAACATGGGTTATAGCCCATCGTTTTTTGAATTTTTGAATTTCTTTTTTATCCTCGTTTTTCATCATTTTTGACCAAGGGCTATACCCCATACCGTACGGCATACTATAGCACGCCGCTTTTCATCATTTTTGAGGATTAAAAAAAAAAAAAAAAAAAAAAACTTGGGTTATAGCCCATCGTTTTTTGAATTTTTGAAAAAAAAAATTATCCTCGTTTTTCATTATTTTTGACCATGGGCTGTAGCCCATACCGTACGGCATACTATAGCACGCCATTTTCATCATTTTTGAGGATTTGAAAAAAATGAAAAAAAACAAACATGGGTTATAGCCCATCGTTTTTTGAATTTTTGAATTTCTTTTTTATCCTCGTTTTTCATCATTTTTGACCAAGGGCTATACCCCATACCGTACGGCATACTATAGCACGCCGCTTTTCATCATTTTTGAGGATTTGAAAAAAATGAAAAAATGGGATAAAAAACGTCTAAAAATAGACGTCTAAAACACGTCTATTTTTAGACGTGTTTTAGACGTCTATTTTTAGAGGTTTTTATCCCATTTTTAGACGCTCGTCTAATAGCCCATATCGTACGGCATACTGTAGCACGCCGTTTTTCATCATTTTTGAGGATTAGAAAAAACAAAACAAAAAAAACATGGGTTATAGCCTATCGTTTTTTTTATTTTTGAAAAAAAAATTATCCTCGTTTTTCATTATTTTTGACCATGGGCTATAGCCCATACCGTACGGCATACTATAGCACGCCGCTTTTCATCATTTTTGAGGATTTGAAAAAAAAAAAAAAAAAAGAAAGAAAACATGGGTTATAGCCCATCGTTTTTGGATTTTTTTAACTTTTTTTCAAATCCTTAAAAATGATGAAAAACGCCTTGCTATAGTATGCCGTACAGTATGGGCTATAGCCCATGGTCAAAAATGGGATAAAAAACGTCTAAAAATAGACGTCTAAAACATGTCTATTTTTAGACGTGTTTTAGACGTCTATTTTTAGACGTTTTTATCCCATTTTTAGACGCTCGTCTAATAGCCCATACTGTACGGCATACTATAGCACGCCGTTTTTCATCATTTTTGAGGATTTAAAAAAAAACGAAAAAAAAACGATGGGTTATATGCCATCGTTTTTGGATTTTTTTAACTTTTTTTCAAATCCTAAAAAATGATGAAAAACGGCTTGCTATAGTATGCCGTACAGTATGGGCTATAGCCCATGGTCAAAAATGGGATAAAAAACGTCAAAAAATAGACGTCTAAAACATGTCTATTTTAGACGTGTTTTAGACGTCTATTTTTAGACGTTTTTATCCCATTTTTAGACGCTCGTCTAATAGCCCATACTGTACGGCATACTATAGCACGCCGTTTTTCATCATTTTTGAGGATTTGAAAAAAAAAAAAGGGTTATAGCCCATCGTTTTTGGATTTTTTAAACTTTTTTTCAAATCCTTAAAAATGATGAAAAACGGCGTGCTATAGTATGCCGTACGGTATGGGCTATAGCCCATGGTCAAAAATGGGATAAAAAACGTCTAAAAATAGACGTCTAAAACACGTCTATTTTTAGACGTGTTTTAGACGACTATTTTTAGACGTTTTTATCCCATTTTTAGACGCTCGTCTAATAGCCCATACTGTACGGCATACTATAGCACGACGTTTTTCTACATTTTTGAGGATTAAAAAAAAAAAAAAAAAAAAAAAAACGATGGGTTATATATAGCCCATCGTTTTTTTTTTTTAACTTTTTTTCAAATCCTTAAAAATGTAGAAAAACGGCGTGCTATAGTATGCCGTACGGTATGGGCTATAGCCCATGGTCAAAAATGGGATAAAAACGTCTAAAAATAGACGTCTAAAACACGTCTATTTTTAGACGTGTTTTAGACGTGTATTTTTTGACGTTTTTATCCCATTTTTAGACGCTCGTCTAATAGCCCATACTGTACGGCATACTATAGCACGCCGTTTTTCATCATTTTTGAGGATTTGAAAAAAAACGAAAAAAAAAAACGATGGGTTATAGCCCATCGTTTTTGGATTTTTTTAACTTTTTTTCAAATCCTAAAAAATGATGAAAAACGGCTTGCTATAGTATGCCGTACAGTATGGGCTATAGCCCATGGTCAAAAATGGGATAAAAAACGTCTAAAAATAGACGTCTAAAACACGTCTATTTTTAGACGTGTTTTAGACGTCTATTTTTAGACGTTTTTATCCCATTTTTAGACTATCGTCTAATAGCCCATACTGTACGGCATACTATAGCACGCCGTTTTTCATCATTTTTGAGGATTTGAAAAAAATGGGAAAAAAACCGATGGGTTATAGCCCATCGTTTTCTTTTTTTTTTTTTTTTCAAATCCTAAAAAATAATGATCATCATTTTTGAGGATTTGAAAAAAAAAAAGGGTTATAGCCCATCGTTTTTGGATTTTTTTAACTTTTTTTCAAATCCTTAAAAATGATGAAAAACGGCGTGCTATAGTATGCCGTACAGTATGGGATATAACCCATGGTCAAAAATGGGATAAAAAACGTCTAAAAATAGACGTCTAAAACACGTCTATTTTTAGACGTGTTTTAGACGTCTATTTTTAGACGTTTTTATCCCATTTTTAGACGCTCGTCTAATAGCCCATACTGTACGGCATACTATAGCACGCCGTTTTTCATCATTTTTGAGGATTTGAAAAAAAAGGAAAAAAAAAAAAAAACGATGGGTTATAGCCCATCGTTTTTGGATTTTTTTAACTTTTTTTCAAATCCTTAAAAATGATGAAAAACGGCTTGCTATAGTATGCCGTACAGTATGGGCTATAGCCCATGGTCAAAAATGGGATAAAAAACGTCTAAAAATAGACGTCTAAAACATGTCTATTTTTAGACGTGTTTTAGACGTCTATTTTTAGACGTTTTTATCCCATTTTTTGACGCTCGTCTAATAGCCCATACTGTACGGCATACTATAGCACGCCGTTTTTCATCATTTTTGAGGATAAAAAAAAAAAAAAAAAAAAAAAACGATGGGTTATAGCCCATCGTTTTTGGATTTTTTAAACTTTTTTTCAAATCCTTAAAAATGATGAAAAACGGCGTGCTATAGTATGCCGTACGGTATGGGCTATAGCCCATGGTCAAAAATGGGATAAAAAACGTCTAAAAATAGACGTCTAAAACACGTCTATTTTTAGACGTGTTTTAGACGTGTATTTTTTGACGTTTTTATCCCATTTTTAGACGCTCGTCTAATAGCCCATACTGTACGGCATACTATAGCACGCCGTTTTTCATCATTTTTGAGGATTTGAAAAAAAAAGAAAAAAAAAAACCGATGGGTTATAGCCCATCGTTTTTGGATTTTTTAAACTTTTTTTCAAATCCTAAAAAATGATGAAAAACGCCTTGCTATAGTATGCCGTACAGTATGGGCTATAGCCCATGGTCAAAAATGGGATAAAAAACGTCTAAAAATAGACGTCTAAAACATGTCTATTTTTAGACGTGTTTTAGACGTCTATTTTTAGACGTTTTTATCCCATTTTTAGACGCTCGTCTAATAGCCCATACTGTACGGCATACTATAGCACGCCGTTTTTCATAATTTTTGAGGATTTGAAAAAATTGTAAAATTTAAAAAAGTTGTGTTATAGCCCATCGTTTTTTGAATTTTTGAAAAAAAATAATTATCCTCGTTTTTCATCATTTTTGACCATGGGCTATAGCCCATATCGTATGGCATACTATAACACGCCGTTTTTCATCATTTTTGAGGATTTGAAAAAAATTCAAAATTTCAAAAAGTTGGGTTATAGCCCATCGTTTTTTGAATTTTTGAAAAAAAAAATTATCCTCGTTTTTCATCATTTTTGACCATGGGCTATAGCCCATATCGTATGGCATACTATAGCACGCCGTTTCTCATCGTTTTTGAGGAATTGAAAAAAATTCAAAATTTCAAAAAGTTGAGTTATAGCCCATCGTTTTTTGAATTTTTGAAAAAAGAAAATTATCCTCGTTTTTCATCATTTTTGACCATGGGCTATAGCCCATATCGTATGGCATACTATAGCACACCGTTTTTCATCGTTTTTGAGGAATTGAAAAAAAATCCAAATTTCAAAAAGTTGGGTTATAGCCCATCGTTTTTTGAATTTTTGAAAAAAAGAATTATCCTCGTTTTTCATCATTTTTGACCATGGGCTATAGCCCATATCGTATGGCATACTATAGCACGCCATTTTTCATAGTTTTTGAGGAATTGAAAAAAAAAATCAAAATTTCAAAAAGTTGGGTTATAGCCCATTGTTTTTTGAATTTTTGATTTAATTTTTTAGCCTCGTTTTTCATCATTTTTGACCATGGGCTATAGCCCATATCGTATGGCATACTATAGCACGCCGTTTTTCATCATTTTTGAGGAATTGAAAAAAATTGTAAATTTCAAAAAGTTGGGTTATAGCCCATCGTTTTTTGAATTTTTGAAAAAAATAAATATCCTCGTTTTTCATCATTTTTGACCATGGGCTATAGCCCATATCGTATGGCATACTATAGCACGCCGTTTTTCATTGTTTTTGAGGAATTGAAAAAAAAATCTAAATTTCAAAAAGATGGGTTATAGCCCATCGTTACATTTATTTTTCAAAAATGATGAAAAACGAGGTTAAAAAAACAATTCAAAATTTCAAAAAAACGATGGGCTATAACCCATGTTTTTTGTTTTTTTTTCAAATCCTTAAAAATGATGAAAAACGGCGTGTTATAGTATGCCGTACGGTAGGGGCTATAGCCCATGTTTAAAAATGATGAAAAACGAGGTTTAATTTTTTTTCAAAATTTCAAAAAAACGATGGGCTATAACCCATGTTTTTTGAAATTTAGATTTTTTTTAAAATCCTCAAAAATGATGAAAAACGGCGTGTTATAGTATGCCGTACGGTAGGGGCTATATCCCATGTTTAAAAATGATGAAAAACGAGGTTTAATTTTTTTTCAAAATTTAAAAAAAACGATGGGCTATAACCCATGTTTTTTGAAATTTTGAATTTTTTTCAAATCCTCAAAAATGATGAAAAACGGCGTGTTATAGTATGCCGTACGGTAGGGGCTATAGCCCATGTTTAAAAATGATGAAAAACGAGGTTTAAAAAAATTTCAAAATTTCAAAAAAACGATGGGCTATAACCCATGTTTTTTGAAATTTTGAATTTTTTTCAAATCCTCAAAAATGATGAAAAACGGCGTGTTATAGTATGCCGTACGGTAGGGGCTATATCCCATGTTTAAAAATGATGAAAAACGAGGTTTAATTTTTTTTCAAAATTTCAAAAAAACGATGGGCTATAACCCATGTTTTTTTTTTTTTTTTTTTTTTTCAAATCCTCAAAAATGATGAAAAACGGCGTGTTATAGTATGCCGTACGGTAGGGGCTATAGCCCATGTTTAAAAATGATGAAAAACGAGGTTTAAATTTTTTTCAAAATTTCAAAAAAACGATGGGCTATAACCCATGTTTTTTGAAATTTAGATTTTTTTTTAAATCCTCAAAAATGATGAAAAACGGCGTGTTATAGTATGCCGTACGGTAGGGGCTATATCCCATGTTTAAAAATGATGAAAAACGAGGTTTAATTTTTTTTCAAAATTTCAAAAAAACGATGGGCTATAACCCATGTTTTTTTATTTTTTTATTTTTTCAAACCTCAAAAATGATGAAAAACGGCGTGTTATAGTATGCCGTACGGTAGGGGCTATAGCCCATGTTTAAAAATGATGAAAAACGAGGTTTAAAATTTTTTCAAAATTTCAAAAAAACGATGGGCTATAACCCATGTTTTTTGAAATTTAGATTTTTTTTTAAATCCTCAAAAATGATGAAAAACGGCGTGTTATAGTATGCCGTACGGTAGGGGCTATATCCCATGTTTAAAAATGATGAAAAACGAGGTTTAATTTTTTTTCAAAATTTCAAAAAAACGATGGGCTATAACCCATGTTTTTTTTTTTCTTTTTTTTTCAAATCCTCAAAAATGATGAAAAACGGCGTGTTATAGTATGCCGTACGGTAGGGGCTATAGCCCATGTTTAAAAATGATGAAAAACGAGGTTTAAATTATTTTCAAAATTTCAAAAAAACGATGGGCTATAACCCATGTTTTTTGAAATTTAGATTTTTTTTTAAATCCTCAAAAATGATGAAAAACGGCGTGTTATAGTATGCCGTACGGTAGGGGCTATATCCCATGTTTAAAAATGATGAAAAACGAGGTTAAATTTTTTTTCAAAATTTCAAAAAAACGATGGGCTATAACCCATGTTTTTTTATTTTTTTATTTTTTCAAATCCTCAAAAATGATGAAAAACGGCGTGTTATAGTATGCCGTACGGTAGGGGCTATAGCCCATGTTTAAAAATGATGAAAAACGAGGTTTAAAATTTTTTCAAAATTTCAAAAAAACGATGGGCTATAACCCATGTTTTTTGAAATTTAGATTTTTTTTTAAATCCTCAAAAATGATGAAAAACGGCGTGTTATAGTATGCCGTACGGTAGGGGCTATATCCCATGTTTAAAAATGATGAAAAACGAGGTTTAATTTTTTTTCAAAATTTAAAAAAAACGATGGGCTATAACCCATGTTTTTTTAAATTTTGAATTTTTTTCAAATCCTCAAAAATGATGAAAAACGGCGTGTTATAGTATGCCGTACGGTAGGGGCTATAGCCCATGTTTAAAAATGATGAAAAACGAGGTTTAAAAAAAATTCAAAATTTCAAAAAAACGATGGGCTATAACCCATGTTTTTTGAAATTTTGAATTTTTTTCAAATCCTCAAAAATGATGAAAAACGGCGTGTTATAGTATGCCGTACGGTAGGGGCTATATCCCATGTTTAAAAATGATGAAAAACGAGGTTTAATTTTTTTTCAAAATTTCAAAAAAACGATGGGCTATAACCCATGTTTTTTTTATTTTTTTATTTTTTCAAATCCTCAAAAATGATGAAAAACGGCGTGTTATAGTATGCCGTACGGTAGGGGCTATAGCCCATGTTTAAAAATGATGAAAAACGAGGTTTAAATTTTTTTCAAAATTTCAAAAAAACGATGGGCTATAACCCATGTTTTTTGAAATTTAGATTTTTTTTTAAATCCTCAAAAATGATGAAAAACGGCGTGTTATAGTATGCCGTACGGTAGGGGCTATATCCCATGTTTAAAAATGATGAAAAACGAGGTTTAATTTTTTTTCAAAATTTCAAAAAAACGATGGGCTATAACCCATGTTTTTTTATTTTTTTATTTTTTCAAATCCTCAAAAATGATGAAAAACGGCGTGTTATAGTATGCCGTACGGTAGGGGCTATAGCCCATGTTTAAAAATGATGAAAAACGAGGTTTAAAATTTTTTCAAAATTTCAAAAAAACGATGGGCTATAACCCATGTTTTTTGAAATTTTGAAATTTTTTCAAATCCTCAAAAATGATGAAAAACGGCGTGTTATAGTATGCCGTACGGTAGGGGCTATAGCCCATGTTTAAAAATGATGAAAAACGAGGTTTAAATTTTTTTCAAAATTTCAAAAAAACGATGGGCTATAACCCATGTTTTTTGAAATTTAGATTTTTTTTTAAATCCTCAAAAATGATGAAAAACGGCGTGTTATAGTATGCCGTACGGTAGGGGCTATATCCCATGTTTAAAAATGATGAAAAACGAGGTTTAATTTTTTTTCAAAATTTCAAAAAAACGATGGGCTATAACCCATGTTTTTTTATTTTTTTATTTTTTCAAATCCTCAAAAATGATGAAAAACGGCGTGTTATAGTATGCCGTACGGTAGGGGCTATAGCCCATGTTTAAAAATGATGAAAAACGAGGTTTAAAAAAATTTCAAAATTTCAAAAAAACGATGGGCTATAACCCATGTTTTTTGAAATTTTGAATTTTTTTCAAATCCTCAAAAATGATGAAAAACGGCGTGTTATAGTATGCCGTACGGTAGGGGCTATATCCCATGTTTAAAAATGATGAAAAACGAGGTTTAATTTTTTTTCAAAATTTCAAAAAAACGATGGGCTATAACCCATGTTTTTTTTTTTTTTTTTTTTTTTCAAATCCTCAAAAATGATGAAAAACGGCGTGTTATAGTATGCCGTACGGTAGGGGCTATAGCCCATGTTTAAAAATGATGAAAAACGAGGTTTAAATTTTTTTCAAAATTTCAAAAAAACGATGGGCTATAACCCATGTTTTTTGAAATTTAGATTTTTTTTTTAAATCCTCAAAAATGATGAAAAACGGCGTGTTATAGTATGCCGTACGGTAGGGGCTATATCCCATGTTTAAAAATGATGAAAAACGAGGTTTAATTTTTTTTCAAAATTAAAAAAAAACGATGGGCTATAACCCATGTTTTTTTTATTTTTTCAAATCCTCAAAAATGATGAAAAACGGCGTGTTATAGTATGCCGTACGGTAGGGGCTATAGCCCATGTTTAAAAATGATGAAAAACGAGGTTTAAAATTTTTTCAAAATTTCAAAAAAACGATGGGCTATAACCCATGTTTTTTGAAATTTAGATTTTTTTTTTAAATCCTCAAAAATGATGAAAAACGGCGTGTTATAGTATGCCGTACGGTAGGGGCTATATCCCATGTTTAAAAATGATGAAAAACGAGGTTTAATTTTTTTTCAAAATTAAAAAAAAACGATGGGCTATAACCCATGTTTTTTTTATTTTTTCAAATCCTCAAAAATGATGAAAAACGGCGTGTTATAGTATGCCGTACGGTAGGGGCTATAGCCCATGTTTAAAAATGATAAAAAACGAGGTTTAAAACTTTTTCAAAATTTCAAAAAAACGATGGGCTATAACCCATGTTTTTTGAAATTTTGAATTTTTTTCAAATCCTCAAAAATGATGAAAAACGGCGTGTTATAGTATGCCGTACGGTAGGGGCTATAGCCCATGTTTAAAAATGATGAAAAACGAGGTTTAAAAAAATTTCAAAATTTAAAAAAAACGATGGGCTATAACCCATGTTTTTTGAAATTTTGAATTTTTTTCAAATCCTCAAAAATGATGAAAAACGGCGTGTTATAGTATGCCGTACGGTAGGGGCTATATCCCATGTTTAAAAATGATGAAAAACCAGGTTTAATTTTTTTTCAAAATTTCAAAAAAACGATGGGCTATAACCCATGTTTTTTTTATTTTTTTATTTTTTCAAATCCTCAAAAATGATGAAAAACGGCGTGTTATAGTATGCCGTACGGTAGGGGCTATATCCCATGTTTAAAAATGATGAAAAACGAGGTTTAATTTTTTTTCAAAATTTCAAAAAAACGATGGGCTATAACCCATGTTTTTTTTATTTTTTTATTTTTTCAAATCCTCAAAAATGATGAAAAACGGCGTGTTATAGTATGCCGTACGGTAGGGGCTATAGCCCATGTTTAAAAATGATGAAAAACGAGGTTTAAAAAAAATTCAAAATTTCAAAAAAACGATGGGCTATATAACCCATGTTTTTTGAAATTTTGAATTTTTTTCAAATCCTCACAAATGATGAAAAACGGCGTGTTATAGTATGCCGTACGGTAGGGGCTATAGCCCATGTTTAAAAATGATGAAAAACGAGGTTTAAAAAAATTTCAAAATTTCAAAAAAACGATGGGCTATAACCCATGTTTTTTGAAATTTTGAATTTTTTTCAAATCCTCAAAAATGATGAAAAACGGCGTGTTATAGTATGCCGTACGTTAGGGGCTATAGCCCATGGTCAAAAATTATGAAAAACGAGGTTTAATTTTTTTTCAAAATTTCAAAAAAACGATGGGCTATAACCCATGTTTTTTTTATTTTTTCAAATCCTCAAAAATGATGAAAAACGGCGTGTTATAGTATGCCGTACGGTAGGGGCTATAGCCCATGTTTAAAAATGATGAAAAACGAGGTTTAAAAAAATTTCAAAATTTCAAAAAAACGATGGGCTATAACCCATGTTTTTTGAAATTTTGAATTTTTTTCAAATCCTCAAAAATGATGAAAAACGGCGTGTTATAGTATGCCGTACGTTAGGGGCTATAGCCCATGGTCAAAAATTATGAAAAACGAGGTTTAATTTTTTTTCAAAATTTCAAAAAAACGATGGGCTATAACCCATGTTTTTTGAAATTTTGAATTTTTTTCAAATCCTCAAAAATGATGAAAAACGGCGTGTTATAGTATGCCGTACGGTAGGGGCTATAGCCCATGTTTAAAAATGATGAAAAACGAGGTTTAAAAAAATTTAAAAATTTAAAAAAAACGATGGGCTATAACCCATGTTTTTTGAAATTTTGAATTTTTTTCAAATCCTCAAAAATGATGAAAAACGGCGTGTTATAGTATGCCGTACGGTAGGGGCTATATCCCATGTTTAAAAATGATGAAAAACCAGGTTTAATTTTTTTTCAAAATTTCAAAAAAACGATGGGCTATAACCCATGTTTTTTTTATTTTTTTATTTTTTCAAATCCTCAAAAATGATGAAAAACGGCGTGTTATAGTATGCCGTACGGTAGGGGCTATATCCCATGTTTAAAAATGATGAAAAACGAGGTTTAATTTTTTTTCAAAATTTCAAAAAAACGATGGGCTATAACCCATGTTTTTTTTATTTTTTTATTTTTTCAAATCCTCAAAAATGATGAAAAACGGCGTGTTATAGTATGCCGTACGGTAGGGGCTATAGCCCATGTTTAAAAATGATGAAAAACGAGGTTTAAAAAAAATTCAAAATTTCAAAAAAACGATGGGCTATATAACCCATGTTTTTTGAAATTTTGAATTTTTTTCAAATCCTCACAAATGATGAAAAACGGCGTGTTATAGTATGCCGTACGGTAGGGGCTATAGCCCATGTTTAAAAATGATGAAAAACGAGGTTTAAAAAAATTTCAAAATTTCAAAAAAACGATGGGCTATAACCCATGTTTTTTGAAATTTTGAATTTTTTTCAAATCCTCAAAAATGATGAAAAACGGCGTGTTATAGTATGCCGTACGTTAGGGGCTATAGCCCATGGTCAAAAATTATGAAAAACGAGGTTTAATTTTTTTTCAAAATTTCAAAAAAACGATGGGCTATAACCCATGTTTTTTGAAATTTAGATTTTTTTTTAAATCCTCAAAAATGATGAAAAACGGCGTGTTATAGTATTCCGTACGGTAGGGGCTATAGCCCATGTTTAAAAATGATGAAAAACGAGGTTTAATTTTTTTTCAAAATTTCAAAAAAACGATGGGCTATAACCCATGTTTTTTGAAATTGAGATTTTTTTTTAAATCCTCAAAAATGATGAAAAACGGCGTGTTATAGTATGCCGTACGGTAGGGGCTATATCCCATGTTTAAAAATGATGAAAAACGAGGTTTAATTTTTTTTCAAAATTTCAAAAAAACGATGGGCTATAACCCATGTTTTTTATTTTTTTATTTTTTCAAATCCTCAAAAATGATGAAAAACGGCGTGTTATAGTATGCCGTACGGTAGGGGCTATAGCCCATGTTTAAAAATGATGAAAAACGAGGTTTAAAATTTTTTCAAAATTTCAAAAAAACGATGGGCTATAACCCATGTTTTTTGAAATTTTGAATTTTTTTCAAATCCTCAAAAATGATGAAAAACGGCGTGTTATAGTATGCCGTACGGTAGGGGCTATATCCCATGTTTAAAAATGATGAAAAACGAGGTTTAATTTTTTTTTCAAAATTTCAAAAAAACGATGGGCTATAACCCATGTTTTTTTTTTTTTTTTTTTTTTTCAAATCCTCAAAAATGATGAAAAACGGCGTGTTATAGTATGCCGTACGGTAGGGGCTATAGCCCATGTTTAAAAATGATGAAAAACAAGGTTTAAAATTTTTTCAAAATTTCAAAAAAACGATGGGCTATAACCCATGTTTTTTTTTTTTTTTTTTTTTTCAAATCCTCAAAAATGATGAAAAACGGCGTGTTATAGTATGCCGTACGGTAGGGGCTATAGCCCATGTTTAAAAATGATGAAAAACGAGGTTTAAATTTTTTTCAAAATTTCAAAAAAACGATGGGCTATAACCCATGTTTTTTGAAATTTAGATTTTTTTTTTAAATCCTCAAAAATGATGAAAAACGGCGTGTTATAGTATGCCGTACGGTAGGGGCTATATCCCATGTTTAAAAATGATGAAAAACGAGGTTTAATTTTTTTTCAAAATAAAAAAAAAACGATGGGCTATAACCCATGTTTTTTTTATTTTTTCAAATCCTCAAAAATGATGAAAAACGGCGTGTTATAGTATGCCGTACGGTAGGGGCTATAGCCCATGTTTAAAAATGATGAAAAACGAGGTTTAAAATTTTTTCAAAATTTCAAAAAAACGATGGGCTATAACCCATGTTTTTTGAAATTTAGATTTTTTTTTTAAATCCTCAAAAATGATGAAAAACGGCGTGTTATAGTATGCCGTACGGTAGGGGCTATATCCCATGTTTAAAAATGATGAAAAACGAGGTTTAATTTTTTTTCAAAATTAAAAAAAAACGATGGGCTATAACCCATGTTTTTTTTATTTTTTCAAATCCTCAAAAATGATGAAAAACGGCGTGTTATAGTATGCCGTACGGTAGGGGCTATAGCCCATGTTTAAAAATGATAAAAAACGAGGTTTAAAAAAATTTCAAAATTTCAAAAAAACGATGGGCTATAACCCATGTTTTTTGAAATTTTGAAATTTTTTCAAATCCTCAAAAATGATGAAAAACGGCGTGTTATAGTATGCCGTACGGTAGGGGCTATAGCCCATGTTTAAAAATGATGAAAAACGAGGTTTAAAAAAAATTCAAAATTTAAAAAAAACGATGGGCTATAACCCATGTTTTTTGAAATTTTGAATTTTTTTCAAATCCTCAAAAATGATGAAAAACGGCGTGTTATAGTATGCCGTACGGTAGGGGCTATATCCCATGTTTAAAAATGATGAAAAACGAGGTTTAATTTTTTTTCAAAATTTCAAAAAAACGATGGGCTATAACCCATGTTTTTTTTATTTTTTTATTTTTTCAAATCCTCAAAAATGATGAAAAACGGCGTGTTATAGTATGCCGTACGGTAGGGGCTATATCCCATGTTTAAAAATGATGAAAAACGAGGTTTAATTTTTTTTCAAAATTTCAAAAAAACGATGGGCTATAACCCATGTTTTTTTTATTTTTTTATTTTTTCAAATCCTCAAAAATGATGAAAAACGGCGTGTTATAGTATGCCGTACGGTAGGGGCTATAGCCCATGTTTAAAAATGATGAAAAACGAGGTTTAAAAAAAATTCAAAATTTCAAAAAAACGATGGGCTATATAACCCATGTTTTTTGAAATTTTGAATTTTTTTCAAATCCTCACAAATGATGAAAAACGGCGTGTTATAGTATGCCGTACGGTAGGGGCTATAGCCCATGTTTAAAAATGATGAAAAACGAGGTTTAAAATTTTTTCAAAATTTCAAAAAAACGATGGGCTATAACCCATGTTTTTTGAAATTTTGAATTTTTTTCAAATCCTCAAAAATGATGAAAAACGGCGTGTTATAGTATGCCGTACGTTAGGGGCTATAGCCCATGGTCAAAAATTATGAAAAACGAGGTTTAATTTTTTTTCAAAATTTCAAAAAAACGATGGGCTATAACCCATGTTTTTTGAAATTTAGATTTTTTTTAAAATCCTCAAAAATGATGAAAAACGGCGTGTTATAGTATGCCGTACGGTAGGGGCTATATCCCATGTTTAAAAATGATGAAAAACGAGGTTTAATTTTTTTTCAAAATTTCAAAAAAACGATGGGCTATAACCCATGTTTTTTTTTTTCTTTTTTTTTCAAATCCTCAAAAATGATGAAAAACGGCGTGTTATAGTATGCCGTACGGTAGGGGCTATAGCCCATGTTTAAAAATGATGAAAAACGAGGTTTAAATTATTTTCAAAATTTCAAAAAAACGATGGGCTATAACCCATGTTTTTTGAAATTTAGATTTTTTTTTAAATCCTCAAAAATGATGAAAAACGGCGTGTTATAGTATGCCGTACGGTAGGGGCTATATCCCATGTTTAAAAATGATGAAAAACGAGGTTAAATTTTTTTTCAAAATTTCAAAAAAACGATGGGCTATAACCCATGTTTTTTTATTTTTTTATTTTTTCAAATCCTCAAAAATGATGAAAAACGGCGTGTTATAGTATGCCGTACGGTAGGGGCTATAGCCCATGTTTAAAAATGATGAAAAACGAGGTTTAAAATTTTTTCAAAATTTCAAAAAAACGATGGGCTATAACCCATGTTTTTTGAAATTTAGATTTTTTTTTAAATCCTCAAAAATGATGAAAAACGGCGTGTTATAGTATGCCGTACGGTAGGGGCTATATCCCATGTTTAAAAATGATGAAAAACGAGGTTTAATTTTTTTTCAAAATTTAAAAAAAACGATGGGCTATAACCCATGTTTTTTTAAATTTTGAATTTTTTTCAAATCCTCAAAAATGATGAAAAACGGCGTGTTATAGTATGCCGTACGGTAGGGGCTATAGCCCATGTTTAAAAATGATGAAAAACGAGGTTTAAAAAAAATTCAAAATTTCAAAAAAACGATGGGCTATAACCCATGTTTTTTGAAATTTTGAATTTTTTTCAAATCCTCAAAAATGATGAAAAACGGCGTGTTATAGTATGCCGTACGGTAGGGGCTATATCCCATGTTTAAAAATGATGAAAAACGAGGTTTAATTTTTTTTCAAAATTTCAAAAAAACGATGGGCTATAACCCATGTTTTTTTTATTTTTTTATTTTTTCAAATCCTCAAAAATGATGAAAAACGGCGTGTTATAGTATGCCGTACGGTAGGGGCTATAGCCCATGTTTAAAAATGATGAAAAACGAGGTTTAAATTTTTTTCAAAATTTCAAAAAAACGATGGGCTATAACCCATGTTTTTTGAAATTTAGATTTTTTTTTAAATCCTCAAAAATGATGAAAAACGGCGTGTTATAGTATGCCGTACGGTAGGGGCTATATCCCATGTTTAAAAATGATGAAAAACGAGGTTTAATTTTTTTTCAAAATTTCAAAAAAACGATGGGCTATAACCCATGTTTTTTTATTTTTTTATTTTTTCAAATCCTCAAAAATGATGAAAAACGGCGTGTTATAGTATGCCGTACGGTAGGGGCTATAGCCCATGTTTAAAAATGATGAAAAACGAGGTTTAAAATTTTTTCAAAATTTCAAAAAAACGATGGGCTATAACCCATGTTTTTTGAAATTTTGAAATTTTTTCAAATCCTCAAAAATGATGAAAAACGGCGTGTTATAGTATGCCGTACGGTAGGGGCTATAGCCCATGTTTAAAAATGATGAAAAACGAGGTTTAAATTTTTTTCAAAATTTCAAAAAAACGATGGGCTATAACCCATGTTTTTTGAAATTTAGATTTTTTTTTAAATCCTCAAAAATGATGAAAAACGGCGTGTTATAGTATGCCGTACGGTAGGGGCTATATCCCATGTTTAAAAATGATGAAAAACGAGGTTTAATTTTTTTTCAAAATTTCAAAAAAACGATGGGCTATAACCCATGTTTTTTTATTTTTTTATTTTTTCAAATCCTCAAAAATGATGAAAAACGGCGTGTTATAGTATGCCGTACGGTAGGGGCTATAGCCCATGTTTAAAAATGATGAAAAACGAGGTTTAAAAAAATTTCAAAATTTCAAAAAAACGATGGGCTATAACCCATGTTTTTTGAAATTTTGAATTTTTTTCAAATCCTCAAAAATGATGAAAAACGGCGTGTTATAGTATGCCGTACGGTAGGGGCTATATCCCATGTTTAAAAATGATGAAAAACGAGGTTTAATTTTTTTTCAAAATTTCAAAAAAACGATGGGCTATAACCCATGTTTTTTTTTTTTTTTTTTTTTTCAAATCCTCAAAAATGATGAAAAACGGCGTGTTATAGTATGCCGTACGGTAGGGGCTATAGCCCATGTTTAAAAATGATGAAAAACGAGGTTTAAATTTTTTTCAAAATTTCAAAAAAACGATGGGCTATAACCCATGTTTTTTGAAATTTAGATTTTTTTTTTAAATCCTCAAAAATGATGAAAAACGGCGTGTTATAGTATGCCGTACGGTAGGGGCTATATCCCATGTTTAAAAATGATGAAAAACGAGGTTTAATTTTTTTTCAAAATTAAAAAAAAACGATGGGCTATAACCCATGTTTTTTTTATTTTTTCAAATCCTCAAAAATGATGAAAAACGGCGTGTTATAGTATGCCGTACGGTAGGGGCTATAGCCCATGTTTAAAAATGATGAAAAACGAGGTTTAAAATTTTTTCAAAATTTCAAAAAAACGATGGGCTATAACCCATGTTTTTTGAAATTTAGATTTTTTTTTTAAATCCTCAAAAATGATGAAAAACGGCGTGTTATAGTATGCCGTACGGTAGGGGCTATATCCCATGTTTAAAAATGATGAAAAACGAGGTTTAATTTTTTTTCAAAATTAAAAAAAAACGATGGGCTATAACCCATGTTTTTTTTATTTTTTCAAATCCTCAAAAATGATGAAAAACGGCGTGTTATAGTATGCCGTACGGTAGGGGCTATAGCCCATGTTTAAAAATGATAAAAAACGAGGTTTAAAACTTTTTCAAAATTTCAAAAAAACGATGGGCTATAACCCATGTTTTTTGAAATTTTGAATTTTTTTCAAATCCTCAAAAATGATGAAAAACGGCGTGTTATAGTATGCCGTACGGTAGGGGCTATAGCCCATGTTTAAAAATGATGAAAAACGAGGTTTAAAAAAATTTCAAAATTTAAAAAAAACGATGGGCTATAACCCATGTTTTTTGAAATTTTGAATTTTTTTCAAATCCTCAAAAATGATGAAAAACGGCGTGTTATAGTATGCCGTACGGTAGGGGCTATATCCCATGTTTAAAAATGATGAAAAACCAGGTTTAATTTTTTTTCAAAATTTCAAAAAAACGATGGGCTATAACCCATGTTTTTTTTATTTTTTTATTTTTTCAAATCCTCAAAAATGATGAAAAACGGCGTGTTATAGTATGCCGTACGGTAGGGGCTATATCCCATGTTTAAAAATGATGAAAAACGAGGTTTAATTTTTTTTCAAAATTTCAAAAAAACGATGGGCTATAACCCATGTTTTTTTTATTTTTTTATTTTTTCAAATCCTCAAAAATGATGAAAAACGGCGTGTTATAGTATGCCGTACGGTAGGGGCTATAGCCCATGTTTAAAAATGATGAAAAACGAGGTTTAAAAAAAATTCAAAATTTCAAAAAAACGATGGGCTATATAACCCATGTTTTTTGAAATTTTGAATTTTTTTCAAATCCTCACAAATGATGAAAAACGGCGTGTTATAGTATGCCGTACGGTAGGGGCTATAGCCCATGTTTAAAAATGATGAAAAACGAGGTTTAAAAAAATTTCAAAATTTCAAAAAAACGATGGGCTATAACCCATGTTTTTTGAAATTTTGAATTTTTTTCAAATCCTCAAAAATGATGAAAAACGGCGTGTTATAGTATGCCGTACGTTAGGGGCTATAGCCCATGGTCAAAAATTATGAAAAACGAGGTTTAATTTTTTTTCAAAATTTCAAAAAAACGATGGGCTATAACCCATGTTTTTTGAAATTTAGATTTTTTTTTAAATCCTCAAAAATGATGAAAAACGGCGTGTTATAGTATTCCGTACGGTAGGGGCTATAGCCCATGTTTAAAAATGATGAAAAACGAGGTTTAATTTTTTTTCAAAATTTCAAAAAAACGATGGGCTATAACCCATGTTTTTTGAAATTGAGATTTTTTTTTAAATCCTCAAAAATGATGAAAAACGGCGTGTTATAGTATGCCGTACGGTAGGGGCTATATCCCATGTTTAAAAATGATGAAAAACGAGGTTTAATTTTTTTTCAAAATTTCAAAAAAACGATGGGCTATAACCCATGTTTTTTATTTTTTTATTTTTTCAAATCCTCAAAAATGATGAAAAACGGCGTGTTATAGTATGCCGTACGGTAGGGGCTATAGCCCATGTTTAAAAATGATGAAAAACGAGGTTTAAAATTTTTTCAAAATTTCAAAAAAACGATGGGCTATAACCCATGTTTTTTGAAATTTTGAATTTTTTTCAAATCCTCAAAAATGATGAAAAACGGCGTGTTATAGTATGCCGTACGGTAGGGGCTATATCCCATGTTTAAAAATGATGAAAAACGAGGTTTAATTTTTTTTTCAAAATTTCAAAAAAACGATGGGCTATAACCCATGTTTTTTTTTTTTTTTTTTTTTTTCAAATCCTCAAAAATGATGAAAAACGGCGTGTTATAGTATGCCGTACGGTAGGGGCTATAGCCCATGTTTAAAAATGATGAAAAACAAGGTTTAAAATTTTTTCAAATTTTCAAAAAAACGATGGGCTATAACCCATGTTTTTTTTTTTTTTTTTTTTTTCAAATCCTCAAAAATGATGAAAAACGGCGTGTTATAGTATGCCGTACGGTAGGGGCTATAGCCCATGTTTAAAAATGATGAAAAACGAGGTTTAAATTTTTTTCAAAATTTCAAAAAAACGATGGGCTATAACCCATGTTTTTTGAAATTTAGATTTTTTTTTTAAATCCTCAAAAATGATGAAAAACGGCGTGTTATAGTATGCCGTACGGTAGGGGCTATATCCCATGTTTAAAAATGATGAAAAACGAGGTTTAATTTTTTTTCAAAATAAAAAAAAAACGATGGGCTATAACCCATGTTTTTTTTATTTTTTCAAATCCTCAAAAATGATGAAAAACGGCGTGTTATAGTATGCCGTACGGTAGGGGCTATAGCCCATGTTTAAAAATGATGAAAAACGAGGTTTAAAATTTTTTCAAAATTTCAAAAAAACGATGGGCTATAACCCATGTTTTTTGAAATTTAGATTTTTTTTTTAAATCCTCAAAAATGATGAAAAACGGCGTGTTATAGTATGCCGTACGGTAGGGGCTATATCCCATGTTTAAAAATGATGAAAAACGAGGTTTAATTTTTTTTCAAAATTAAAAAAAAACGATGGGCTATAACCCATGTTTTTTTTATTTTTTCAAATCCTCAAAAATGATGAAAAACGGCGTGTTATAGTATGCCGTACGGTAGGGGCTATAGCCCATGTTTAAAAATGATAAAAAACGAGGTTTAAAAAAATTTCAAAATTTCAAAAAAACGATGGGCTATAACCCATGTTTTTTGAAATTTTGAAATTTTTTCAAATCCTCAAAAATGATGAAAAACGGCGTGTTATAGTATGCCGTACGGTAGGGGCTATAGCCCATGTTTAAAAATGATGAAAAACGAGGTTTAAAAAAAATTCAAAATTTAAAAAAAACGATGGGCTATAACCCATGTTTTTTGAAATTTTGAATTTTTTTCAAATCCTCAAAAATGATGAAAAACGGCGTGTTATAGTATGCCGTACGGTAGGGGCTATATCCCATGTTTAAAAATGATGAAAAACGAGGTTTAATTTTTTTTCAAAATTTCAAAAAAACGATGGGCTATAACCCATGTTTTTTTTATTTTTTTATTTTTTCAAATCCTCAAAAATGATGAAAAACGGCGTGTTATAGTATGCCGTACGGTAGGGGCTATATCCCATGTTTAAAAATGATGAAAAACGAGGTTTAATTTTTTTTCAAAATTTCAAAAAAACGATGGGCTATAACCCATGTTTTTTTTATTTTTTTATTTTTTCAAATCCTCAAAAATGATGAAAAACGGCGTGTTATAGTATGCCGTACGGTAGGGGCTATAGCCCATGTTTAAAAATGATGAAAAACGAGGTTTAAAAAAAATTCAAAATTTCAAAAAAACGATGGGCTATATAACCCATGTTTTTTGAAATTTTGAATTTTTTTCAAATCCTCACAAATGATGAAAAACGGCGTGTTATAGTATGCCGTACGGTAGGGGCTATAGCCCATGTTTAAAAATGATGAAAAACGAGGTTTAAAATTTTTTCAAAATTTCAAAAAAACGATGGGCTATAACCCATGTTTTTTGAAATTTTGAATTTTTTTCAAATCCTCAAAAATGATGAAAAACGGCGTGTTATAGTATGCCGTACGTTAGGGGCTATAGCCCATGGTCAAAAATTATGAAAAACGAGGTTTAATTTTTTTTCAAAATTTCAAAAAAACGATGGGCTATAACCCATGTTTTTTGAAATTTAGATTTTTTTTTAAATCCTCAAAAATGATGAAAAACGGCGTGTTATAGTATTCCGTACGGTAGGGGCTATAGCCCATGTTTAAAAATGATGAAAAACGAGGTTTAATTTTTTTTCAAAATTTCAAAAAAACGATGGGCTATAACCCATGTTTTTTGAAATTGAGATTTTTTTTTAAATCCTCAAAAATGATGAAAAACGGCGTGTTATAGTATGCCGTACGGTAGGGGCTATATCCCATGTTTAAAAATGATGAAAAACGAGGTTTAATTTTTTTTCAAAATTTCAAAAAAACGATGGGCTATAACCCATGTTTTTTTATTTTTTTATTTTTTCAAATCCTCAAAAATGATGAAAAACGGCGTGTTATAGTATGCCGTACGGTAGGGGCTATAGCCCATGTTTAAAAATGATGAAAAACGAGGTTTAAAATTTTTTCAAAATTTCAAAAAAACGATGGGCTATAACCCATGTTTTTTGAAATTTTGAATTTTTTTCAAATCCTCAAAAATGATGAAAAACGGCGTGTTATAGTATGCCGTACGGTAGGGGCTATATCCCATGTTTAAAAATGATGAAAAACGAGGTTTAATTTTTTTTTCAAAATTTCAAAAAAACGATGGGCTATAACCCATGTTTTTTTTTTTTTTTTTTTTTTCAAATCCTCAAAAATGATGAAAAACGGCGTGTTATAGTATGCCGTACGGTAGGGGCTATAGCCCATGTTTAAAAATGATGAAAAACAAGGTTTAAAATTTTTTCAAAATTTCAAAAAAACGATGGGCTATAACCCATGTTTTTTGAAATTTAGATTTTTTTTTTTAAATCCTCAAAAATGATGAAAAACGGCGTGTTATAGTATGCCGTACGGTAGGGGCTATATCCCATGTTTAAAAATGATGAAAAACGAGGTTTAATTTTTTTTCAAAATTTAAAAAAAACGATGGGCTATAACCCATGTTTTTTTTGTTTTTTTATTTTTTCAAATCCTCAAAAATGATGAAAAACGGCGTGTTATAGTATGCCGTACGGTAGGGGCTATAGCCCATGTTTAAAAATGATAAAAAACGAGGTTTAAAAAAATTTCAAAAATTCAAAAAAACGATGGGCTATAACCCATGTTTTTTGAAATTTTGAATTTTTTTCAAATCCTCAAAAATGATGAAAAACGGCGTGTTATAGTATGCCGTACGGTAGGGGCTATAGCCCATGTTTAAAAATGATGAAAAACGAGGTTTAAAAAAAATTCAAAATTTAAAAAAAACGATGGGCTATAACCCATGTTTTTTTAAATTTTGAATTTTTTTCAAATCCTCAAAAATGATGAAAAACGGCGTGTTATAGTATGCCGTACGGTAGGGGCTATATCCCATGTTTAAAAATGATGAAAAACGAGGTTTAATTTTTTTTCAAAATTTCAAAAAAACGATGGGCTATAACCCATGTTTTTTTTATTTTTTTATTTTTTCAAATCCTCAAAAATGATGAAAAACGGCGTGTTATAGTATGCCGTACGGTAGGGGCTATATCCCATGTTTAAAAATGATGAAAAACGAGGTTTAATTTTTTTTCAAAATTTCAAAAAAACGATGGGCTATAACCCATGTTTTTTTTATTTTTTTATTTTTTCAAATCCTCAAAAATGATGAAAAACTGCGTGTTATAGTATGCCGTACGGTAGGGGCTATAGCCCATGTTTAAAAATGATGAAAAACGAGGTTTAAAAAAAATTCAAAATTTCAAAAAAACGATGGGCTATAACCCATGTTTTTTGAAATTTTGAATTTTTTTCAAATCCTCAAAAATGATGAAAAACGGCGTGTTATAGTATGCCGTACGGTAGGGGCTATAGCCCATGTTTAAAAATGATGAAAAACGAGGTTTAAAAAAAATTCAAAATTTCAAAAAAACGATGGGCTATAACCCATGTTTTTTGAAATTTTGAATTTTTTTCAAATCCTCAAAAATGATGAAAAACGGCGTGTTATAGTATGCCGTACGGTAGGGGCTATATCCCATGTTTAAAAATGATGAAAAACGAGGTTTAATTTTTTTTCAAAATTTAAAAAAAACGATGGGCTATAACCCATGTTTTTTTTTTTTTTTTTTTTTTTCAAATCCTCAAAAATGATGAAAAACGGCGTGTTATAGTATGCCGTACGGTAGGGGCTATAGCCCATGTTTAAAAATGATGAAAAACGAGGTTTAAAGAAAATTCAAAATTTCAAAAAAACGATGGGCTATAACCCATGTTTTTTGAAATTTTGAATTTTTTTCAAATCCTCAAAAATGATGAAAAACGGCGTGTTATAGTATGCCGTACGGTAGGGGCTATATCCCATGTTTAAAAATGATGAAAAACGAGGTTTAATTTTTTTTCAAAATTTAAAAAAAACGATGGGCTATAACCCATGTTTTTTTTATTTTTTTATTTTTTCAAATCCTCAAAAATGATGAAAAACGGCGTGTTATAGTATGCCGTACGGTAGGGGCTATAGCCCATGTTTAAAAATGATGAAAAACGAGGTTTTAAAAAAAAATCAAAATTTCAAAAAAAACGATGGGCTATAACCCATGTTTTTTGAAATTTTGAATTTTTTTTAAATCCTCAAAAATGATGAAAAACGGCGTCCTATAGTATGCCGTACGGTATGGGCTATAGCCCATGGTCAAAAATGATGAAAAACGAGGTTTAATTTTTTTTCAAAATTTCAAAAAAACGATGGGCTATAACCCATGTTTTTTGAAATTTTGAATTTTTTTCAAATCCTCAAAAATGATGAAAAACGGTGTGTTATAGTATGCCGTACGGTAGGGGCTATAGCCCATGTTTAAAAATGATGAAAAACGAGGTTTACAAAAAAATTTTAATAAAAAAGAAAAAACGATGGGCTATAACCCATGTTTTTTTAATTTTTTAATTTTTTTTAAATCCTCAAAAATGATGAAAAACGGCGTGTTATAGTATGCCGTACGGTAGGGGCTATAGCCCATGTTTAAAAATGATGAAAAACAAGGTTTAAATTTTTTTCAAAATTTCAAAAAAACGATGGGCTATAAACCATGTTTTTTGAAATTTTGAATTTTTTTCAAATCCTCAAAAATGATGAAAAACGGCGTGTTATAGTATGCCGTACGGTAGGGGCTATAGCCCATGTTTAAAAATGATGAAAAACGAGGTTTTAAAAAAAAATCAAAATGTCAAAAAAACGATGGGCTATAACCCATGTTTTTTGAAATTTTGATTTTTTTTTTAAATCCTCAAAAATGATGAAAAACGGCGTGTTATAGTATGCCGTACGGTAGGGGCTATATCCCATGTTTAAAAATGATGAAAAACGAGGTTTAATTTTTTTTCAAAAAAAAAAAAAAACGATGGGCTATAACCCATGTTTTTTTTATTTTTTCAAATCCTCAAAAATGATGAAAAACGGCGTCCTATAGTATGCCGTACGGTAGGGGCTATAGCCCATGTTTAAAAATGATGAAAAACGAGGTTAATTTTTTTTTCAAAATTTCAAAAAAACGATGGGCTATAACCCATGTTTTTTGAAATTTTGAATTTTTTTTAAATCCTCAAAAATGATGAAAAACGGCGTGTTATAGTATGCCGTACGGTAGGGGCTATAGCCCATGTTTAAAAATGATGAAAAACGAGGTTTTAAAAAAAAATCAAAATTAAAAAAAAAACGATGGGCTATAACCCATGTTTTTTGAAATTTTGAATTTTTTTTAAATCCTCAAAAATGATGAAAAACGGCGTCCTATAGTATGCCGTACGGTATGGGCTATAGCCCATGGTCAAAAATGATGAAAAACGAGGTTTAATTTTTTTTCAAAATTTCAAAAAAACGATGGGCTATAACCCATGTTTTTTGAAATTTTGAATTTTTTTCAAATCCTCAAAAATGATGAAAAACGGTGTGTTATAGTATGCCGTACGGTAGGGGCTATAGCCCATGTTTAAAAATGATGAAAAACGAGGTTTACAAAAAAAAATTAATAAAAAAAAAAAAACGATGGGCTATAACCCATGTTTTTTTAATTTTTTAATTTTTTTTAAATCCTCAAAAATGATGAAAAACGGCGTGTTATAGTATGCCGTACGGTAGGGGCTATAGCCCATGTTCAAAAATGATGAAAAACGAGGTTTAAAAAAAATCAAAATTTCAAAAAAACGATGGGCTATAACCCATGTTTTTTTAAATTTAGATTTTTTTTTAAATCCTCAAAAATGATGAAAAACGGCGTGTTATAGTATGCCGTACGGTAGGGGCTATAGCCCATGTTTAAAAATGATGAAAAACGAGGTTTAATTTCTTTTCAAAATTTCAAAAAAACGATGGGCTATAACCCATGTTTTTTTCATTTAATTTTGTTTTCAAATCCTCAAAAATGATGAAAAACCGCGTGTTATAGTATGCCGTACGGTAGGGGCTATAGCCCATGTTTAAAAATGATGAAAAACGAGGTTTAAAATTTTTTCAAAATTTCAAAAAAACGATGGGCTATAACCCATGTTTTTTGAAAATTTGAATTTTTTTCAAATCCTCAAAAATGATGAAAAACGGCGTGTTATAGTATGCCGTACGGTAGGGGCTATAGCCCATGTTTAAAAATGATGAAAAACGAGGTTTACATTTTTTTCAAAATTTCAAAAAAACGATGGGCTATAACCCATGTTTTTTTTTATTTTGAATTTTTTTCACATCCTCAAAAATGATGAAAAACGGCGTGTTATAGTATGCCGTACGGTAGGGGCTATAGCCCATGTTTAAAAATGATGAAAAACGAGGTTTTAAAAAAAAATCTAAATTTCAAAAAAACGATGGGCTATAACCCATGTTTTTTGAAATTTTGAATTTTTTTCAAATCCTCAAAAATGATGAAAAACGGCGTGTTATAGTATGCCGTACGGTAGGGGCTATAGCCCATGTTTAAAAATGATGAAAAACGAGGTTAATTTTTTTTTCAAAATTTCAAAAAAACGATGGGCTTATAACCCATGTTTTTTTTTATTTTGAATTTTTTTCACATCCTCAAAAATGATGAAAAACGGCGTGTTATAGTATGCCGTACGGTAGGGGCTATAGCCCATGTTTAAAAATGATGAAAAACGAGGTTAATTTTTTTTCAAAATTTCAAAAAAACGATGGGCTATAACCCATGTTTTTTGAAATTTTGAATTTTTTTCAAATCCTCAAAAATGATGAAAAACGGCGTCCTATAGTATGCCGTACGGTAGGGGCTATATCCCATGTTTAAAAATGATGAAAAACGAGGTTTAAAAAAAAAATCTAAATTTCAAAAAAACGATGGGCTATAACCCATGTTTTTTGAAATTTTGAATTTTTTTTAAATCCTCAAAAATGATGAAAAACGGCGTGTTATAGTATGCCGTACGGTAGGGGCTATAGCCCATGTTTAAAAATGATGAAAAACGAGGTTTAAAAAAAAAATCAAAATTTAAAAAAAAACGATGGGCTATAACCCATGTTTTTTGAAATTTTGAATTTTTTTTAAATCCTCAAAAATTATGAAAAACGGCGTCCTATAGTATGCCGTACGGTATGGGCTATAGCCCATGGTCAAAAATGATGAAAAACGAGGTTTAATTTTTTTTCAAAATTTCAAAAAAAAAATGGGCTATAACCCATGTTTTTTGAAATTTTGAATTTTTTTCAAATCCTCAAAAATGATGAAAAACGGTGTGTTATAGTATGCCGTACGGTAGGGGCTATAGCCCATGTTTAAAAATGATGAAAAACGAGGTTTACAAAAAAAAATTAAAAAAAAAAAAAAACGATGGGCTATAACCCATGTTTTTTTAATTTTTTAATTTTTTTTAAATCCTCAAAAATGATGAAAAACGGCGTGTTATAGTATGCCGTACGGTAGGGGCTATAGCCCATGTTCAAAAATGATGAAAAACGAGGTTTAAAAAAAATCAAAATTTCAAAAAAACGATGGGCTATAACCCATGTTTTTTTAAATTTAGATTTTTTTTTAAATCCTCAAAAATGATGAAAAACGGCGTGTTATAGTATGCCGTACGGTAGGGGCTATAGCCCATGTTTAAAAATGATGAAAAACGAGGTTTAATTTTTTTTCAAAATTTCAAAAAAACGATGGGCTATAACCCATGTTTTTTTTATTTAATTTTGTTTTCAAATCCTCAAAAATGATGAAAAACCGCGTGTTATAGTATGCCGTACGGTAGGGGCTATAGCCCATGTTTAAAAATGATGAAAAACGAGGTTTAAAAAAAATTCAAAATTTCAAAAAAACGATGGGCTATAACCCATGTTTTTTGAAAATTTGAATTTTTTTCAAATCCTCAAAAATGATGAAAAACGGCGTGTTATAGTATGCCGTACGGTAGGGGCTATAGCCCATGTTTAAAAATGATGAAAAACGAGGTTTACATTTTTTTCAAAATTTCAAAAAAACGATGGGCTATAACCCATGTTTTTTTAAATTTTGAATTTTTTTCACATCCTCAAAAATGATGAAAAACGGCGTGTTATAGTATGCCGTACGGTAGGGGCTATAGCCCATGTTTAAAAATGATGAAAAACGATGTTTAATTTTTTTTCAAAATTTCAAAAAAACGATGGGCTATAACCCATGTTTTTTTTAATTTTGAATTTTTTTCACATCCTCAAAAATGATGAAAAACGGCGTGTTATAGTATGCCGTACGGTAGGGGCTATAGCCCATGTTTAAAAATGATGAAAAACGAGGTTTTAAAAAAAAATCTAAATTTCAAAAAAACGATGGGCTATAACCCATGTTTTTTGAAATTTTGAATTTTTTTTAAATCCTCAAAAATGATGAAAAACGGCGTCCTATGGTATGCCGTACGGTATGGGCTATAGCCCAGGGTCAAAAATGATGAAAAACGAGGTTTAATTTTTTTTCAAAATTTCAAAAAAACGGTGGGCTATAACCCATGTTTTTTGAAATTTAGATTTTTTTTTAAATCCTCAAAAATGATGAAAAACGGCGTGTTATAGTATGCCGTACGGTAGGGGCTATATCCCATGTTTAAAAATGATGAAAAACGAGGTTTAATTTTTTTTCAAAATTTCAAAAAAACGATGGGCTATAACCCATGTTTTTTTTATTTTTTTATTTTTTCAAATCCTCAAAAATGATGAAAAACGGCGTGTTATAGTATGCCGTACGGTAGGGGCTATAGCCCATGTTTAAAAATGATGAAAAACGAGGTTTAAATTTTTTTCAAAATTTCAAAAAAACGATGGGCTATAACCCATGTTTTTTGAAATTTTGAAATTTTTCTAAATCCTCAAAAATGATGAAAAACGGCGTGTTATAGTATGCCGTACGGTAGGGGCTATATCCCATGTTTAAAAATGATGAAAAACGAGGTTTAATTTTTTTTCAAAATTTCAAAAAAACGATGGGCTATAACCCATGTTTTTTTTTTTTTTTTTTTTTTTCAAATCCTCAAAAATGATGAAAAACGGCGTGTTATAGTATGCCGTACGGTAGGGGCTATAGCCCATGTTTAAAAATGATGAAAAACGAGGTTTAAAAAAAATTCAAAATTTCAAAAAAACGATGGGCTATAACCCATGTTTTTTGAAATTTTGAATTTTTTTCAAATCCTCAAAAATGATGAAAAACGGCGTGTTATAGTATGCCGTACGGTAGGGGCTATAGCCCATGTTTAAAAATGATGAAAAACGAGGTTTAAATTTTTTTCAAAATTTCAAAAAAACGATGGGCTATAACCCATGTTTTTTTTAATTTTGAATTTTTTTCACATCCTCAAAAATGATGAAAAACGGCGTGTTATAGTATGCCGTACGGTAGGGGCTATAGCCCATGTTTAAAAATGATGAAAAACGAGGTTTAATTTTTTTTTCAAAATTTCAAAAAAACGATGGGCTATAACCCATGTTTTTTGAAATTTTGAATTTTTTTCAAATCCTCAAAAATGATGAAAAACGGCGTGTTATAGTATGCCGTACGGTAGGGGCTATAGCCCATGTTTAAAAATGATGAAAAACGAGGTTTATTTTTTTTTCAAAATTTCAAAAAAACGATGGGCTATAACCCATGTTTTTTGAAATTTTGAATTTTTTTTAAATCCTCAAAAATGATGAAAAACGGCGTGTTATAGTATGCCGTACGGTAGGGGCTATAGCCCATGTTTAAAAATGATGAAAAACGAGGTTTAATTTTTTTTCAAAATTTCAAAAAAACGATGGGTTATAACCCATGTTTTTTTTTATTTAATTTTTTTTTCAAATCCTCAAAAATGATGAAAAACCGCGTGTTATAGTATGCCGTACGGTAGGGGCTATAGCCCATGTTTAAAAATGATGAAAAACGAGGTTTAAATTTTTTTCAAAATTTCAAAAAAACGATGGGCTATAACCCATGTTTTTTGAAATTTTGAATTTTTTTCAAATCCTCAAAAATGATGAAAAACGGCGTGTTATAGTATGCCGTACGGTAGGGGCTATAGCCCATGTTTAAAAATGATGAAAAACGAGGTTTAATTTTTTTTCAAAATTTAAAAAAAACGATGGGCTATAACCCATGTTTTTTGAAATTTTGAATTTTTTTTAAATCCTCAAAAATGATGAAAAACGGCGTGTTATAGTATGCCGTACGGTAGGGGCTATAGCCCATGTTTAAAAATGATGAAAAACGAGGTTTAATTTTTTTTCAAAATTTCAAAAAAACGATGGGTTATAACCCATGTTTTTTTTTATTTAATTTTTTTTTCAAATCCTCAAAAATGATGAAAAACCGCGTGTTATAGTATGCCGTACGGTAGGGGCTATAGCCCATGTTTAAAAATGATGAAAAACGAGGTTTAAATTTTTTTCAAAATTTCAAAAAAACGATGGGCTATAACCCATGTTTTTTGAAATTTTGAATTTTTTTCAAATCCTCAAAAATGATGAAAAACGGCGTGTTATAGTATGCCGTACGGTAGGGGCTATAGCCCATGTTTAAAAATGATGAAAAACGAGGTTTAATTTTTTTTCAAAATTTCAAAAAAACGATGGGCTATAACCCATGTTTTTTTTTATTTTGAATTTTTTTCACATCCTCAAAAATGATGAAAAACGGCGTGTTATAGTATGCCGTACGGTAGGGGCTATAGCCCATGTTTAAAAATGATGAAAAACGAGGTTAATCTTTTTTTCAAAATTTCAAAAAAACGATGGGCTATAACCCATGTTTTTTGAAAATTTGAATTTTTTTCAAATCCTCAAAAATGATGAAAAACGGCGTGTTATAGTATGCCGTACGGTAGGGGCTATAGCCCATGTTTAAAAATGATGAAAAACGAGGTTTAATTTTTTTTCAAAATTTCAAAAAAACGATGGGTTATAACCCATGTTTTTTTTTATTTAATTTTTTTTTCAAATCCTCAAAAATGATGAAAAACCGCGTGTTATAGTATGCCGTACGGTAGGGGCTATAGCCCATGTTTAAAAATGATGAAAAACGAGGTTTAAAATTTTTTCAAAATTTCAAAAAAACGATGGGCTATAACCCATGTTTTTTGAAATTTTGAATTTTTTTCAAATCCTCAAAAATGATGAAAAACGGCGTGTTATAGTATGCCGTACGGTAGGGGCTATAGCCCATGTTTAAAAATGATGAAAAACGAGGTTTAATTTTTTTTCCAAAATTTCAAAAAAACGATGGGCTATAACCCATGTTTTTTTTTATTTTGAATTTTTTTCACATCCTCAAAAATGATGAAAAACGGCGTGTTATAGTATGCCGTACGGTAGGGGCTATAGCCCATGTTTAAAAATGATGAAAAACGAGGTTAATTTTTTTTTCAAAATTTCAAAAAAACGATGGGCTATAACCCATGTTTTTTTATTTTTTTATTTTTTTTTAAATCCTCAAAAATGATGAAAAACGGCGTGTTATAGTATGCCGTACGGTAGGGGCTATAGCCCATGTTCAAAAATGATGAAAAACGAGGTTTAAAAAAAATCAAAATTTCAAAAAAACGATGGGCTATAACCCATGTTTTTTTAAATTTAGATTTTTTTTTAAATCCTCAAAAATGATGAAAAACGGCGTGTTATAGTATGCCGTACGGTAGGGGCTATAGCCCATGTTTAAAAATGATGAAAAACGAGGTTTAAAAAAAAATCAAAATTTCAAAAAAACGATGGGCTATAACCCATGTTTTTTTTATTTAATTTTGTTTTCAAATCCTCAAAAATGATGAAAAACCGCGTGTTATAGTATGCCGTACGGTAGGGGCTATAGCCCATGTTTAAAAATGATGAAAAACGAGGTTTAAAAAAAAATCAAAATTTCAAAAAAACGATGGGCTATAACCCATGTTTTTTGAAAATTTGAATTTTTTTCAAATCCTCAAAAATGATGAAAAACGGCGTGTTATAGTATGCCGTACGGTAGGGGCTATAGCCCATGTTTAAAAATGATGAAAAACGAGGTTTACATTTTTTTCAAAATTTCAAAAAAACGATGGGCTATAACCCATGTTTTTTTAAATTTTGAATTTTTTTCACATCCTCAAAAATGATGAAAAACGGCGTGTTATAGTATGCCGTACGGTAGGGGCTATAGCCCATGTTTAAAAATGATGAAAAACGATGTTTAAATTTTTTTCAAAATTTCAAAAAAACGATGGGCTATAACCCATGTTTTTTTAAATTTTGAATTTTTTTCACATCCTCAAAAATGATGAAAAACGGCGTGTTATAGTATGCCGTACGGTAGGGGCTATAGCCCATGTTTAAAAATGATGAAAAACGAGGTTTTAAAAAAAATCTAAATTTCAAAAAAACGATGGGCTATAACCCATGTTTTTTGAAATTTTGAATTTTTTTTAAATCCTCAAAAATGATGAAAAACGGCGTCCTATGGTATGCCGTACGGTATGGGCTATAGCCCAGGGTCAAAAATGATGAAAAACGAGGTTTAATTTTTTTTCAAAATTTCAAAAAAACGGTGGGCTATAACCCATGTTTTTTGAAATTTAGATTTTTTTTTAAATCCTCAAAAATGATGAAAAACGGCGTGTTATAGTATGCCGTACGGTAGGGGCTATATCCCATGTTTAAAAATGATGAAAAACGAGGTTTAATTTTTTTTCAAAATTTCAAAAAAACGATGGGCTATAACCCATGTTTTTTTTTTTTTTTTTTTTTTTTCAAATCCTCAAAAATGATGAAAAACGGTGTGTTATAGTATGCCGTACGGTAGGGGCTATAGCCCATGTTTAAAAATGATGAAAAACGAGGTTTAAATTTTTTTCAAAATTTCAAAAAAACGATGGGCTATAACCCATGTTTTTTGATGAAAAACGGCGTGTTATAGTATGCCGTACGGTAGGGGCTATAGCCCATGTTTAAAAATGATGAAAAACGAGGTTTAAATTTTTTTCAAAATTTCAAAAAAACGATGGGCTATAACCCATGTTTTTTGAAATTTTGAATTTTTTTCAAATCCTCAAAAATGATGAAAAACGGCGTGTTATAGTATGCCGTACGGTAGGGGCTATATCCCATGTTTAAAAATGATGAAAAACGAGGTTTAATTTTTTTTCAAAATTTCAAAAAAACGATGGGCTATAACCCATGTTTTTTTTATTTTTTTATTTTTTCAAATCCTCAAAAATGATGAAAAACGGCGTGTTATAGTATGCCGTACGGTAGGGGCTATAGCCCATGTTTAAAAATGATGAAAAACAAGGTTTAAAAAAAATTCAAATTTTCAAAAAACATGGGTTATAGCCCATCGTTTTTTTGAAATTTTGAAAAAAATTTAAACCTCGTTTTTCATCATTTTTAAACATGGGCTATAGCCCCTACCGTACGGCATACTATAACACGCGGTTTTTCATCATTTTTGAGGATTTGAAAAAACGGCGTGTTATAGTATGCCGTACGGTAGGGGCTATAGCCCATGTTTAAAAATGATGAAAAACGAGGTTTAATTTTTTTTCAAAATTTAAAAAAAACGATGGGTTATAACCCATGTTTTTTTTTATTTAATTTTGTTTTCAAATCCTCAAAAATGATGAAAAACCGCGTGTTATAGTATGCCGTACGGTAGGGGCTATAGCCCATGTTTAAAAATGATGAAAAACGAGGTTTAAAAAAAATTCAAAATTTCAAAAAAACGATGGGCTATAACCCATGTTTTTTGAAAATTTGAATTTTTTTCAAATCCTCAAAAATGATGAAAAACGGCGTGTTATAGTATGCCGTACGGTAGGGGCTATAGCCCATGTTTAAAAATGATGAAAAACGAGGTTTACATTTTTTTCAAAATTTCAAAAAAACGATGGGCTATAACCCATGTTTTTTTTTATTTTGAATTTTTTTCACATCCTCAAAAATGATGAAAAACGGCGTGTTATAGTATGCCGTACGGTAGGGGCTATAGCCCATGTTTAAAAATGATGAAAAACGAGGTTAATTTTTTTTTCAAAATTTCAAAAAAACGATGGGCTATAACCCATGTTTTTTGAAATTTTGATTTTTTTTCAAATCCTCAAAAATGATGAAAAACGGCGTGTTATAGTATGCCGTACGGTAGGGGCTATAGCCCATGTTTAAAAATGATGAAAAACGAGGTTTAAATTTTTTTCAAAATTTCAAAAAAACGATGGGCTATAACCCATGTTTTTTTAAATTTTGAATTTTTTTCACATCCTCAAAAATGATGAAAAACGGCGTGTTATAGTATGCCGTACGGTAGGGGCTATAGCCCATGTTTAAAAATGATGAAAAACGAGGTTTAATTTTTTTTTCAAAATTTCAAAAAAACGATGGGCTATAACCCATGTTTTTTGAAATTTTGAAATTTTTTCAAATCCTCAAAAATGATGAAAAACGGCGTGTTATAGTATGCCGTACGGTAGGGGCTATAGCCCATGTTTAAAAATGATGAAAAACGAGGTTTTAAAAAAAAATCAAAATTTCAAAAAAACGATGGGCTATAACCCATGTTTTTTGAAATTTTGAATTTTTTTTAAATCCTCAAAAATGATGAAAAACGGCGTGTTATAGTATGCCGTACGGTAGGGGCTATAGCCCATGTTTAAAAATGATGAAAAACGAGGTTTAATTTTTTTTCAAAATTTAAAAAAAACGATGGGTTATAACCCATGTTTTTTTTTATTTAATTTTGTTTTCAAATCCTCAAAAATGATGAAAAACCGCGTGTTATAGTATGCCGTACGGTAGGGGCTATAGCCCATGTTTAAAAATGATGAAAAACGAGGTTTAAAAAAAATTCAAAATTTCAAAAAAACGATGGGCTATAACCCATGTTTTTTGAAAATTTGAATTTTTTTCAAATCCTCAAAAATGATGAAAAACGGCGTGTTATAGTATGCCGTACGGTAGGGGCTATAGCCCATGTTTAAAAATGATGAAAAACGAGGTTTACATTTTTTTCAAAATTTCAAAAAAACGATGGGCTATAACCCATGTTTTTTTAAATTTTGAATTTTTTTCACATCCTCAAAAATGATGAAAAACGGCGTGTTATAGTATGCCGTACGGTAGGGGCTATAGCCCATGTTTAAAAATGATGAAAAACGATGTTTAATTTTTTTTCAAAATTTCAAAAAAACGATGGGCTATAACCCATGTTTTTTTAAATTTTGAATTTTTTTCACATCCTCAAAAATGATGAAAAACGGCGTGTTATAGTATGCCGTACGGTAGGGGCTATAGCCCATGTTTAAAAATGATGAAAAACGAGGTTTTAAAAAAAAATCTAAATTTCAAAAAAACGATGGGCTATAACCCATGTTTTTTGAAATTTTGAATTTTTTTTAAATCCTCAAAAATGATGAAAAACGGCGTCCTATGGTATGCCGTACGGTATGGGCTATAGCCCAGGGTCAAAAATGATGAAAAACGAGGTTTAATTTTTTTTCAAAATTTAAAAAAAACGGTGGGCTATAACCCATGTTTTTTTTATTTAATTTTGTTTTCAAATCCTCAAAAATGATGAAAAACCGCGTGTTATAGTATGCCGTACGGTAGGGGCTATAGCCCATGTTTAAAAATGATGAAAAACGAGGTTTAAAAAAAATTCAAAATTTCAAAAAAACGATGGGCTATAACCCATGTTTTTTGAAAATTTGAATTTTTTTCAAATCCTCAAAAATGATGAAAAACGGCGTGTTATAGTATGCCGTACGGTAGGGGCTATAGCCCATGTTTAAAAATGATGAAAAACGAGGTTTACATTTTTTTCAAAATTTCAAAAAAACGATGGGCTATAACCCATGTTTTTTTAAATTTTGAATTTTTTTCACATCCTCAAAAATGATGAAAAACGGCGTGTTATAGTATGCCGTACGGTAGGGGCTATAGCCCATGTTTAAAAATGATGAAAAACGATGTTTAAATTTTTTTCAAAATTTCAAAAAAACGATGGGCTATAACCCATGTTTTTTTAAATTTTGAATTTTTTTCACATCCTCAAAAATGATGAAAAACGGCGTGTTATAGTATGCCGTACGGTAGGGGCTATAGCCCATGTTTAAAAATGAAGAAAAACGAGGTTTTAAAAAAAAATCTAAATTTCAAAAAAACGATGGGCTATAACCCATGTTTTTTGAAATTTTGAATTTTTTTTAAATCCTCAAAAATGATGAAAAACGGCGTCCTATGGTATGCCGTACGGTATGGGCTATAGCCCAGGGTCAAAAATGATGAAAAACAAGGTTTAATTTTTTTTCAAAATTTTAAAAAAACGGTGGGCTATTACCCATGTTTTTTGAAATTTAGATTTTTTTTTAAATCCTCAAAAATGATGAAAAACGGCGTGTTATAGTATGCCGTACGGTAGGGGCTATATCCCATGTTTAAAAATGATGAAAAACGAGGTTTAATTTTTTTTCAAAATTTCAAAAAAACGATGGGCTATAACCCATGTTTTTTTTATTTTTTTATTTTTTCAAATCCTCAAAAATGATGAAAAACGGCGTGTTATAGTATGCCGTACGGTAGGGGCTATAGCCCATGTTTAAAAATGATGAAAAACGAGGTTTAAATTTTTTTCAAAATTTCAAAAAAACGATGGGCTATAACCCATGTTTTTTGATGAAAAACGGCGTGTTATAGTATGCCGTACGGTAGGGGCTATAGCCCATGTTTAAAAATGATGAAAAACGAGGTTTAAATTTTTTTCAAAATTTCAAAAAAACGATGGGCTATAACCCATGTTTTTTGAAATTTTGAATTTTTTTCAAATCCTCAAAAATGATGAAAAACGGCGTGTTATAGTATGCCGTACGGTAGGGGCTATATCCCATGTTTAAAAATGATGAAAAACGAGGTTTAATTTTTTTTCAAAATTTCAAAAAAACGATGGGCTATAACCCATGTTTTTTTTATTTTTTTATTTTTTCAAATCCTCAAAAATGATGAAAAACGGCGTGTTATAGTATGCCGTACGGTAGGGGCTATAGCCCATGTTTAAAAATGATGAAAAACGAGGTTTAAAAAAAATTCAAAATTTCAAAAAAACGATGGGCTATAACCCATGTTTTTTGAAATTTTGAATTTTTTTCAAATCCTCAAAAATGATGAAAAACGGCGTGTTATAGTATGCCGTACGGTAGGGGCTATAGCCCATGTTTAAAAATGATGAAAAACGAGGTTTAAATTTTTTTCAAAATTTCAAAAAAACGATGGGCTATAACCCATGTTTTTTTAAATTTTGAATTTTTTTCACATCCTCAAAAATGATGAAAAACGGCGTGTTATAGTATGCCGTACGGTAGGGGCTATAGCCCATGTTTAAAAATGATGAAAAACGAGGTTTAATTTTTTTTTCAAAATTTCAAAAAAACGATGGGCTATAACCCATGTTTTTTGAAATTTTGAATTTTTTTCAAATCCTCAAAAATGATGAAAAACGGCGTGTTATAGTATGCCGTACGGTAGGGGCTATAGCCCATGTTTAAAAATGATGAAAAACGAGGTTTTAAAAAAAAATCAAAATTTCAAAAAAACGATGGGCTATAACCCATGTTTTTTGAAATTTTGAATTTTTTTCAAATCCTCAAAAATGATGAAAAACGGCGTGTTATAGTATGCCGTACGGTAGGGGCTATATCCCATGTTTAAAAATGATGAAAAACGAGGTTTAATTTTTTTTCAAAATTTCAAAAAAACGATGGGCTATAACCCATGTTTTTTTTATTTTTTTATTTTTTCAAATCCTCAAAAATGATGAAAAACGGCGTATTATAGTATGCCGTACGGTAGGGGCTATAGCCCATGTTTAAAAATGATGAAAAACGAGGTTTAAAAAAAATTCAAAATTTCAAAAAAACGATGGGCTATAACCCATGTTTTTTGAAATTTTGAATTTTTTTCAAATCCTCAAAAATGATGAAAAACGGCGTGTTATAGTATGCCGTACGGTAGGGGCTATAGCCCATGTTTAAAAATGATGGAAAACGAGGTTTAAATTTTTTTCAAAATTTCAAAAAAACGATGGGCTATAACCCATGTTTTTTTAAATTTTGAATTTTTTTCACATCCTCAAAAATGATGAAAAACGGCGTGTTATAGTATGCCGTACGGTAGGGGCTATAGCCCATGTTTAAAAATGATGAAAAACGAGGTTTAATTTTTTTTTCAAAATTTCAAAAAAACGATGGGCTATAACCCATGTTTTTTGAAATTTTGAATTTTTTTCAAATCCTCAAAAATGATGAAAAACGGCGTGTTATAGTATGCCGTACGGTAGGGGCTATAGCCCATGTTTAAAAATGATGAAAAACGAGGTTTTAAAAAAAAATCAAAATTTCAAAAAAACGATGGGCTATAACCCATGTTTTTTGAAATTTTGAATTTTTTTTAAATCCTCAAAAATGATGAAAAACGGCGTGTTATAGTATGCCGTACGGTAGGGGCTATAGCCCATGTTTAAAAATGATGAAAAACGAGGTTTAATTTTTTTTCAAAATTTCAAAAAAACGATGGGTTATAACCCATGTTTTTTTTTATTTAATTTTTTTTTCAAATCCTCAAAAATGATGAAAAACCGCGTGTTATAGTATGCCGTACGGTAGGGGCTATAGCCCATGTTTAAAAATGATGAAAAACGAGGTTTAAATTTTTTTCAAAATTTCAAAAAAACGATGGGCTATAACCCATGTTTTTTGAAATTTTGAATTTTTTTCAAATCCTCAAAAATGATGAAAAACGGCGTGTTATAGTATGCCGTACGGTAGGGGCTATAGCCCATGTTTAAAAATGATGAAAAACGAGGTTTAATTTTTTTTCAAAATTTAAAAAAAACGATGGGCTATAACCCATGTTTTTTTTTATTTTGAATTTTTTTCACATCCTCAAAAATGATGAAAAACGGCGTGTTATAGTATGCCGTACGGTAGGGGCTATAGCCCATGTTTAAAAATGATGAAAAACGAGGTTAATTTTTTTTTCAAAATTTCAAAAAAACGATGGGCTATAACCCATGTTTTTTGAAATTTTGAATTTTTTTCAAATCCTCAAAAATGATGAAAAACGGCGTCCTATAGTATGCCGTACGGTAGGGGCTATATCCCATGTTTAAAAATGATGAAAAACGAGGTTTAAAAAAAAATCTAAATTTAAAAAAAACGATGGGCTATAACCCATGTTTTTTGAAATTTTGAATTTTTTTTAAATCCTCAAAAATGATGAAAAACGGCGTGTTATAGTATGCCGTACGGTAGGGGCTATAGCCCATGTTTAAAAATGATGAAAAACGAGGTTTTAAAAAAAAATCAAAATTTCAAAAAAAACGATGGGCTATAACCCATGTTTTTTGAAATTTTGAATTTTTTTTAAATCCTCAAAAATGATGAAAAACGGCATCCTATAGTATGCCGTACGGTATGGGCTATAGCCCATGGTCAAAAATGATGAAAAACGAGGTTTAATTTTTTTTCAGAATTTCAAAAAAACGATGGGCTATAACCCATGTTTTTTGAAATTTTGAATTTTTTTCAAATCCTCAAAAATTATGAAAAACGGCGTCCTATAGTATGCCGTACGGTAGGGGCTATATCCCATGTTTAAAAATGATGAAAAACGAGGTTTAAAAAAAAAATCTAAATTTCAAAAAAACGATGGGCTATAACCCATGTTTTTTGAAATTTTGAATTTTTTTTAAATCCTCAAAAATGATGAAAAACGGCGTGTTATAGTATGCCGTACGGTAGGGGCTATAGCCCATGTTTAAAAATGATGAGAAACGAGGTTTAATTTTTTTTCAAAATTTCAAAAAAACGATGGGTTATAACCCATGTTTTTTTTTATTTAATTTTTTTTTCAAATCCTCAAAAATGATGAAAAACTGCGTGTTATAGTATGCCGTACGGTAGGGGCTATAGCCCATGTTTAAAAATGATGAAAAACGAGGTTTAAAAAATTTTCAAAATTTCAAAAAAACGATGGGCTATAACCCATGTTTTTTGAAATTTTGAATTTTTTTCAAATCCTCAAAAATGATGAAAAACGGCGTGTTATAGTATGCCGTACGGTAGGGGCTATAGCCCATGTTTAAAAATGATGAAAAACGATGGGCTATAACCCATGTTTTTTTTTATTTTGAATTTTTTTCACATCCTCAAAAATGATGAAAAACGGCGTGTTATAGTATGCCGTACGGTAGGGGCTATAGCCCATGTTTAAAAATGATGAAAAACGAGGTTAATCTTTTTTTCAAAATTTCAAAAAAACGATGGGCTATAACCCATGTTTTTTGAAATTTTGAATTTTTTTCAAATCCTCAAAAATGATGAAAAACGGCGTCCTATAGTATGCCGTACGGTAGGGGCTATATCCCATGTTTAAAAATGATGAAAAACGAGGTTTAAAAAAAAAATCTAAATTTCAAAAAAACGATGGGCTATAACCCATGTTTTTTGAAATTTTGAATTTTTTTTAAATCCTCAAAAATGATGAAAAACGGCGTGTTATAGTATGCCGTACGGTAGGGGCTATAGCCCATGTTTAAAAATGATGAAAAACGAGGTTTTAAAAAAAAATCAAAATTTCAAAAAAACGATGGGCTATAACCCATGTTTTTTGAAATTTTGAATTTTTTTTAAATCCTCAAAAATGATGAAAAACGGCGTCCTATAGTATGCCGTACGGTATGGGCTATAGCCCATGGTCAAAAATGATGAAAAACGAGGTTTAATTTTTTTTCAAAATTTCAAAAAAACGATGGGCTATAACCCATGTTTTTTGAAAATTTGAATTTTTTTTAAATCCTCAAAAATGATGAAAAACGGCGTGTTATAGTATGCCGTACGGTAGGGGCTATAGCCCATGTTCAAAAATGATGAAAAACGAGGTTTAAAAAAAATCAAAATTTCAAAAAAACGATGGGCTATAACCCATGTTTTTTTAAATTTAGATTTTTTTTTAAATCCTCAAAAATGATGAAAAACGGCGTGTTATAGTATGCCGTACGGTAGGGGCTATAGCCCATGTTTAAAAATGATGAAAAACGAGGTTTAATTTTTTTTCAAAATTTCAAAAAAACGATGGGCTATAACCCATGTTTTTTTTATTTAATTTTGTTTTCAAATCCTCAAAAATGATGAAAAACCGCGTGTTATAGTATGCCGTACGGTAGGGGCTATAGCCCATGTTTAAAAATGATGAAAAACGAGGTTTCAAAAAAAATCAAAATTTCAAAAAAACGATGGGCTATAACCCATGTTTTTTGAAATTTTGAATTTTTTTCAAATCCTCAAAAATGATGAAAAACGGCGTGTTATAGTATGCCGTACGGTAGGGGCTATAGCCCATGTTTAAAAATGATGAAAAACGAGGTTTACATTTTTTTCAAAATTTCAAAAAAACGATGGGCTATAACCCATGTTTTTTTTAATTTTGAATTTTTTTCACATCCTCAAAAATGATGAAAAACGGCGTGTTATAGTATGCCGTACGGTAGGGGCTATAGCCCATGTTTAAAAATGATGAAAAACGATGTTTAAATTTTTTTCAAAATTTCAAAAAAACGATGGGCTATAACCCATGTTTTTTTAAATTTTGAATTTTTTTCACATCCTCAAAAATGATGAAAAACGGCGTGTTATAGTATGCCGTACGGTAGGGGCTATAGCCCATGTTTAAAAATGATGAAAAACGAGGTTTTAAAAAAAAATCTAAATTTCAAAAAAACGATGGGCTATAACCCATGTTTTTTGAAATTTTGAATTTTTTTTAAATCCTCAAAAATGATGAAAAACGGCGTCCTATGGTATGCCGTACGGTATGGGCTATAGCCCAGGGTCAAAAATGATGAAAAACGAGGTTTAATTTTTTTTCAAAATTTCAAAAAAACGGTGGGCTATAACCCATGTTTTTTGAAATTTAGATTTTTTTTTAAATCCTCAAAAATGATGAAAAACGGCGTGTTATAGTATGCCGTACGGTAGGGGCTATATCCCATGTTTAAAAATGATGAAAAACGAGGTTTAATTTTTTTTCAAAATTTCAAAAAAACGATGGGCTATAACCCATGTTTTTTTTATTTTTTTATTTTTTCAAATCCTCAAAAATGATGAAAAACGGCGTGTTATAGTATGCCGTACGGTAGGGGCTATAGCCCATGTTTAAAAATGATGAAAAACGAGGTTTAAAAAAAATTCAAAATTTCAAAAAAACGATGGGCTATAACCCATGTTTTTTGAAATTTTGAAATTTTTTTAAATCCTCAAAAATGATGAAAAACGGCGTGTTATAGTATGCCGTACGGTAGGGGCTATATCCCATGTTTAAAAATGATGAAAAACGAGGTTTAATTTTTTTTCAAAATTTCAAAAAAACGATGGGCTATAACCCATGTTTTTTTTATTTTTTTATTTTTTCAAATCCTCAAAAATGATGAAAAACGGCGTGTTATAGTATGCCGTACGGTAGGGGCTATAGCCCATGTTTAAAAATGATGAAAAACGAGGTTTAAAAAAAATTCAAAATTTCAAAAAAACGATGGGCTATAACCCATGTTTTTTGAAATTTTGAAATTTTTTTAAATCCTCAAAAATGATGAAAAACGGCGTGTTATAGTATGCCGTACGGTAGGGGCTATAGCCCATGTTTAAAAATGATGAAAAACGAGGTTTAATTTTTTTTCAAAATTTCAAAAAAACGATGGGCTATAACCCATGTTTTTTTTTATTTTGAATTTTTTTCACATCCTCAAAAATGATGAAAAACGGCGTGTTATAGTATGCCGTACGGTAGGGGCTATAGCCCATGTTTAAAAATGATGAAAAACGAGGTTAATCTTTTTTTCAAAATTTCAAAAAAACGATGGGCTATAACCCATGTTTTTTGAAATTTTGAATTTTTTTCAAATCCTCAAAAATGATGAAAAACGGCGTCCTATAGTATGCCGTACGGTAGGGGCTATATCCCATGTTTAAAAATGATGAAAAACGAGGTTTAAAAAAAAAATCTAAATTTCAAAAAAACGATGGGCTATAACCCATGTTTTTTGAAATTTTGAATTTTTTTTAAATCCTCAAAAATGATGAAAAACGGCGTGTTATAGTATGCCGTACGGTAGGGGCTATAGCCCATGTTTAAAAATGATGAAAAACGAGGTTTTAAAAAAAAATCAAAATTTCAAAAAAAACGATGGGCTATAACCCATGTTTTTTGAAATTTTGAATTTTTTTTAAATCCTCAAAAATGATGAAAAACGGCGTCCTATAGTATGCCGTACGGTATGGGCTATAGCCCATGGTCAAAAATGATGAAAAACGAGGTTTAATTTTTTTTCAAAATTTCAAAAAAACGATGGGCTATAACCCATGTTTTTTGAAAATTTGAATTTTTTTTAAATCCTCAAAAATGATGAAAAACGGCGTGTTATAGTATGCCGTACGGTAGGGGCTATAGCCCATGTTCAAAAATGATGAAAAACGAGGTTTAAAAAAAATCAAAATTTCAAAAAAACGATGGGCTATAACCCATGTTTTTTTAAATTTAGATTTTTTTTTTAAATCCTCAAAAATGATGAAAAACGGCGTGTTATAGTATGCCGTACGGTAGGGGCTATAGCCCATGTTTAAAAATGATGAAAAACGAGGTTTAATTTTTTTTCAAAATTTCAAAAAAACGATGGGCTATAACCCATGTTTTTTTTATTTAATTTTGTTTTCAAATCCTCAAAAATGATGAAAAACCGCGTGTTATAGTATGCCGTACGGTAGGGGCTATAGCCCATGTTTAAAAATGATGAAAAACGAGGTTTCAAAAAAAATCAAAATTTCAAAAAAACGATGGGCTATAACCCATGTTTTTTGAAATTTTGAATTTTTTTCAAATCCTCAAAAATGATGAAAAACGGCGTGTTATAGTATGCCGTACGGTAGGGGCTATAGCCCATGTTTAAAAATGATGAAAAACGAGGTTTACATTTTTTTCAAAATTTCAAAAAAACGATGGGCTATAACCCATGTTTTTTTTAATTTTGAATTTTTTTCACATCCTCAAAAATGATGAAAAACGGCGTGTTATAGTATGCCGTACGGTAGGGGCTATATCCCATGTTTAAAAATGATGAAAAACGAGGTTTAATTTTTTTTCAAAATTTCAAAAAAACGATGGGCTATAACCCATGTTTTTTTTTATTTTGAATTTTTTTCACATCCTCAAAAATGATGAAAAACGGCGTGTTATAGTATGCCGTACGGTAGGGGCTATAGCCCATGTTTAAAAATGATGAAAAACGAGGTTAATTTTTTTTTCAAAATTTCAAAAAAACGATGGGCTATAACCCATGTTTTTTGAAATTTTGAATTTTTTTCAAATCCTCAAAAATGATGAAAAACGGCGTGTTATAGTATGCCGTACGGTAGGGGCTATAGCCCATGTTTAAAAATGATGAAAAACGAGGTTTTAAAAAAAAATCAAAAAAAAAAAAAAACGATGTGCTATAACCCATGTTTTTTGAAATTTTGATTTTTTTTTTTAATCCTCAAAAATGATGAAAAACGGCGTGTTATAGTATGCCGTACGGTAGGGGCTATAGCCCATGTTTAAAAATGATGAAAAACGAGGTTTAAATTTTTTTCAAAATTTCAAAAAAACGATGGGCTATAACCCATGTTTTTTGAAATTTTGATTTTTTTTCAAATCCTCAAAAATGATGAAAAACGGCGTGTTATAGTATGCCGTACGGTAGGGGCTATAGCCCATGTTTAAAAATGATGAAAAACGAGGTTTTAAAAAAAAATCAAAATTTCAAAAGAACGATGGGCTATAACCCATGTTTTTTGAAATTTTGAATTTTTTTTAAATCCTCAAAAATGATGAAAAACGGCGTCCTATGGTATGCCGTACGGTATGGGCTATAGCCCAGGGTCAAAAATGATGAAAAACGAGGTTTAATTTTTTTTCAAAATTTCAAAAAAACGGTGGGCTATAACCCATGTTTTTTGAAATTTAGATTTTTTTTTAAATCCTCAAAAATGATGAAAAACGGCGTGTTATAGTATGCCGTACGGTAGGGGCTATATCCCATGTTTAAAAATGATGAAAAACGAGGTTAATTTTTTTTTCAAAATTTCAAAAAAACGATGGGCTATAACCCATGTTTTTTTTTATTTTGAATTTTTTTCACATCCTCAAAAATGATGAAAAACGGCGTGTTATAGTATGCCGTACGGTAGGGGCTATAGCCCATGTTTAAAAATGATGAAAAACGAGGTTAATTTTTTTTTCAAAATTTCAAAAAAACGATGGGCTATAACCCATGTTTTTTGAAATTTTGATTTTTTTTCAAATCCTCAAAAATGATGAAAAACGGCGTGTTATAGTATGCCGTACGGTAGGGGCTATAGCCCATGTTTAAAAATGATGAAAAACGAGGTTTAAAAAAAAAATCAAAATTAAAAAAAAACGATGTGCTATAACCCATGTTTTTTGAAATTTTGATTTTTTTTTAAATCCTCAAAAATGATGAAAAACGGCGTGTTATAGTATGCCGTACGGTAGGGGCTATAGCCCATGTTTAAAAATGATGAAAAACGAGGTTTAAATTTTTTTCAAAATTTCAAAAAAACGATGGGCTATAACCCATGTTTTTTGAAATTTTGAATTTTTTTCAAATCCTCAAAAATGATGAAAAACGGCGTGTTATAGTATGCCGTACGGTAGGGGCTATAGCCCATGTTTAAAAATGATGAAAAACGAGGTTTTAAAAAAAAATCAAAGTTTCAAAAGAACGATGGGCTATAACCCATGTTTTTTGAAATTTTGAATTTTTTTTAAATCCTCAAAAATGATGAAAAACGGCGTCCTATGGTATGCCGTACGGTATGGGCTATAGCCCAGGGTCAAAAATGATGAAAAACGAGGTTTAATTTTTTTTCAAAATTTCAAAAAAACGGTGGGCTATAACCCATGTTTTTTGAAATTTAGATTTTTTTTTAAATCCTCAAAAATGATGAAAAACGGCGTGTTATAGTATGCCGTACGGTAGGGGCTATATCCCATGTTTAAAAATGATGAAAAACGAGGTTAAATTTTTTTTCAAAATTTCAAAAAAACGATGGGCTATAACCCATGTTTTTTTTTTTTTTTTTTTTTTCCAAATCCTCAAAAATGATGAAAAACGGCGTGTTATAGTATGCCGTACGGTAGGGGCTATAGCCCATGTTTAAAAATGATGAAAAACGAGGTTTAAAAAAAATTCAAAATTTCAAAAAAACGATGGGCTATAACCCATGTTTTTTGAAATTTTGAATTTTTTTCAAATCCTCAAAAATGATGAAAAACGGCGTGTTATAGTATGCCGTACGGTAGGGGCTATATCCCATGTTTAAAAATGATGAAAAACGAGGTTTAATTTTTTTTCAAAATTTCAAAAAAACGATGTATGTTTTTTTTATTTTTTTATTTTTTCAAATCCTCAAAAATGATGAAAAACGGCGTGTTATAGTATGCCGTACGGTAGGGGCTATAGCCCATGTTTAAAAATGATGAAAAACGAGGTTTAAAAAAAATTCAAAATTTCAAAAAAACGATGGGCTATAACCCATGTTTTTTGAAATTTTGAATTTTTTTCAAATCCTCAAAAATGATGAAAAACTGCGTGATATAGTATGCCGTACGGTAGAGGCTATAGCCCATGTTTAAAAATGATGAAAAACGAGGTTTAAATTTTTTTCAAAATTTCAAAAAAACGATGGGCTATAACCCATGTTTTTTTAAATTTAGAATTTTTTTCACATCCTCAAAAATGATGAAAAACGGCGTGTTATAGTATGCCGTACGGTAGGGGCTATAGCCCATGTTTAAAAATGATGAAAAACGAGGTTTAATTGTTTTTTCAAAATTTCAAAAAAACGATGGGCTATAACCCATGTTTTTTGAAATTTTGATTTTTTTTCAAATCCTCAAAAATGATGAAAAACGGCGTGTTATAGTATGCCGTACGGTAGGGGCTATAGCCCATGTTTAAAAATGATGAAAAACGAGGTTTTAAAAAAAAATCAAAATTTCAAAAAAACGATGGGCTATAACCCATGTTTTTTGAAATTTTGAATTTTTTTTAAATCCTCAAAAATGATGAAAAACGGCGTGTTATAGTATGCCGTACGGTAGGGGCTATAGCCCATGTTTAAAAATGATGAAAAACGAGGTTTAATTTTTTTTCAAAATTTCAAAAAAACGATGGGTTATAACCCATGTTTTTTTTTTTTTTTTTTTTTTTTCAAATCCTCAAAAATGATGAAAAACGGCGTCCTATAGTATGCCGTACGGTAGGGGCTATATCCCATGTTTAAAAATGATGGAAAACGAGGTTTAAAAAAAATTCAAAATTTCAAAAAAACGATGGGCTATAACCCATGTTTTTTTTTATTTTGAATTTTTTTCACATCCTCAAAAATGATGAAAAACGGCGTGTTATAGTATGCCGTACGGTAGGGGCTATAGCCCATGTTTAAAAATGATGAAAAACGAGGTTAATTTTTTTTTCAAAATTTCAAAAAAACGATGGGCTATAACCCATGTTTTTTGAAATTTTGAATTTTTTTCAAATCCTCAAAAATGATGAAAAACGGCGTCCTATAGTATGCCGTACGGTAGGGGCTATATCCCATGTTTAAAAATGATGAAAAACGAGGTTTAAAAAAAAAATCAAAATTTCAAAAAAACGATGGGCTATAACCCATGTTTTTTGAAATTTTGAATTTTTTTTAAATCCTCAAAAATGATGAAAAACGGCGTGTTATAGTATGCCGTACGGTAGGGGCTATAGCCCATGTTTAAAAATGATGAAAAACGAGGTTTATATTTTTTCAAAATTTCAAAAAAACGATGGGTTATAACCCATGTTTTTTTTTTTTTTTTTTTTTTTTCAAATCCTCAAAAATGATGAAAAACCGCGTGTTATAGTATGCCGTACGGTAGGGGCTATAGCCCATGTTTAAAAATGATGAAAAACGAGGTTTAAAAAAAATTCAAAATTTCAAAAAAACGATGGGCTATAACCCATGTTTTTTTTTATTTTGAATTTTTTTCACATCCTCAAAAATGATGAAAAACGGCGTGTTATAGTATGCCGTACGGTAGGGGCTATAGCCCATGTTTAAAAATGATGAAAAACGAGGTTAATTTTTTTTTCAAAATTTCAAAAAAACGATGGGCTATAACCCATGTTTTTTGAAATTTTGAATTTTTTTCAAATCCTCAAAAATGATGAAAAACGGCGTCCTATAGTATGCCGTACGGTAGGGGCTATATCCCATGTTTAAAAATGATGGAAAACGAGGTTTAAAAAAAATTCAAAATTTCAAAAAAACGATGGGCTATAACCCATGTTTTTTTTTATTTTGAATTTTTTTCACATCCTCAAAAATGATGAAAAACGGCGTGTTATAGTATGCCGTACGGTAGGGGCTATAGCCCATGTTTAAAAATGATGAAAAACGAGGTTAATTTTTTTTTCAAAATTTCAAAAAAACGATGGGCTATAACCCATGTTTTTTGAAATTTTGAATTTTTTTCAAATCCTCAAAAATGATGAAAAACGGCGTCCTATAGTATGCCGTACGGTAGGGGCTATATCCCATGTTTAAAAATGATGAAAAACTAGGTTTAAAAAAAAAATCAAAATTTCAAAAAAACGATGGGCTATAACCCATGTTTTTTGAAATTTTGAATTTTTTTTAAATCCTCAAAAATGATGAAAAACGGCGTGTTATAGTATGCCGTACGGTAGGGGCTATAGCCCATGTTTAAAAATGATGAAAAACGAGGTTTATATTTTTTCAAAATTTCAAAAAAACGATGGGTTATAACCCATGTTTTTTTTATTAAATTTTTTTTTCAAATCCTCAAAAATGATGAAAAACCGCGTGTTATAGTATGCCGTACGGTAGGGGCTATAGCCCATGTTTAAAAATTATGAAAAACGAGGTTTAAAAAAAATCAAAATTTCAAAAAAACGATGGGCTATAACCCATGTTTTTTGAAATTTTGATTTTTTTTCAAATCCTCAAAAATGATGAAAAACGGTGTGTTATAGTATGCCGTACGGTAGGGGCTATAGCCCATGTTTAAAAATGATGAAAAACAAGGTTTACAAAAAAAAATTAATAAAAAAAAAAAAACGATGGGCTATAACCCATGTTTTTTTTAATTTTGAATTTTTTTCACATCCTCAAAAATGATGAAAAACGGCGTGTTATAGTATGCCGTACGGTAGGGGCTATAGCCCATGTTTAAAAATTATGAAAAACGAGGTTTAAAAAAAATCAAAATTTCAAAAAAACGATGGGCTATAACCCATGTTTTTTGAAATTTTGAATTTTTTTTAAATCCTCAAAAATGATGAAAAACGGCGTCCTATAGTATGCCGTACGGTATGGGCTATAGCCCATGGTCAAAAATGATGAAAAACGAGGTTTAATTTTTTTTCAAAATTTCAAAAAAACGATGGGCTATAACCCATGTTTTTTTAAATTTAGATTTTTTTTTAAATCCTCAAAAATGATGAAAAACGGCGTGTTATAGTATGCCGTACGGTAGGGGCTATAGCCCATGTTTAAAAATGATGAAAAACGAGGTTTAAAAAAAATTCAAAATTTCAAAAAAACGATGGGCTATAACCCATGTTTTTTGAATTTTTTTATTTTTTTCAAATCCTCAAAAATGATGAAAAACGGCGTGTTATAGTATGCCGTACGGTAGGGGCTATAGCCCATGTTTAAAAATGATGAAAAACGAGGTTTTAAAAAAAAATCAAAATTTCAAAAAAACGATGGGCTATAACCCATGTTTTTTGAAATTTTGAATTTTTTTTAAATCCTCAAAAATGATGAAAAACGGCGTCCTATAGTATGCCGTACGGTATGGGCTATAGCCCATGGTCAAAAATGATGAAAAACGAGGTTTAATTTTTTTTCAAAATTTCAAAAAAACGATGGGCTATAACCCATGTTTTTTGAAATGTTGATTTTTTTTCAAATCCTCAAAAATGATGAAAAACGGTGTGTTATAGTATGCCGTACGGTAGGGGCTATAGCCCATGTTTAAAAATGATGAAAAACGAGGTTTACAATTTCTTTTTAATTAAAAAAAAAAAACGATGGGCTATAACCCATGTTTTTTGATTTTTTTTATTTTTTTTAAATCCTCAAAAATGATGAAAAACGGCGTGTTATAGTATGCCGTACGGTAGGGGCTATAGCCCATGTTAAAAAATGATGAAAAACGAGGTTTAAAAAAAATCAAAATTTCAAAAAAACGATGGGCTATAACCCATGTTTTTTGAAATTTTGAATTTTTTTCAAATCCTCAAAAATGAGCCCATACCGTACGGCATACTATAGCACGCCGCTTTTCATCATTTTTGAGGATAAAAAAAAAAAAAAAAAAAAAAAAAAAACATGGGTTATAGCCCATCGTTTTTTGAATTTTTGAATTTCTTTTTTATCCTCGTTTTTCATCATTTTTGACCAAGGGCTATAGCCCATACCGTACGGCATACTATAGCACGCCGCTTTTCATCATTTTTGAGGATTAAAAAAAAAAAAAAAAAAAAAAAAAAAACATGGGTTTTAGCCCATCGTTTTTTTAATTTTTTAATTTCTTCTTTATCCTCGTTTTTCATCATTTTTGACCAAGGTCTATACCCCATACCGTACGGCATACTATAGCACGCCGCTTTTCATCATTTTTGAGGATTTGAAAAAAATGAAAAAAATGGGATAAAAAACGTCTAAAAATAGACGTCTAAAACACGTCTATTTTTAGACGTGTTTTAGACGTCTATTTTTAGAGGTTTTTATCCCATTTTTAGACGCTCGTCTAATAGCCCATATCGTACGGCATACTGTAGCACGCCGTTTTTCATCATTTTTGAGGATTTGAAAAAAAATTAAAAAAAAACCCCCAAAAACATGGGTTATAGCCCATCGATTTTTTTTAATTTTGGAGAAAAAAAATTTTTACCTCGTTTTTCATCATTTTTGACCACTGGCTATAGCCCATACCGTACGGCATACTATAGCACGCCGCTTTTCATCATTTTTGAGGATTTGAAAAAAATGAAAAAAATAAAAAACATGGGTTATAGCCCATCGTTTTTTGAATTTCTTTTTTATCCTCGTTTTTCATCATTTTTGACCAAGGGCTATAGCCCATTAACCTGACGCTGCCAGATCCAAGAAGCTTGCTACACAAATTTGTTTCACAGTTTATTGGGATCTGGGATCGCGGAAGCAAATTCGATGACGGGGCTGTCCTTTTTTTCAAGATACTTGGTAGATGATTGGATGGGACCGTCTGTCTATCACCGTGTGGGCGTGCAAACACAACCAATCATATTGACGTGTCTATATAGCTTCACGTCCGGTTTCGCACATATCCCGCCCTTAGCTCACGCTGATTGGTCCGGTACGGAACGGATTTTTGTCAGCTCAACTGCCTGAGAGATCCCAGATGATTGCTGTGTTGGGACCATGGTTACCCAATACCGCCCTCATCTGGCAGCGTCAGGTTAATAGCCCATACCCTACGGCATACTATAGCACGCCGCTTTTCATCATTTTTTAGGATTTGAAAAAAATGAAAAAAAAACCCCAAAAAACATGGGTTATAGCCCATCGTTTTTTTAAATTTTTGAAAAAGAAAATTAACCACGTTTTTCATCATTTTTGACCACGGGCTATAGCCCATACCGTACGGCATACTATAGCACGCCGCTTTTCATCATTTTTGAGGATTTGAAAAAAATGAAAAAAATAGCCTATAGCCAGTGGTCATAGCTTCACGTCCGGTTTCGCACATATCCCGCCCTTAGCTCACGCTGATTGGTCCGGTACGGAACGGATTTTTGTCAGCTCAACTGCCTGAGAGATCCCAGATGATTGCTGTGTTGGGACCATGGTTACCCAATACCGCCCTCATCTGGCAGCGTCAGGTTAATAGCCCATACCCTACGGCATACTATAGCACGCCGCTTTTCATCATTTTTTAGGATTTGAAAAAAATGAAAAAAAACCCCCAAAAAACATGGGTTATAGCCCATCGTTTTTTTAAATTTTTGAAAAAGAAAATTAACCACGTTTTTCATCATTTTTGACCACGGGCTATAGCCCATACCGTACGGCATACTATAGCACGCCGCTTTTCATCATTTTTGAGGATTTGAAAAAAATGAAAAAAAAAAAAAAAACATGGGTTATAGCCCATCGTTTTTTGAATTTTTGAATTTCTTTTTTATCCTCGTTTTTCATCATTTTTGACCAAGGGCTATAGCCCATACCGTACGGCATACTATAGCACGCCGCTTTTCATCATTTTTTAGGATTTGAAAAAAAAACAAAAAATAAACATGGGTTATAGCCCATCGTTTTTTTAATTTTTTAATTTCTTCTTTATCCTCGTTTTTCATCATTTTTGACCAAGGTCTATACCCCATACCGTACGGCATACTATAGCACGCCGCTTTTCATCATTTTTGAGGATTTGAAAAAAATGAAAAAAATGGGATAAAAAATGAAAAAAATTGGATAAAAAACGTCTAAAAATAGACGTCTAAAACACGTCTATTTTTAGACGTGTTTTAGACGTCTATTTTTAGAGGTTTTTATCCCATTTTTAGACGCTCGTCTAATAGCCCATAACGTACGGCATACTATAGCACGCCGCTTTTCATCATTTTTGAAGATTTGAAAAAAATGAAAAAAAAAAAAACATCATGGGTTATAGCCCATCGTTTTTTGAATTTTTGATAAAAAAATGTATCCTCGTTTTTCATCATTTTTGACCAAGGGCTATAGCCCATACCGTACGGCATACTATAGCACGCCGCTTTTCATCATTTTTGAGGATAAAAAAAAAAAAAAAAAAAAAACATGGGTTATAGCCCATCGCTTTTTGAATATTTGAAAAAAGAAATATCCTCGTTTTTCATCATTTTTGACCATGGGCTAAAGCCCATACCGTACAGCATACTATAGCACGCCGCTTTTCATCATTTTTGAGGATTTAAAAAAACAAAAACAAAAAAAACATGGGTTATAGCCCATCGCTTTTTGAATTTTTGAAGAAAATAAATCCTCGTTTTTCATCATTTTTGACCATGGGCTAAAGCCAATACCGTATGGCATACTATAGCACGCCGCTTTTCATCATTTTTGAGGATTTGAAAAAAAAAAAAAACATGGGTTATAGCCCATCGTTTTTAGAATTTTTGAAAAAAGAATGTATCCTCGTTTTTCATGATTTTTGACCATGGGCTAAAGCACATACCGTACGGCATACTATAGCACGCCGCTTTTCATCATTTTTGAGGATTTGAAAAAAATGAAAAAAAAAAAAAACATGGGTTATAGCCCATCGTTTTTTGAATTTTTGAATTTCTTTTTTATCCTCGTTTTTCATCATTTTTGACCAAGGGCTATAGCCCATACCGTACGGCATACTATAGCACGCCGCTTTTCATCATTTTTGAGGATTAAAAAAAACAAACAAAAAAAAAAACATCATGGGTTATAGCCCATCGTTTTTTTTATTTTTGAATTTCTTTTCTATCCTCGTTCTTCATCATTTTTGACCAAGGTCTATACCCCATACCGTACGGCATACTATAGCACGCCGCTTTTCATCATTTTTGAGGATTTGAAAAAAAAACAAAAACAAAAAAAACATGGGTTATAGCCCATCGTTTTTTGAATTTTTGAAAAAAGAATGTATCCTCGTTTTTCATGATTTTTGACCATGGGCTAAAGCACATACCGTACGGCATACTATAGCACGCCGCTTTTCATCATTTTTGAGGATTTGAAAAAAATGAAAAAAAAAAAAACATCATGGGTTATAGCCCATCGCTTTTTGAATATTTGAAAAAAGAAATATCCTCGTTTTTCATCATTTTTGACCATGGGCTAAAGCCCATACCGTACAGCATACTATAGCACGCCGCTTTTCATAATTTTTGAGGATTAAAAAAAAAAAAAAAACATGGGTTATAGCCCATCGCTTTTTGAATTTTTGAAGAAAAGAAATCCTCGTTTTTCATCATTTTTGACCATGGGCTAAAGCCAATACCGTATGGCATACTATAGCACGCCGCTTTTCATCATTTTTGAGGATTTGAAAAAAACAAAAACAAAAACAAAACATGGGTTATAGCCCATCGTTTTTTGAATTTTTGAAAAAAGAATGTATCCTCGTTTTTCATGATTTTTGACCATGGGCTAAAGCACATACCGTACGGCATACTATAGCACGCCGCTTTTCATCATTTTTGAGGATTTGAAAAAAATGAAAAAAAAAAAAACATCATGGGTTATAGCCCATCGTTTTTTGAATTTTTGATAAAAAAATGTATCCTCGTTTTTCATCATTTTTGACCATGGGCTAAAGCCCATACCGTACGGCATACTATAGCACGCCGTTTTTCATCATTTTTGAGGATTTGAAAAAAATGAAAAAAATAAAAAACATGGGTTATAGCCCATCGTTTTTTGAATTTTTGAATTTCTTTTTTATCCTCGTTTTTCATCATTTTTGACCAAGGGCTATAGCCCATACCGTACGGCATACTATAGCACGCCGCTTTTCATCATTTTTGAGGATTAGAAAAAAAAAAGAAAAAAAAACATGGGTTATAGCCCATCGCTTTTAGAATTTTTGAAAAAAGAAATATCCTCGTTTTTCATCATTTTTGACCATGGTCTAAAGCCCATACCGTACAGCATACTATAGCACGCCGCTTTTCAACATTTTTGAGGATTTGAAAGAAAAAAAAAAACATGGGTTATAGCCCATCGTTTTTTGAATTTTAGAAAAAAAAAATGTATCCTCGTTTTTCATGATTTTTGACCATGGGCTATAGCCCATACCGTACGGCATACTATAAAACGCCGTTTTTCATCATTTTTGAGGATTTGAAAAAAATGAAAAAAAAAAAAAAAACATGGGTTATAGCCCATAGTTTTTTGAATTTTTGAAAAAAGAATGTATCCTCGTTTTTCATCATTTTTGACCAAGGTCTATACCCCATACCGTACGGCATACTATAACACGCCGCTTTTCATCATTTTTGAGGATTTGAAAAAAACGAAAAAAAAAAAAACATCATGGGTTATAGCCCATCGTTTTTTGAATTTTTGATAAAAAAATGTATCCTCGTTTTTCATCATTTTTGACCATGGGCTAAAGCCCATACCGTACGGCATACTATAGCACGCCGTTTTTCATCATTTTTGAGGATTTGAAAAAAAACATGGGTTATAGCCCATCGCTTTTTGAATTTTTGAAGAAAAGAAATCCTTGTTTTTCATCATTTTTGACCATGGGCTAAAGCCAATACCGTACGGCATACTATAGCACGCCGCTTTTCATCATTTTTGAGGATTTGAAAAAAATGAAAAAAACAAACAAAACATGGGTTATAGCCCATCGTTTTTTGAATTTTTGAAAAAAGAAATGTATCCTCGTTTTTCATAATTTTTGACCATGGGCTAAAGCCTATACCGTACGGCATACTATAGCACGCCGCTTTTCATAATTTTTGAGGATTTTTAAAAAATGAAAAAAAACATGGGTTATAGCCCATCGTTTTTTGATTTTTTTTCTTTTTTTTTTGTATCCTCGTTTTTCATTATTTTTGACCATGGGCTATAGCCCATACCGTACGGCATACTATAGCACGCCGCTTTTCATCAATTTTGAGGATTAAAAAAAAAAAGAAAAAAAAAAAAAACATGGGTTATAGCCCATCGTTTTTTGAATTTTTTATATATTTTTTTATCCTCGTTTTTCATCATTTTGACCATGGGCTAAATCCTATACTGTACGGCATACTATAGCACGCCGCTTTTCATCATTTTTGAGGATTTGAAAATAATGAAAAAAGAAAAAAAACATGGGTTATAGCCCATCGTTTTTTGAATTTTTGAATTTCTTTTTTATCCTCGTTTTTCATCATTTTTGACCAAGGGCTATAGCCCATACCGTACGGCATACTATAGCACGCCGCTTTTCATCATTTTTGAGGATTTGAAAAAAACAAACAAAAAAAACATGGGTTATAGCCCATCGCTTTTAGAATTTTTGAAAAAAGAAATATCCTCGTTTTTCATCATTTTTGACCATGGTCTAAAGCCCATACCGTACAGCATACTATAGCACGCCGCTTTTCATCATTTTTGAGGATTTGAAAAAAAAAAAACATGGGTTATAGCCCATCGTTTTTTGAATTTTTCATTTTTTTTTGTATCCTCGTTTTTCATTTTTTTTGACCATGGGCTATAGCCCATACCGTACGGCATACTATAGCACGCCGCTTTTCATCAATTTTGAGGATTAAAAAAAAAAAGAAAAAAAAAAAAAACATGGGTTATAGCCCATCGTTTTTTGAATTTTTTATATATTTTTTTATCCTCGTTTTTCATCATTTTGACCATGGGCTAAATCCTATACTGTACGGCATACTATAGCACGCCGCTTTTCATCATTTTTGAGGATTTGAAAATAATGAAAAAAGAAAAAAAACATGGGTTATAGCCCATCGTTTTTTGAATTTTTGAATTTCTTTTTTATCCTCGTTTTTCATCATTTTTGACCAAGGGCTATAGCCCATACCGTACGGCATACTATAGCACGCCGCTTTTCATCATTTTTGAGGATTTGAAAAAAACAAACAAAAAAAACATGGGTTATAGCCCATCGCTTTTAGAATTTTTGAAAAAAGAAATATCCTCGTTTTTCATCATTTTTGACCATGGTCTAAAGCCCATACCGTACAGCATACTATAGCACGCCGCTTTTCATCATTTTTGAGGATTTGAAAAAAAAAAACATGGGTTATAGCCCATCGTTTTTTGAATTTTTCATTTTTTTTTGTATCCTCGTTTTTCATTTTTTTTTACCATGGGCTATAGCCCATACCGTACGGCATACTATAGCACGCCGTTTTTCATCATTTTTGAGGATTTGAAAAAGAAACAAAAAAAAAACATGGTTTATAGCCCATCGCTTTTTGAATTTTTGAAGAAAAGAAATCCTCGTTTTTCATCATTTTTGACCATGGGCTAAAGCCAATACCGTACGGCATACTATAGCACGCCGCTTTTCATCATTTTTGAGGATTTGAAAAAAATGAAAAAAAAAAAAAAAACATGGGTTATAGCCCATCGTTTTTTGAATTTTTGAAAAAAGAAATGTATCCTCGTTTTTCATAATTTTTGACCATGGGCTAAAGCCTATACCGTACGGCATACTATAGCACGCCGCTTTTCATCATTTTTGAGGATTTGAAAAAAATGAAAAAAAACATGGGTTATAGCCCATCGTTTTTTGATTTTTTTTTGTATCCTCGTTTTTCATTATTTTTGACCATGGGCTATAGCCCATACCGTACGGCATACTATAGCACGCCGCTTTTCATCAATTTTGAGGATTAAAAAAAAAAAAAAAAAAAAAAAAAAACATGGGTTATAGCCCATCGTTTTTTGAATTTTTTATATATTTTTTTATCCTCGTTTTTCATCATTTTGACCATGGGCTAAAGCCTATACCGTACGGCATACTATAGCACGCCGCTTTTCATCATTTTTGAGGATTTGAAAATAATGAAAAAAGAAAAAAAACATGGGTTATAGCCCATCGTCTTTTGAATTTTTGATTATCTTTTTTATCCTCGTTTTTCAAAATCTGCCATTGAGCCCCATTATAAAATTCTCAAATTGAAAGCACTATATTTCTAAAACTATGACACCTTTCAAAGATTCCTTTCCAGGCAAACATGTCCACCGTAAGATGAACCTAAGTAGGCTAGAATGGGGTTGGTAGGTTTAAGTATGTAGGACTAGTAGAATGCCAAAGTTTGTGCTATTGCCATAGAGAATGCATTGGGCGTTTAAGTTAAATAACTCAGAAACTACAAAACATTTCAAAGTAAAACGTTCCAGCATGTGTCTCCACAGTAAGCTGAATAATAAAAAGTGTGAATGGAGTTTCTAGGTGAAAGTGATTTTTTGACGTGCCAAAATCTGCCATCGAGCCCCATGTTAAAAGTCTCAAATTTGAAAGCACTATATTTCTAAAACTACGACACCTTTCAAAGATTCCTTTTCAGGCAAACATGTCCACCGTAAGATGAACCTAAGTAGGCTAGAATGGGGTTGCTAGGTTTAAGTATGTAGGACTAGTAGGATGCCAAAGTTTGTGCTATTGCCATAGAGAATGCATTGGGCGTTTAAGTTAAATAACTCAGAAACTACAAAACATTTCAAAGTAAAACGTTCCAGCATGTGTCTCCACAGCAAGCTGAATAATAAAAAGTGTGAATGGAGTTTCTAGGTGAAAGTGATTTTTTGACGTGCCAAAATCTGCCATTGAGCCCCATTATAAAACTCTCAAATTTGAAAGCACTATATTTCTAAAACTATGACACCTTTCAAAGATTCCTTTTCAGGCAAACATGTCCACCGTAAGATGAACCTAAGTAGGCTAGAAAGGGGTTGGTAGGTTTAAGTATGTAGGACTAGTAGCATGCCAAAAGTTTGTGCTATTGCATAGAGAATGCATTGGGCGTTTTAAGTAAAATAACTCAGAAACTACAAAACATTTCAAAGTAAAAAGTTCCAGCATGTGTGTCCACAGTAAGCTGCATAATAAAAAGTTTGAATGGAGTTTCTAGGTGAAAGTGACCTTTTGACGTCCCATAGAGATGCCATTGAGCCCCAATTATAAATGTCTCAAATTTGAAAGCACTATATATCTAAAACTTTGACACATTTCAAAGATTCCTTTTCAGGCAAAAAAGGAATGTCCCCCGTAAGATGAACCTAAATAAATGGTAAATGGTGCATTTATATAGCGCCTTTATCCAAGGCGCTTTACAGAGATTGTGCATTACATTCACCCATTCACACACACATTTATACACAGATGGCAGCGGAAACCATGCAAGGCACCAACTAGCACATCGGGAGCAATTAGGGGTTCAGTGTCTTGCTCAAGAACACTTCGACAGTAACTCTGGGGGAGCCCGGGTTCGAACTGGCAACCTTACGGTTACCATCCAGGCACTCTACCCCTGAGCCACCGCCGCCCCTTAAATAGGTTTGAATGGGGTTTCTAGGTGTAAGTATGTAGGACTTGTAGCATGCCAAAGTTTGTGCTATTGCCATTGAGAATGCATTGGGCGTTTAAGTTAAATAAAAAATACCTGCCCCCATCAAAAAAGAATTGGTCAAACCATGTGACTTCCATTGGAAATACATTGAGACGGATGTCCAGCCCATGTCCTCATGCTCAACACACGTTTTTAAATTTTATACATTTTTATACCTTTCAATCCGGTTAAGCTGATACAGCTGGATACAGTGTCTTCGTATGAATGTAAAATAGATAGAACAATAAAATGAAAATGTAAGTGCCAACATAATGAGTAGAGCACAGTAGGGAATTGAACCCTATCCCAGTAAACCAGGAGCTCCATGCCTGTGCTTTGTTTTGTGTCCTCTGTGTGTGTGTGTGTGTGTGTGTGTGTGTGTGTGTGTGTGTGTGTGTGTGTGTGTGTGTGTGTGTGTGTGTGTGTGTGTGTGTGTGTGTGTGTGTGTGTGTGTGTGTGTGTGTGTGTGTGAATGAATGAATGAATGAATGAATGAATGAATCTTCATTTTCGTGTCTTGTCGTTAAGACCCATCCCTTACGGGATTATAAGACACAACATAAATAAATAATATCACGTCCACTTCCCACACAGAAGCTACACAAAGTATTTGATGTGTGTGTTTTGTGATTTTTGTTGTAACAATGTAAATACCAACACAATGATCGTTGAAAATCCATGTTTCATGTTTTTACGACAATGAAAAAGATGAGAGAAATGATGAAAACCATATTATCTTTCTCGTTGAAAACCATGAAAAGTTCATGAATGAATCACTAGACACAAAAACAAGAAAAATAATATAGCTGCAAGCAGTGATAAGGTGGGACCAAGAAAGAAGACAATACGCAATAAGAACAATATGCACAAATAAGAATCACAGGCTGAGTTGTCGTTACCTGGATTTGAACACACAACCTTGTGGTCTGAAGGTTAGAGCTCAACCACCTGAGCTATATGGACAGTCAGTTATTTCATCGTAAACTGTAACATCATTCAGTGTTTTGGTAACAAGTGTGTGTCCTCATTTTGGGTATGTCATTATCCATTACTACAGTGTGTTTTGCTGCAATCCTTTTCACGTACAAACTTCTCTTCAACTGGTATTTCAGATAATGGTCCATACATTGTGTGTAGAACGTTTCACGCAAATTGCAAAAAAAAACTGGCAAGAAATCAGGTATAAGCATTTTTCAAACTTCTCAAAATGGCGGAAAATCTGAGGGCGGAGCTTACTTGTCAAAGTGACAGATGTCAGCTCTCGTTCAAAGCACACATTACAGCGGTCACTCGATCCTGTAGGTTTACACTGCTTATACAGACAACTCCCTCCTTACTGGCATCCCAGCATGTGCACTTGAGCCTCTCCAATTTATCCAAAATGCCGCAGCTCGCGCCTCGCTTGGTCTTCAACCAGCCAAAATTCTCACGTCTCCCCCATTCTCCACTCCTTCCATTTGCTCCCGGTCACTGCCCGCACAGAGTACAATTAAAACTCTGATGCTGGCATTCAAAGCAACCAAAGCTAGGGCACCCCCATATCTTGCAAGTTCGTTCGAACCCTTTACAAACCCTCCGGCACGCTCAGATTAGCCAACGCAGGGAAGCTGGAAGTAGCTTCACTAAAAACGCTGGGACAACGCTCCACATGTCCCAAACTCTTCTCCCTTCTGGCTCCAAAACTATGGAATGCACTTCCCATTGCAATCAGAACGGCAAACTCACTCCCAATCTTCCACCGTAGTCTGAAAACCCCCCTCTTCAGAATCCATCTAATTCTAGACTTGCTGTAGCACTTGCCCTAGCCTCGACGACCATACAGGCGTATGCAAAGGCTCAATTTATGTAACTTAAATAGCATTTTATGTAGACATACCACTCTATAGTATATACGCATATAGTTTAATTATATAGATATTCCACTGTTAGGTTATTGGCTCACGTATATGATTCATGATGACTATTTTTATGTATATGTTGTATTACCATGTTTTTGTTCTTGCTTACTGTAAATCGCTCTGGATTAAGTAAATGCCTTAATTGTAAATTGTTTTACAAACATCATCCGGCATATTTTACTGTGTTTGTTTACATGCTATAGCGCTCATTGACTGTGTTTGTTTGGTTAGAACTGGGTTAGTCATAGCCACATGATTGACAACGACGTCATCTGCTTTCTTACTATTTTGGTTGGTATGAACGAATCACCACAGACTGCCGCTTTGGCTACGCCTATCTCAGAAACGGCTGCTGTGGGGAGCGCTTTCAGAATAATCTGAATAATGAAGTGAAATGAAATGAAAATTCAGTTTCAGGCTAACATACTACAGCATGTTGTCGAACTTGAAGCACAACATGATTTTCATAATTATTTTATCATCGAAAAACCATGAAAAATGAGATATGTTTTCATGGTTTTTAACAACATAGTATATCGTTTTTCATGGTTTTCGACGTTATAAAACCAAAAAACAACGGACCAGGTGTAAAACATAGTTTCACCCCATGCCTTCGACCTGGCCGAGACAATAATTAGAGAACATGGTGAAGAAGGGTTTGATAGGGTGAACCGCCTGTATTGCCAGTATTACAGAATACAGTACAGAATGCCAGTATTGTGCTCTCTGAGAGCAAACCATGTAGAGCTTATTAACATTATTCCCTTTCCATTGTACCCCCCCCCCCCCCCCCCCGCACGCACGCACGCACGCACGCACACACGCACACACACACACACACACACACACACACACACACACACACACACACACACACACACACACACACACACACACACACACACACACACACACACACACACACACACACTTGGGTGTAGCACTAAGAGGCTTCATCATACAGTATATGCTAGATGTGAACAACAACGCTCCTACGAGTCATTAATCCCTTTGGCTGTGACTGTATGCTCAGGACATCCAGATTAGTCAATCTGTGTTAGTTATGGCCGTAAAGCGGGCTACTGCTACAAACAAATAAAACAAAATAATAATATCAGCTGCCGGAGCAGATGCTGTGCCGCGAGCACGGAGCTAGCTAGGACGATATCCCGGAAGCTAAGGATATCCTGGGGCGACAGTGGCTCAGGGGTATAGAATGACCGGAGTTCGAACCCGGGCTCCCCCAGAGTTAGTGTCGAAGTGCCCTTGAGCAAGACTCTGAACCCCTAATTGCTCCCGATGTGCAGGTTGGTGCCTTGCATGGTTTTCTCCAGCATCGGTGTGTGAATGTGTGTGAGACTGTGAGTGGGTGAATGTAATGCACAATCTCTGTAAAGCGCCTTGGATAAAGGCGCTTTACATATATGCTTTATATAAATGCACCATTTACTACAGGATACTATAACAGCAATTAAGGAGCAGGTCTCATGGCTGTGAACATGAACACACAACCTTGGGATAATGGGTTTTGGTTTTGCACCATGATTATTATCCCGTTTCCGTCAGTCACTGAAGTGATGCTGGTGAGTTTATACTTACTATTCTAGCCAAATGTGGGAACCCATTGGCAAAAAAAAGGAAAAACAGAACCCTCTGCTGTTTATTCCTATGAATTTACCTCTGTGGGCGGCGCCCTTAGAGTATATATTTATAAAGACATCACCGAGAGGAAACACTGAAGCGCAATGGACATGGTGGCCGAAAACGGTATTGCAGCTTCGAGCGACATTGGGCCATACGTGAACGCGATGGCTTGCACAACAACGGTGGCGCTCGTTCATGACACGCTCGCACACGCACGGTACTCGTTCATGTTTTCGGCTCGGCACGTTCACGTATGGCCCAATTCCATCCCAGAATGCACTCTGTCTCATTCCCGGAAGAAGGGGTGAAATCGCCTCATGCGCAGGGTGAGCAACTGGATGGGAGCAAGTGGATGGGAGGAGAAATCCGGTGACGTCTCTATTATATATAACCCTATGGCGGCGCCCGGCAGAATGTGGATAACAGGATGTTGGCCCGTTTGGTCCCTCATTTTCCGGTCGCACGTGTTTGTTTAGATAGATACCCTGAAGAAGGCAACTGCCGAAACGTTGGAAAAATAAAAACATTTATGGCATCGTGATTATGAGCTGTGCGGCCTCTTTCCTCTCTCAGTCAAAGTTTTATCTCCTGCGGTCAGGTCACCTCCCCACTACTAGTGTGCGCTCCTACCTTTTTGTTTGTTTACATTCCTAACACACCGTCAACAAAGTCCACAATCACAACACCAAGAGGGAGTTCAACAAACCACCTGCAACCCATATTTGGCTTAAAGTTAAGTTAAATTAATTTCGCTCCTATGCCACTAACGAACGCCCTACCAACAGCCAGTAAGAAATGTGAATCCCTAGACTCCTTCAAAACCACTCTCAAAGAGGACCTATGGACGGCTGCAATATGAAAATGGCCCCTGTAAAAAAGTCCCCCTCCCCCTCAATGTTTCCATTCTGTACATGTCTTTCCCTTTTTAGACTTTCTTTGTATATATGATGATTACCCTTTTTTAATAGAAGTGTATATTTTAGCATTTAGCATTAAATTAGTTTAAATGTTATTGTTTTTATCTTCGTTTTTGTATTGACCTGTACTTTCGTTTAGACTGTAAACAAGAACATTGCACTGTGATTAACATTTTCAATCAATCAATCAATCAACTCTACATGTAACAGGAACTGCCGAAAGATTCTGCTGCGGAGCTCTGAATCTGTCTTGAGAGATTAATTGTAGCCTAATAGTGTAACAGATTTCACAATGAGAAGGTGTATTAATCTTAGTTAATCTTTCACTCAAGTTGATAATGTCACATGTCCATGTGTGGTCCAGCCCTATGGAATCATAATAGATAGAGCATCAAAGCCATATTTGAAATACTTTTTACGAACACATTTTATTAGCACAATCCACATGCTGGACCACATGGGAAAATTACATCATCAACTTGCAACAGGGGTTTTCCCTATACTGTAGTGAAATATGAACTATTTCTAAGATAAATAAAATATTTAAGATGTTTTTATTGTAGCTATAGAGGGCAAGTATAATGTATTAAGTTATGAATCTTATTAGCCAGGCAAGGATCCTTTTAAGTGGTCACTCAGGTGGGCTGTGTGCATTTCCAGTGCATGTTTAATTTAATGATCGATCATTGAGGCTTGGATCAGAGGAACTAACATACTTTAAACTTCACAAGGTTTTAATGGAAAATACCAGGACATTTTAAAATTATATACAATATTACCATACAAATCTTAGTGTTTAGCCTATAATTTGGGGGCCCACTTGCCATATCCTTCCCAGTGGGCAATCGTGGGTGTAGAATAGATGATGGCTTTTATAACCCAAAGACTAAACTCACACAGTGAATATTTTCCAGTCATATTATGCCAGTGGTTTCCAATGAACCGCAGCCCTGGGGTCCTATATCTGCTGCTTTCCTATTTACCAAGCGGTTAATTGCTTCCACCAGGTGTCCCGGACGGTCTAAATGACTTCCTGATTGGATCTTTGGAATGAAAAGCAGCAGCCCTCCGCTTCCCCACAGACCTGGGAGCGTGGTTAAGGACTGCATCGTAGCCAAATGGACGACCCACTTTAAAAGTGGTCTTGCATAACCAGATGTTCTGAGATCCCTGCATATTTATTTTTTATTTTTTTGGAGATCGATCAGTGACACACATCTTTCCAGTTCAGACATCTCATTGTATTCTGCAGCTATCAGATGGAATGGGTTGCCTACAGTCACAACATTGATTGGGTCTTGCACTACTTTTATGTCCTCCCTAAAGAGTTTTTTAAAATACCAGGCACATGGTCATGATTTGTAAACCAAATTAAATGTATTTTATAGTTTCATGCTGAATTATGGGACCACAATGTAAACTAGCTGGACCAGAGTTGTCTCAGTACTTTTTACTTTTTAACCAGCTGCTGTGTAAGCACAGACCTATGTTTCTCATTGGCTGTACTGACAACCTATCGTCCTGATTGGCTGCCTCGTCTCTAGGCAACCACACACTTTTTGCCTCTAGTCGACCTCTCAGCCATGGGATATAAGTAGGGATGCACCGAAAATTCGGCCACCGAAAATATTCGGCTAAAAATGGCTAAAAATGTATTTTCTGCCTATTCGGTTTCGGCTCAAATAAGCCGAAAAATATCACCGAATAGTAGTAGTGGTCCTAAAGTTGTGAATCGAACTAAACTGCGGGGAAAACAAAGATGTACAAGCCCAACGCGCTGTGCATTGCGACGGGTAGATAGCTTGTAGATCTGCTACTTTCAGCGCAGGAAGGGCGCATGCTTATGACGCTCATTAACTATGCATCAGCTCAGCAGGCAGCAGCCACAGCCAGCCAGTCACAACACAACAGTGAGCAGCAGTCACGGAATGCTTCAATGCACAGGCAGATCCGACACAACTTTATTGCATACATCTGTGCTTTAATCCACGCTTCCATAGCCTTTTAAATCTCATTTCCCATCCACGGGCACAAGCAACGTGATATCAGCAGCTCTTCCAAGTTCCACCCGATCTGTGGACGGGTGGTGTTCTGTTGACGAGGAAAGCTATAGCTAGCATGGGAGCTAACGTTAGTTTTAACACTATGTACTTTCCATCCGTTCCCCAACACCTCACACTCGCTGCTGCGTTTACATGGCCAGACACAAAGACGAATGGGAATATCATTTGGAGCTTTAACAATGAATGATACTGTATCGTTGCGTCAGGGTTTCACTCACTGGCCACAGTAGGCAGACCTGTCAAAACGATGCACTTCCCAAAACTCAGAGACATGCCACCACCTATAAATTCAAACCCACCTCTGGAATATTGCTATCTCATTCCACTTTAATTTATTTTATTCCATAGTCTTAGTTTTTCTCTAATAAAGTTGTTTTTATTTGTTTTCTCATGTTCTCCTTGAAAAGTGTCTAAGTACTCAGAGAAGCTTTATATAAATAATATTATCACTATTATTATTACTACTTGTTTTATTGCCAATGCTTATGTAGAAAAAAAAGCTCACTGCTCAGGTCAAATAGGCCTATTGATATGTGATTAATTGAGATGAATTAATCACAAAGCCAATTAATTAGATGTTTTTTTAATGGACCCATAAGTGTTTATTATTTAAGTTAGGTTTTGCCATAATCATGTCTTTTGCCATAATCAGGTAGCTTTACAACAAATATGTATTCGGCTATTCGGTATTCAGTTTTCGGCCAACTGTTTCCTATATTCGGTATTCGGTTTCGGCCAAGAATTTCCCTTTCGGTGCATCCCTAGATATAAGGCTGGTAATTAATCAATGTCATCAATTCTTGTTTTATAATGTCGAAGACTATTATCAAATTTGCCAAAAACAGCCAATCTACAGACCCAGAAAATGTCTGGCTACATGCGGGACTCACTTAATTTTATGAACATACATTTTATTTTAGTATAGTAGGGTATGTTAGTATCTTTGTCGTCCGGCTGAAACCTCCTAACTCCATTACATATTTCAACTCCAAATTTGAATACAAATAAAGCCCTATACTGTAGCCTATATCATACAAGAGTGTAGCTCATATAAACTAGCTGCAAGCTCACACAAAAAAAATCACAATTTAGATCTTTTTTTCCTTTTTTGTAATAATAATAAAAAAGGGAATAATTTTGGACATACAAGATTTCCATCCGACAGCAACGATATGACATAACTAGTACATCTGACTGCACTGATTGCTCCCTATACCAATTTCCATCCCATTTTGATAGTCTGGGATGGCTCAGGGCAGAAGACAGGGTTAAGCAATTAAAAATGGGATTGGTTTTTAAGATAGTCATATGGGCTCTGCCCTCAGTGCTCTCAATACCCTCATACCTGGTTAACTACCAACGTGAGTGACACAGACAGCCACAACACCAGGGAGTGAGAGGCAACGACCTGGTACCACCAAAAATAAAAAAATTGGCAGGAAAAAGTTTGGGAAATGGTGTAAGCGCACTTGCAGAAAGTGTTAAGTATATGGCTGCCATAGCGTACTGCACCTTCCTTATTCAGTACACATAATATGGTAGAAAGTCCTGCCTGGTTGTGGTTCGTCTTCTACACACCACCACCTGACTGACACACACATTGTGATGAACATACGAGAGGATGGTGGAGGGACTAGACAGTGACGAGGCAGAGAAATGGTAATAACAGAGAAGGACTAGTTGTCCGGACGGCGAAGCTAGCAGAGCCTAAAAATAACACAGGGCTGTTTGTCGTAACAGTCGGAGGAGAGGACAGAGAGTGGATCTGAGAGCTGTAAAATGGAAAGGAACTCAACAAGAACAGCCTGACATGTTATTCGGCTGAGTGGGTATACGGTGTGTGTGTGTGTGTGTGTGTGTGTGTGCGACTGTGCGCATGTGTGAGTGTGTGTACTGTGTGTGTGTGTGAGAGAGAGAGAGAGAGAGAGAGAGAGAGAGCACGAAGAGTGTGTGGGGAACTGATAAGCAGTGTTAGCTGAGAGGATTCTTTACATGGACGCCCCTACCCGTCACTCCCTTCAAACACACCTTCTGACACACACACACACACACACACACACACACACACACACACACACACACACACACACACACACACACACACACACACACACACACACACACACACACACACACACACACACACACACACACACACACACACACACACACACACACACACACGCGCAAGATAACCCCTGCCAGCCTTGGCACAGCTTTATATTATCCACGTCAAATGCGAGCGTGGAAGGAGGTTTGTCTGCAACTCCCTGTGTGATGCTGCTGAAAAGGTAAAGGCTTGAATCTGAATGAACGGGAGCCAAAATGAATGAGGTATAAGGAAGGGTCACCCGATGACTCACGCACAAACACTGACCTCGTGCAGTACAATCTCCAAGACTGCTCTGCATAATGTGCTCAACATAATGTGCTCAACATAATGTGTGCGTGCGTGTTTGTGCGTGCGTGCGTGCGTGCGTGCATGCGTGCGTGGTCTGAGTGGTCCTGAGTTCTCTTCTTTTTCACCAGTGGTGGAAAAAGTACTCACATGTTTTACTTAAGTACAATTTCCAATACTGCAATGTAGAAAATAGTAAAGTAAAGTATAAGTGAAAGTAAATGTCTGGAATTAAAAATTGACTTGAGTAAAAGTACAAAAGTATTGGCATCTAAATGTACTGAAAGTAGATTATGCAGAATGTCCCATTTCAAATGTGAAAATAGCAGATCTACAAGCTCACAATGCGTCGCATCACTTGTAGATCGGCAATTTTCAAAAGGCAGGACTAAAGTGATATGTTTTGTAAAATAATCTGGTAACTAAAGTTTTCAAATAAAATGTAGTGGAGTAAAAGTACAATATTTGGATCTGAGATGTAGTGGAGTAGAAGTAAAAGTATATTGGAAATTGGATATACTCACGTACAAATACAAATACAAGTACAAATACCTCAACATTCTTACTCAAGTACAGTACTTATTACCAGTACCACCACTGTTTTTCACTTCCAGACAGACTTTTCACTTCCAGACAGAAATATGACACACTGTGTGTACATTGCAGTATAAATATGGAACAGACCCTGGAAGCACCTTCACTTGTCCCCACTGTGCACTCAAGTTGTCTTCCCCGTGAGGTGTGTCAGCGGTTGTTTATCACGACCATGTCGACCAGATCCATCTCCAGTCTCCACCTCACACTGTCACACACCTTCAGTATACACAACACACTGACACTCACTCCCCAAAATGCATATTGTGACTTCCCGGGAACAAATGTGACCAAACGTCGCCGTCCCAGGCCCTTCCTTGCTCCAGGAATGCGGAAGTGCTGTCTTTAAACCCAAGATCTGCAAAAAAAAAGAAAAAAAGTTTAAACGACATGCTGCCTACTAAAGCAACACCAGACTCAGACAGCGGTACCAACTCACAAATGATTTACGATCGCCGGGTGCGCGGAGCCCACCATGGACAGCTCTCGAACCTTTGGAGATACGGCGCTTTGAAAATCGGGTTATAATGGAGGCTCAACGGAGCTGGATTAAAAACTCGGGGGCTCTCCATACTCTCCGGAGCAATGCAAGGTAAACAGACGGACGGCGCGTTCATATATGGAGTATACGGTTGTCTACGAACATACGCGTTCGTAGACAACTGCGTAGATAGCACTAGTATACCATTAGCCTAGCTACGTTTATAAACGTAGATGGCAGCGAAAAAGTTAAGTACAGTACTTGAGTAAATGTACTTTAAATGTAGTTTCTTTCCACCACTGCTCGTTTGACATGTTGGATTACCAAGTGCTGCTGCTGCTGGTTCCTTATGGTAGATGCAGAAGGGGTGTGTGTCAGACAGCTGGTTCCTTATGCTCTGGTAGACTATGGGCTGTGTCAGACAGCTTGGCGGTCCACTGCAGCTGCACTCCCCACTGGATGGGTGCTGCTGGATCTGCTGTGTCAGCTAACGTGGCTAATGATGCTGCCAACACTGGTGGGCTAACTGGTCATGTTGACCACAAGAGAGGAGAACCAACAGACTAATCCTCTCTCTCTCTCTCTCTCTCTCTCTCTCTCTCTCTCTCTCTCTCTCTCTCTCTCTCTCTCTCTCTCTCTCTCTCTCTCTCTCTCTCTCTCTCTCTCTCTCTCTCTCTCTCTCTCTCTCTCTCTCTCTCTCTCTCTCATAAAATTGGTGGAAAGTGAGATAGTACAGTAATTACCATTCACATACTTGTAACGGTTATTATGATGCAAAGTGACAGATACAGAAAGACAGGCAGGCAGGCAGGCAGGCAGGCAGACAGACATACTTAGACAGGCAGGCAGACGTCGGTACGAGGGTTGAGTGTCAAAGCTGTGATGAATATTCAATTGTTGACATTTAGTGTGGAGCGCTGAGAGAGTGCAGTCACAGCCACAACGTTACGGGGAGTGATAGGAGTGATAGGGGCAAAAGGCACCACACAAACACACGCGCACACACACACACTCACATTTTGGTGGCATAGGAGCGAAAATAATTTAGTCCCTTGTTTGTGCCGAATCTGGGTTGTACATGGTTTGTTGCACTCCCTCTGGTGTTGTGGGTGTGGACTTCGTTAACATTAAGGAAGTATTTAGACAGGTACATGGGTATCTTGGTGGTGTATCGAATCGTGTGGACCAGACCCATTGCAAGATGCTGTACTCTGTCGTCGACCCTAAGCCATTCCAGCCTGTCAAAGTGGGCAGGGGTGAGGTGGGTTCGGGGGGTGAGGCCAAGTAGGAGCCTGACCAGTTTGTTTTGGGAGGTCTGGAGCCTTGTTTTAAGGGCCTTTGAGGTGCTGTGGTACCAAGAGGTGCATGCAAAGTCAAAGAAACCTTGTACGAGGGCTCCTGTTAAGGTCGTTAAGGTGTTTTTATTGACCAGTGAAGAGATACTGTAAAGGAATCTTGTTCTTTGATTTACTTTTTTGATTACATTCGTGGCCATTTTATCACCGGAAAGATTAGCCTCCAGGATGGAACAGTAGGTAGGTAATTTAATCTTTTCGTGTGATAATATTGTCACCCACTCTAACCAAGAAGCCATTTGCCTTGTATGTATGTATGTATGTATGTATGTATGTAATCTGACACCAATGCCATATCAAGCACATATCAAGCACAAATTAATCATTACGTCATCACGGGACATACGCATCGGAGCACCGGACAAACAACATTACTTGCACGCTCTGCAAGTAATAACTAATAACTGGGTGTGTCATGCATTTCCAACTTGCATCGTTCCAAGTAGGCTTGCATAAATAACGGAATTAAAGCTTAACACTATAGGGGATGGCAATTGTCAAATGACGAACAGTAAATAATACAGTACAGCAATACCCCCCCCCCCCCCCCTGTCCCGGCCACACACACACACACACACACACACACACACACACACACACACACACACACACACACACACACACACACACACACACACACACACACACACAGGAAGGCCCTGGAGATTTGCATTTGGCAAAATTTGGGGGGTGTGGTCATGCCTGACATTCCTCCTCATAATTAGCGAGAAGTCTTGTTGACGACTGTTGTTGTCATGTGCACCCTCGCTTTGGAGGCTCAGTGACAGTCTGGAAACTAGATCTGGGTCACGCACGCACGCATGCACGCACACACGCACACACACACACACACACACACGCACACACACACACACACACACACACACACACACGGTCTACTCATTAAAACCCATTCTGCTGTCTTACTGCACCATCAGCTGTGTTTTTTCAGCTATAAAGAAGCCTAATTTATACTCTGCTGTACAGCAGTGTCGCTCACCCAAACTATAGCCGATCTACAAGCTCACAACATACGTGTCACAATGTGAGCTAAAAGGACATGGAGGCGTATGGAGAAAATAATTGCATTGAGGGAAAAGAGAGGGAGATTGACAAAGACTGCATTACTGTTAATGAACTGGTTATTAAGTTAATGACCTTCTTTGCATAATGACAGAGCAAACATGATTTTCACTGAATCCCCAACCCTGTTGGAGAAATGCTGCTGCTTCGCACGCACGCACGCATGCACACACGCACGCACACCACTTCATATATTTCAGCATTTGAAAATAGAAGATCTACAAGATCTTCAAACTTTTGGTACTTTTACATTTTGATGCTACTGATACTTTTGGACATTTAAGTACGTTTTGAATACCATACTTCTCCATACAGCAGTATTGCTACTTTATTAAAATAAATAAATAAGTACTGAAGGAGATGTGGTGGCTGCTGTTGTAAAGACACATGATGCACATGCAGACAGAGGTACTGTATAAATATAGACAGTATGTATAAATAACAGACAGGAGCAGACAGCTCCAGTAGAGCTGCATATCTGCACAGGTGAATGGCTGAACGCAAGAACAACAACACAGAGTTAGGGTCGAAGTGTTCTTATCTTGAGCAAGACGCTGAACCCCTAATTGCTCCCAATGTGCAGGTTGGTTAGCCTGGTTAATAAACCAGACTAATATCGCACGGACCGCGGCAGGCAATTTTTTTTGCCAACGGCTGATTCGGTCTGGTTTATTAACCAGGCTACAGGTTGGTGCCTTGCATGGTTTCCTCCACCATCTGTGTATGAATGTGTGTATGAATGGGTGAATGTAATGCACAATCTATGTAAAGTGCTTTGTTTAAAAGCACTAAATAAATGCACCATTTATCGTTTACCATTTAATACATGTATTCATAGACAGGCAGGTTCAAAATACTGTATGCATGTGTGTGTGTGTGTGTGTGTGTGTGTGTGTGTGTGCACGCATGCGTACAGTACGTGCGTGCATTCGTGTGTGGAGGGGGCATTAAGATAAAGCGGGTCAGGTCACTCAGGTGGCGCAGGGGAAGACCACCATTGAGACGAGGGGTTTTAATCCCCCGCATGGCGCCTCACTGCCCTCCAGCTTGACCATCCATGCACGTTGACGACGTTCACGGGAGGGAAGCCGCCGGGAGGGGAGGGGAGGGGAGGGGGGAGGGCAGTCTTTGTGGATTCACCACCAGAGACTTCTATGGGCCGGGGGGCATGTTCTGTCAGCAGGGCTGTGGAACGTTGAGGAGTGGAGTGGAGTGGTGCTCTGCGTGCGGCCTCCCCACCACTCCAATAGGGGCAGCAGTGACAAGACTACACAGAGGTGTGCATGCGGGGAATATGAGAATTGGCTTATTGGCTAATTGGCTATACTATGAATAAAGAAAATCACACTTGTGTGATGTGAGGGGTGCCTGGTAATGTTTGTTTAACTCAATCTCTGCTAAGGGCGTGTTTAGACGGATTACATTTATTTATTTAGTGCTCTAATAGTCTAAACAAACAGTAAAAGTCCATTATAGACTTGGCCTTAGCCGTTCTACATACTGTAGATTAGCTATTTTTTTAAGATTTTTTATTTTTATACATTTTTGAAAGTACTTTCAACTTTTGGTATGTTATTAAGCACATTTTGATACCAATACTTTTGCAGTTTTACTCAAGTAATTCCAGACTTTTACTTGTAACAGAGTATTTCCATATTGCAGTATTGATATTTTTAAGTCAAGTATACAAAATGTGACTACTTTTTCCACAGGTATATACAGTATAAATAATGGTTGCATTGAAACTCTATACACCAGAGAACAGCACACGTTTACCGCGATGAATAGATGCTCCACAGCCCTTATAGATTCACTGAAGATAACGACGTCTATTTGCATAATTAAAGGGGACTAATCAAAAGGTGATTTACCGCACCCTCTTGGTCCCCTGCTAAAACTCATGTAAAAAGGGGGAGGGCAGGGGGAGGGGGAAAGAAGCAGGCAGGCTTTTTAGGTGTTGTACACAATTACAGCACAGCACAGTAAATCTGTACCCCAGGGAGCAGAGGCGTCATTTCAGAAAGACGTAGATAGGGGTGGCGAAAAAAGAAAAGTTACCATACCCGTAGCCCCATTTATAAAATAGTGAAAATAGTGGATCGACAAGCTTCATTCTTTCAGGAAATGAAAAATATACATTTTTAAGAAAATAAATAAAACCTTATATTTTTATAAACGATGCAATACTGCCTTATCAAAGTTGGTGTTGTGACATTAGATATTGTCAATTACTTGCATGAGAAGGAGAGAGGTGGTGGAGTCCAATGGAGTTAAGAGGTTTTGTCCAATGCGTTTTCTTTACTTTCCATTGGTTCAATATTTTCGAAACAACACACAGACGTAAACTACAGACACCTAATAATGACAATGCCCAGAAATTGGACACTATAAAGGTTTGTGTGGTTTGAAAACAGCAAATTAAACCTTGCATGTCACATAAAATATGGATGGCATCACCTTATGAGCATTTGAACGCACACACACACACACACACACACACACACACACACACACACACACACACACACACACACACACACACACACACACACACACACACACACACACACACACACACACACACCACCCACCCACCACAATAGAGGGGGCAAAACAATGGAGACAAAGCGGCCCCAGCCTTCCTCTTTCCGTCCATTTATCCCATGCAGCTCTCTCCTCTCCTTTAATTCTCCTCTTCATTCATGCATCCGTTCCGTTTCTCCATCCATCCATCGCCTCCTAAAGGCTCCAGTCAGCACTCAGCTACAGAATCCCATTACAGCCCAGTGAGGCAGCACTTCAAAGGGGGAGAGACCTCTGTGCGTGTGTGTGTGTGTGTGCATACATGCGTGCGTGCCTGCGTGCGTGTGTGAGCGTGTGCTCACGCTACTGTGTTCAGCAGGAGATATTGTGTTTTTGCTTTGTGCAGGGAGTCTCTCCATGCTACATGCCACAGAAACATCCCGAGCTAATTTATCTCTCACCTTGTGTGTGTGTGTGTGTGTGTGTGTGTGTGTGTGTGTGTGTGTGTGTGTGTGTGTGTGTGTGTGTGTGTGTGTGTGTGTGTGTGTGCGCGTGTGCGTGTGCGTGTGTGTGCTCGCGCTCGTGTGTGTGTGTGTGTGTGTGTGTATGTGTGCTTGCGTGCATGTGTGTGGAATCTCTCCATGCAACATGCCACAGGAACGTCCCCAGCTAATATATCTCCCGCATTGTGTGCAAAATATGTTTTTCTTCATTTCCCCCCTTTTTTCTTCTTTTACAGAATGTGTGGTATAAGCAACTTGTGTCTTGCTCGTGATATTCACCGCGCAATACATCACATGAGTTTCATGCGTGTGCGTGTGTGTGTGTGCATGTGCATAAAGGTGTCAGTGTTATCACTTTTCAACCTATCTTCACAATTGTTCATGATAAAATGAACAACAACCTTTTTTTCGAATCAGTCTGTGACATCATAGGCAGATATTTTTAACAAGATATAAAAACACATATAGTTAGATTTCTATTATCCCGAGAACGATGAATTCCATTATAGCATGGAAACTTTTTTTTTTTTATCCCACGATTTTGTAACCCATTTTTCACCCCTGTGTCAATCATCTAATGTGATCCTGGGCTCTACACACCCTCCGCCAACCTGGGGAGAGCAACGGACTTAACTCATGCTTCCTTCATGCTTGAGTGTCCAAGTTGCTCCTTTACACCTGACAGGGGAGAGTTTCCCTGGTTGGACGTAGCACGTGGAAGGAACACGTTATTCCAACCAGTTCCTTTCCCCTCCATCAGGCGCCCCGGCTGGCCAGGGGGAGGGTACCTACCCTAGGGGACAGGGGGAGAACATGCAAACTCCACACAGAAAGGCCCTTTCGCCAACCCCGCCTTCGGGTATGGGTACTAATGACGCGGAGGAGGAAACACGCCGCCGGCACCCACAGCGCCCCGAGAGGGAATCAAACCCAGGACCTTCTAGCTGTGAGGCGACAGCACTACCAACTGTGCCACCGTGGCCCTAGCATGGAAACTTTTCAGGAAGTTTCTATTAGCTTGGATTCCCCATTGATGATGTCACTGGTTGACAGGTTTCTGAACTGCCCACAGCCCTATATGAGACGAGTAGACTGAGTAGAAAAAAGTGTGGTATTTTATCATAAACATTAATGAGGACTAAGGGTGTAACGATACATTTGAACAGCGATACGATACATGGTTGATGATACGATACATGGGAGATATTGTTTCATTATGACGATACGATACGATTCAATGATTTCAAATCGATAAAGTAAGTATTTAGCAAATACATAATATGTGTGAAACTTGTAGATAGTGATACGTTTTATAAGGGGAAAAAATATTATTATGGATATAAATAAGTAATCAGTGATTCTCTGACAAATAGATAGACATTGTATGTGAACACATATGGACAAACCCACGCCTTGACATGAACATAGAGAATACACACATTTTTCGATAGACCAATTGTAGCTATTATGGAATGGAAACGTTTTTCTTCGTAAAATTGCTAAATACAATGCACAATACTTAGTATTGATTACATGAATTATTCACATTGCAAAACGATTTGATACAGATCATTTCCATTGCAAAAAGATATCAGAAAAAGTCAAACGATATATGCTATTTGCTGTTTACATATACTGTAGTTATACTTAGATTTCTTTTTACAAAAATAATTTCGACACACTATATCGTTACAGTGAGGACCAATTATATGAAGATATGTTGAAAAGTGGTGAAGTTGTCCTTTAATTGAACTCTGAGTGTGCACATTATCTGAGTTGTATAAAAAGCAAGCACGCACGCACGCACGCACAGTATCATGGGACTTGAGAATTGACCACTCACTAAAGTAGGAAGTGGAGACGACAGCAGATACAAGTATGACCTTTTTAGAACAAGGGAAATGAGAGACAGAGAGGGAGAAATATAGAGAGAAAGAAAGAAAGAAAGAGTGAGAGAGAGAGAGAGAGAGAGAGAGAGAGAGAGAGAGAGAGAGAGAGAGAGGGGGGGGGGGGGGGGGAGTATACATGACTTGAATTTGATCCATTGACTTTTCTCTCCACTCTCGTACACTGTGTTTTCTGGAATCTGTGGAACAGCCTCTGAAAACAGCATGTGCTGTAGTCTCACCATGGCCGGAAACATTAATGTACAGATCCATGCATCATGATAGATGTTGGATACTCAAAATGACACTATATAGTCATTCTACGAAAAACCTTATCTGGATGACTCGGGACGGAAACGTCTCTTTCAATATGATATTATTATTATTTTCTCATTTGCTTCATTCCCCCAAATTGACACTAATTAGCCCGCAGACTCCCATTTGAAAAGACATGCCAGGGACCACCATAAGAGAAGATTTTCACTGCTCTAGCAGTGATTCTCAACAACCTGTTGAATTTCAAGGACCCCCAGTTTGACATGCATTAGTCTACGGGCCCCCATTAAATGGCATTTCTATTTCTGGGACCCCCAATTTTGTCACAGTATGTGGCTCTGTGTTGCCATACTGTGGCTGTGTGTGGGCGTCGGCTTTCCTCCCAGCTTCCAGCCTTGGCACACCTGTCTGTGGTCACCTCATCGCACTCAATTGACACACCTGCCGGCCATCAACTCTTCAGCCCTGACAGTATTTATACCCTGGTCTTCACTCCACTCATCGTCAGATCATTGTTCAACCTTTCATGAACCCAGCTCACCTATTCTACTGCCTGCTCGTCTGCCTGCTGCCTGCCTGGACTGCTTTCCTCATCCTCCATGTTTGTTTGCCATGCAACCCTCCACAATCTGCAATTCACCATATTGTGAATAAATATCTGAATTTTGCTCCTGTGTTTGGCTCTGCATTTGGGTTCAACTTTCTGCTACCGTGACAAATTTATATTGTAAAATCAATGTTAGTTTAACTCTGAGAGTGTACACAAATGGAACCATTATGTTAAATCATTGAGCTGGGGACCCTCTGGAACTCCCTCAAGGATCATTGGGGGTCCCCAGACCCCACTTTGGGAACCACTGATCTAAATTACATATTTTAGTCTTTGAATATTTTTGAATATTATTGGCCATTATAAGGCCATCGAGGCTAGGGCAAGTGCTACGGCAAGTGCTGCAGGCTAAAGTGTAGCTTGAAGAGGTGGGTTTTCAGACTACAGCGGAGGATTGGGAGTGAGTCTGCAGTTCTGATTGCAATAGCTTATTGGAATTTGGAAGTAAATGTAAATGGCACCATGCCCTCACTAACACAATGATAATAACTCGTTAACATTCTGCTAATTACAGACAGCTGCAGAGGTATTTATGAAGAAATGCAGCGGCACTAGCACACAGTAGCCATACTCAAAACTATGTATAAAATTCATTTCACTTCAAGAAAAAAAAAGCATGGCTTCCATCTGTCAATTAAGATTGTTCCTGCATTTCCACTGGTAAATAATTCACAGAACCATCAGTGGACAAGCTTTAAGCCCCATAAATGTTTTAGTTTGCGTGTGTGTGCGTGTGTGTGTGTGTGTGTGTGTGTGTGTGTGTGTGTGTGTACAGTATGAATCTGTTGCTGTCGGTTGGAAACCTTATATGTCAAAAGAAATGTTTAATTTGTATTATTCTTTTAAAAACATGTATAAAACGATAAAATAGCAGATCTACAAGCTCACAATGTATCGTGCACGCGACACGTTGTGAGCTTGTAGACCTGCTACTGTCGCTCCCGTTGTATTATTCAATCGCAAAAAAACATAAAAAGTAAACCAATGGAGATATGAGGTTTCACCAACGAGTGTTTACAGTATGTGTAAGTGTGTGTGTACACAGAGATTGTGTGTGTGTACACAGTGTGCGTGCGTGTGCGTGTGTGTGTTGTTCAGATGGAATGTATACAGAGTGGTTATAGTGCATGTTTTATAATAATATTCAAAATCTATAAAGTATAGTAACTAAAGTTGTAAAATAAATAATTGTAGTGGAGTCAAAGTAGAATATTTGCGGCCCCGGCCGGCCTAGCGGTCCGGGCACCCAGGTTGCTAATCCTGTTCAACTCCCATTCCCGACGACCTTTGCAACTCCCCATCTCTCTCCCCCCCATGTCCTGTCACCATACTGTACACACTATTCAATAAAGGCAGATAAGCCCCAGAAAAATCATTAAAAAAAGACAGATATTTGCCTCTGAGATGTAGTGGTGTAGTAGCCTATAGTAAAAGTACAGAAAATCGGAAACACCGAAAGTACCTATTATACTTCAGTAGAGTATATTTGAGTAATACTTTTTAGACCACTGAATACTTGACCTGAGCTCTATACCACTCCGTGTCTCTCTCTGTCTGATAGCCACCAAAAAGCAGTTGAAGTCTCTCTCTCTCTCTCTCTCTCTCTCTCTGAATGTATAAGCGGGAGGAGAGTCAGTCATGCATGTCAACTAAAGAGAAGCACGGCGCGCATCATCAACTAGAGAGAGAGGCAGAACACAAAAATAGCTGCGCCGTGGTGGGTTTTGACATCTGTACACCACAGAATCAGGAGATGAGAAACGACCTGCAATGCATCCCCACTACTCTATACATACGTTTCTCTTCACTTTTCGCTGCAGCGGGTTGGTAAACCGGTTGACCACGTGAGTCATGACATGCCCCAAAAAATGCTAATTAAATACATACAAAAAAACACGAATCTCATCTTTGTGGCATCTGCCACTTGAATTAACGTGACTTGATTGAATTACATCAAGAAGGGCCTGTCAGCTCCCTTCTATTGCAAGCAAACCCCCAATGCAATGCTTTGTTTTCAAAGTGTTGCACGCAAATGTCGGTAGCATTACAAAGTTGCATAAAAATGTGCGTGGCAAAGAACCCAAAATACATACAGATTGGATGGATTTTTAAAGTATTTTCAGCAATGGGTTCATTATTTTTTGGGTGGGTAATGGGTATAGTATAGATCTGGTTGAGCTGGTCATATAAAAAGTACTTCTCAAGTCTAAGAAGTGTGGGCAGTGGGCACCTCTGTTCTAAAATGTTTTCTTTAAACAAGAAATGATCAATTATCAGTTAATTACCAGTGGCTGCCTTATATCTCCAGAATTGTGCTATGAAATGTAAATATTTTATATATATAAAACTCTATTTGTTGCGTAGAATGACAGCCAATCAGAACTACGCGTCAGTATGACAATATGTCAAAGTTTTCTTGGCAATTCATTGACCAGAGCTTTTCAAGCCACCGGTAAAAATAAGAAAAGGAAGACTTTTTTTCGGACATACAAGGTTCCCACTCGGCGGCAGCAAACAATATTATTTACAGTATACTCTCTTTGCCTTTCCCCACCAAAGAGCCAGCCATGGGGACTGTATACGGCCCGGCATTGTGACTCCCCAGAGAAGCTCAGGCCATTTGTGGAACCGGGAGAAAAGGGCTGATAATAATGCTCCCAAACCACTGTTGAAGTGCCGTTGAGCAAAGGAGATTACGCTGGAATTGCATCAGTGGAGCTGCACAGCTAGTGGGCATAAAGTAGGAGACTGTGTACGTGGGCCTCTCTCAGGTGTTGAATGAGCACTATAGTGCAAAACTAAAAAAGCATGAATGCATGCTCAGCAAAAAGCTTAGTCGAAGCAAAGGGAACAAATGCGGGACTAAAACGGTGGTGATTATTTCGTATAATTATTATTTGTAAAAGCATCGATACTGCATCATTTTGAAATACTCTGTTACAAGTAAAAGTCTGGAATAAAAAATGTACTTGAGTAAAAGTACTCTTATGCAGACTGCAGAATATCCCTTATACAGATTGCAGAATTTCAAGTTTTCAAATGTATAAAAATCTTCTGAAAATAGCTGATCTACAAGCTCACAATGCTTTATGATGAGACACATAGATTGGCTATTTTCAAAATGGCTGAAATGCATATACAGTAGGGCTGATGTAGCTTATGTTTTGTAACAATAGGCTCATCAAAATCTACGGGGTGGCAGTGGCTCAGGGGTAGAGTGACCGGACGGGAACCATGCGGTTTCCAGTATTAGCTCCCCCAGAGTTAGTGTCGAAGTGTCCTTGAGCAAGACTCTGAACCCCAAAATTGCTCCCGATGTGCAGGTCGGTGCCTTGCATGGTTTTCTCTGGCTTCGGTGTGTGAATGGGTGAATGTAATGCACAATCTATGTGCACAATCCTTGGATAAAGGCGCTATATAAATGCACCATTTACCATTTATAAAGTAACTAAAGCTTTCAAATCATTGCAGTGGAGTAAAAGTACAATAATTGCCTCTGCAGGCAATAGACAATTAGAAATACTCAAAGTACAAAAAACCGGTACATCAAGATGTGTTTTTAAGCCTGTTAAAATAGCATAAAAATAAAGCATGATTTTAAAACAAAATGTGAGACACCAGAGGAGTTTATAAATGATAGCCAATAGGCCTATGGTCGAATATGACATCAAGTACTCCAGTATCGCTTGTGTAGGACAAGTGGGATGGGGGGAAGGGGTCCCACCATCCCACACAAGCAATACTTCTGTCCCTCAAATGAACAGTTTGGATCTGGTCACCAGACACTCTGTCAACAGAGGGTATATGTGATTGGCTAGAATGCTATCTGGCCCTAAACAGAGAATACACAGTGGCACTGTGGCAGAATACCTGAGCACCGTGACCGACCCAAAACAAAGAAAAATCTTAAAGGTATATTCAGTGATTTCACTCAAAAAACCTTAGGTTTCGTTTTTGGCTTTCGTCCAATCAGGATAGAGAGTCAAAAACGAAACCTAAGGTTTTTTGACCCCCAGGGGTTAACTGGGGACAGGGAGGAACTCCTTATATGGTCAGCACACTCTATAGTAGGGAGGATTATCACAACAAAACAAAAAAATAAGTGATATTTGAATTAAGTGAAATCACTGAATATACCTTTAACTAGGTAGTAGGTACAGACTCAGTGAGCACAGTCTCGCAATTGAGAAAGGCCGTCATAGGCAGACCTGTATCCCGAGAGAAGACAGACTATGCACCCACTGCACACAAAATGAAGTGGAAACCGATCTACACTTCCTAACCATCTGTCCATTGTACCAAGACATCAGAGACACATACTTCCCACAGATTACAACCACACACAGAGATTTTGAAAACATGACCAATGACAAAAAACTCCCATATCTGCTGGGCGAAGTACAACAATGTGCAAACACAGCAGCAAGATTTGTGAGTTGCTGTGATAGGAGAAGGATATCAAATGGAACACAACCACCCTAAAGACTAATCATTGTGTATATTCCTGCACAATACCTGCATTGAGTGATCTTGGTACATAGAAATTGATCTATTGAAGATTCTGACTTTCAAATGTACATACTTTTTGTTTTGATTGTATTGCTGTATTGTTGTATTGGTCTTTCTGCTTTGGCAATGTAAACGTATGTTTTCTGAGCTTCTCTTCTTCCCAGCTAAGTCCTGCCCTATGCGGGAGCTAACTATCTCCGTAGACAGCGCCCTGGTAACGTCTGTCCCAACAGCCAGGAACCTCGGTGTTGTCCTGGACAGTCAGCTCTCGTTCAAAGCTCACATCACAGCTGTCACTCGATCCTGTAGGTTCACACTCTATAACATACGACGAATTAGACCGTTCCTCACCCAGGAATCAGCCCAGCTCCTAATCCAGACAACAGACTTGTCAAAACTCGACTATTGTAACTCCCTCCTTACTGGCCTACCAGCATGTGCACTTAAGCCTCTCCAGCTGATCCAAAATGCCGCAGCTCGCTTGGTCTTCAACCAGCCAAAATTCTCACATGTCTCCCCCCTGCTCCGCTCCCTCCACTGGCTCCCGGTCGCTGCCCGCACAGAATACAAAACTCTGATGCTGGCATTCAAAGCAACCAAAGGTATGGCTCCCCCATATCTTGCAAGTATGATTGAACCCTACAAACCCTCCCGTGCACTCAGATCAGCCAACGCAGGGAAGCTGGAAGTACCCTCACTAAAAACGCCGGGACAACGCTCCACACGTCCCAAACTCTTCTCCCTTCTGGCTCCAAAACTGCATGTGGAATGCACTTCCCATTGCAGTCAGAACTGCAGCATCACTCCCAATCTTCCGCCGTAGTCTGAAAACCCACCTTTTCAGACTCCATCATGGCCCATAGCACTTACCCTACCCCCTTAGATAGCATTTCTGTAGACTTAGATAGCATTTGATACAGACTTATAGCATGTTATGTAGATAGCACTATAATTGCATTGTATATAGTCATAGCACGCCATAGTACATATGTATAACATAGTAGTATATATATATAGTTTATATGTATAGTCTCATAATATAGATATTCCACTGTTACTTTCTTAGCTTACGCATGTTTCATGATAAATGCTTTTTTGTGATGTATTCCCATGCTTTTTGTTCTTGCTTAATGTAAGTCGCTCTGGATTAAGAGCGTCTGCTAAATGCCTAAATTGTAATTGTAAATTGTTTTCTCATGCCAATAAAGCCCTTTGAATTGAATTGAATTGAATTGAGTAGCAAATTGAGTGGAAAAGTGACTTTAACGTTGTTTAATGCCATCAGATAGGACTTCTCTGTTTGGATATATGGGCTGTGAAAAGGAAGAAAGTAGGTTTTGCCACTCAGTAGGTGTTCCCGCATAACATTCCACTGAAACTGGTTCTTCAGAATTAAGTTCTTTAAAGAACCTTTTTTATTATTACCGGTTGCTACAAGTTAAAATTATTGTCGTCAAAATGCGATATACTTCCTATACAGCCCAGTTTGTTCCCCTTGTTGACAGGCTGTCACTGATAACGTCGTCCCATTGGCTACTGCCGTCTGCAGTTTCATAAGGCTAGGATACTGATCAAGGTGACGTCCCCAGTGCCCTAGCTTACTGTTTTACAGGATTCATTTGATATAGAATAAAAAAATGAGGATTTATGGCTGTGTCATGGATTCTTTAAACCATTATTTGTCTGTGTGTATAGGTGTGTATGCGTGTGCATGTGCGAGTGTGTGTGTGTGTGTGTGTGTGACCAAGATCAAAGTAGAAAAAGAACAAATGAATGAGAACACATTGAGCAGAATGAGCACAGACCATTATGTTAAATAAATAAAACCCTGTTAGGTAAAACAAATCTGCTCACATTAAAGGGTAGCACTGTGAACTCTGTGTGTGTGTGTGTGTGTGTGTGTGTGTGTGTGTGTGTGTGTGTGTGTGTGTGTGTGTGTGTGTGTGTGTGTGTGTGTGTGTGTGTGTGTGTGTGTGAGAGTGTGTGCGTGTGTGTGTGTGCACCACATTTCATTGACGTACCACAGTAGAAGCGAGCGTTGCCTAGTAGATATAATAGAGGCTACTCAGGCTAGTCTGAATCAATGAACACCCCCAAAGACATCAAAGACGTCTTCGGCAGGGAGCGACATTGGGGAAAAAGGCAGTACATTTGTTACTGAATTAAAAAAAAATGTCTGCAGTTTAATATATTTGGTTATGGTTAAGGTTTGGGTAAGGTTCGGGATTATGAAATTAATCGGGAAAAAAATCAAACAATCAATCAATCAATCAATCAATGTCTCCAAGAGTATTGGAAACCTCTCACGTGTGTGTGTGTGTGTGTGTGTGTGTGTGTGTGTGTGTGTGTGTGTGTGTGTGTGTGTGTGTGTGTGTGTGCGTGCGTGTCAGCATGCGTACATGCTGCCCCTCACACATAGCCTCCTCTCCTCCTCGCCTCCATTCAGCCACAAAGCGCCTGCATATCTCCCATCCCCTGTGAACCCATAACAATACCTCAGTCCCCTAGCTGCTCCCTGCATGGCCTTCAGTACTCTGACACATTTACTGCTCCTTTCTGCCCTGCCGGCCTCTCTGGGTGAAAGAGATACAACCACTGTGTGCTTAAGTACTTAAGTAAAAGTATCTATACTGCAATATACTGTAGAAGTGCCCTGTTAAAAGTAAAAGTCCGGAATTCAAAATTGAGCAAAAAGCACAAAAGTACTGGCATCAAAGTGTACTATAAAGTGATTTAAAAACAATTGTCGAAATGTATATATACAGGGCTGAAGTAATTAATGTATGTTTTGAAATAATAATCAAAATCTACAACATAATTAAAGTTGTCAAATAATTGTAGTGGAGTAAACTGAGATGTAATGGAGTAGAAGTAAGTATACTGACAACATTTTGGAAATACTCCAGTAAAGTAAAATAAATACCTCAAAATTTTACTAAAAGTGCAATCAATTACTTACTTTATACCACTGTGTGGAACCTGCAGTGACTGTACATGTCTGTCCAAAATACCAATACTGTAGCTCGTTGTCAATAAAACACCAGTGAGGACAGCTAAGAGTTGTTCCTATACCAATCGGAAAAGCTGTCGATACTGCCAAAAAATGCTGCTATCGCTATCTGCTAGTATGTCAGTCTGCGCCATTCCCATACCACGTATGTCCTTTACAGTCACCAATTATTTCGTATTTTTAATGCTTCGTTTGATGTTGCACGACTGTTTTATACTCTTACTGTACTTTAACATTATCATTTTACTACATTTACTAACAATTATGAATGGAATTTATTTTTATTTCTAGATCAGTGCAGTGGGTCTCACACATTTTAATTTCAAGGACCTCCCCATAACTCTCAGAGTGTACAACTAATGGACCTACAGGTCCATTTGGTTCCATTTATTTGAGTTACAGACCTGTATAAGGGTCCATTTGGTTCCATTTATTTGAGTTACAGACCTGTATAAGGGTCCATTTGGAACCCCCCCAAGGAACCCAGAGAGTCCCTGGACCCCACTTTGAGAACCACTGTCCTAGATTTATTTTAGTTTTTATTACACAATGGTATCGGATCGGTACTCCGTATCGACCCATAGGCTATGCAACTTATAGGAATAAGTTGGTACCATATGGGGAAGGAAATGGCATCGGTACATCTCTAAGGACAGCAACGCCACCACTGGAAGGAAATGGCATCGGTACATCTCTAAGGACAGCAACGCCACCACTGGCCAGACACAGTAACACTGTGGAACTCAAACTAGAATTTAACTCTGAGATTGTAAATGTAACCAAATGGGAGTTCAAATGGATAAATGAACACTGTGAAATATATAGCAAATCCTTGCTATCAAAGCTATATATATATATATATATATATAGCTTTGACTTTGACCCTTTTCTATAACTCCACTGAAACCCGCTTAGGTGCATACATTTAACCGGCACCGATATGAGGGCTAATCTGTAGGTTTTATCTCTGCGGTGCAATTAAGGGGTTAAGCTTCAAAGGCTCTACATGAGGAATTATGAATGCAGGGCACGGCTCCATACATTCGCTGCCCGTCACGTATATATCGTCAATAGGCTTTTAACCGCTGATCCAAACAATCGCGGGAACACGAATGTTCTCTCCACACGCGGTGTGTGTGCATATATACCACAGTGAATCCATGTGTCCTTTAATTTGCCTGGCTAATGCGACACTCCGGCGCAGCGATAAGAGAGTGTAATCTTCTTAGGTGTGGTGAAGGCATAATCAATATTAACATATTCCTTATAGCTCCCTCCCTATTGAATAATTGATATCCCACCACCACACGGTCTTGCTGAGAATGAAATAAGATGTACGAGTATTAAAATAACTTCCCCGAGATAAAAGAAAATTGATTAAAAAAAGATGGCTGAAAATTAAAGAGAAGGAGAAGGGAGCCTAAGGGATTGGGCTTTGCATACCAATGAAGAAAGGAGAGAGAGGGGAGGGGGGGGGAGGGCAGGCTGCGTTTAAAAAAAAAGAGAGAACTTTAGGGAAGTTATGAGCTCATTTATCTAACTCTGGCACGGCGGAGCTGTGTTTTCACTAAACCAATCACGGGCGGTTAATGCCGCCGCTCCCCACCAATCACTGACCTCCGTGTAAAACACTGAGTTATTAGTCGACGATTACTCATCTGTAATTTCCACATGATTACCTTTTTCATTAAAAACTCGGCGGCGATATCTCAAAGTTCACCCCGTGGGCTCTCTCTACACCTTGGTGTTCCTGCTGTGAACTTCCTGCAGCGCTCCCCTCTCTCTGCGCGGGCCTGGCGGAGCATGCCTGCAGGCCCCGCTTGACTCGGGCAATACTTTCCCCGGCGAGAATGATAATTAGAATTAATTGAAGTTTTTAAAAGCTGGGTTTAGTTCAACTGCCTCGTTCGGGATTTGGGACCGTTGCCAGCGAAGATGGTGGGTGCATGGCGGGCGGTGGTGGTGGTAAAGGTTCTCAATTTATATTACTTAAAAGCAGTGGTGGAAAGTGACTAAGTGCTTTTACTTAAGTACTGTACTTAAGTAAACTTTTGAGGTATTTGTACTTTACTTGAGTATTTACAATTTCCAGTACTTTTACTTCTACTTCACTACATCTCAGAGCCAACATTTTTACTTTTACTCCACTACAATTATTTGAAAACTTTAGTTACTATCTACAATCTACAAGATCTATCTACGATCTACAAGCTCACAATGCATCGCATTGCGACGCATTGTGAGCTTGTAGATCTGCTATTTTCAAAAGATTCTGTACACAGTTTGAACTTGTGAAATGGGATATTCTGCAACCTGAGTACTTGTAATGTTACTTAAGTGCAGTACTAGTAAAGTGCTGTCTTTAATCACTTGATGTGATATTTAATACAGATATTTAATAGTATTTTAATAGATATTTAATAGTATTAAATGTCACATCAAGTGATTAAAGACAGCACATTTCCCAAATTAAACAAAACACCATCTACCAGCAGGGCAGTGTGCACTGTGCACCATATAGACTGTGCTGTTTCTGCATTTTGTTTGTTCCATTCGTACACTCTGGGAGTTAAATGAAGGCCATGGATTGGACTGTGTGGCCAATGGGGGGATGAGGCTGAACTGTACACTCATTCAGTGGAGCTGATGGGCCGTCACGGAGAGGATTTTCAAGATGGATGCAATGAGCGGATCAGGCTGAAGTGGAATCACGGGTCGCGTTAACACCACCTCAGCGCTATCAGATCACTGCTGATGTGACAGCGACGCCTCAGCCATCAATCCCTCTATAGGACTTATGAGCACACGTGAGGGAGGGGAGGCAGAGAGATAACATGTACATGCGTCATCACGATTGCACGCATGTGCCCACAGCCACAACAGTGCGTGTGTGTGTGTGTGTGTGTGTGTGTGTGTGTGTGTGTGTGTGTGTGTGTGTGTGTGTGTGTGTGTGTGTGTGTGTGTGTGTGTGTGTGTGTGCGTGCGTGCGTGTGTGTGTATTATAGAGTAAACTGTAGAATGGTACGTATCGAACTATGGATCAGGTCCTAAACAGAGAATACACCGTGGCAGAATACCTGTGCAATGTGACCGACCGTAAACAAAGAGAAATCTTGACTAGGTACAGTGAGCAAAGTCTTGGTATCGAGAAAAGGGCTGTCATAGGCAGACGTGTCTCCCTGGGAAGACAGACTAATACAGTACCCACTGCACACAAAATTAAGTAGAAACTGAGCTACATTTTCTAACCGTCTGTCCACTGTACAAAGACATCAGAGACACATACTTCCCACAGATTACAATTACCCAAGGAGAATTTGAAAACATGACTGCTGCCAAAAAAAAATATTTTTTTTGCTGGGCAAAGTACAACAATGTGCAAACACAGCAACAAGATTCGTAGGCTGCTGTGATAGGAGAAGGATACCAAATGGAACATAAGCACCTACTTAAAGACTACTAATGATTGTGTGTATTCCTACACTACACTGCATCTGCATCGAGCAACCTTGGTATGGAAATTGATTTATCGGATATTCTGACCTTCAATTGTACATTTTGTATTGATTGTATTGTTCCACTTTTTGATTTGGCAATGCAAATATGTGTTCTCATGCCAATAAATGGTGTGTGTGTGTGTGTGTGTGTGTGTGTGTGTGTGTGTGTGTGTGTGTGTGTGTGTGTGTGTGTGTGTGTGTGTTGAGTGTGGGGAATGTATACTATGTACAGCCAAATTATTTGGCAAAACACTATAAGATTTTTATGATAATAAAAAATTGTATACATATTGTTTTTTATCGATTTTCCTTGTGATACCCGACAATTAGAAACTTGTCACAGTACACAGAGACGATCCAACACGTTTCAAGGTGGCAGCGCTCCCATATACGTGACATAACGATGTGAAGGACAAACTCTTGTCTGGATGTCTGGAGAGGCACGTCTGACAGCTGTGCTCCGTCAGTGAGAGAGAGAGAGAGAGAGAGAGAGAGAGAGAGAGAGAGAGAAAAACATCAACTGATGGGAGAAAATGAGATGTCAACCACAACAACACGCCTAACAAGGATACAACGCTTTTGGCAGGAAGCACAAAGTCATAAACCCCCCAAAAACGAACGTAACGTAAACAACAGGCTCTCTTAGGGGTCTGTCCTCTACGTGTTTAGGAAATGACGATGGGTGATGAAAGGTCGTGTTGAGATGGGGGGGGGGGGGGGTATAGTCGTGTGTGTGTTTGCTTGTGTGAGCGTACATGAGTTTGTGAAGGTAGTGTTTGTGCGCATGTGTACCGTATGTGCCGCATGGATGTGTGTGTGTGTCTTCGTCTTCCAGTAATCTAGTGCCATCAGAAACCCTCCATCTCCATTTGACAGACTGTCGAGGTGAGATATCTGCTCTGCTCAATGCATTCGATCCAAACGCACACACGTACAGGCACACGCACGCACGCACACACACGTGCACACAGACACAGTCAGTAACTCACTAGCTTCAGACATAATTATTCATCGTGATTGATTGACTAACTAAATAACTGCAGTTTTTATGTAAAGGGATACACAAAAATGCACAGTTAAGCACACGTGTCCCTCGTTACAAGCTAATTATCAATTAAACCATCTATCAGAATTAATGGTTTTTTGGATCTAGGCCTACTCAAAAACACCTCATTTGCGATAGCACCGTTTTACCCCTTTTCTTCATTTTATTCTTCTTTAAAAAAATATATAAAACCCACAGGATACGGCTATTATCATAACGTATCACAATGCAATTAAAAGAGCCTAAAATATTTTTCATTGCCAGTTTTTATGTTTTTTATTCTTGCTTAATGGCAGACATTAAGACTGCACTCACTCAATTCACAGGGTTGGAAATGGTAATTTGAAGCCGTTGTTGCAGACGCTTACGTTCCTCTGACTAATCAAACCGCTGGCCATTAAGAGTCTGTTCTAATTAAACTGCATCAGGATGAGAGGCATGCCATGCCAGGCTGACTTCATACTCTCTGGCTGTGGGAGCGTCTGGCTGGCTGAGTGTGCTGCTATGAGGGGGAAAAAAGAAAGAATCCGAGATGTGTAATTGACCGCACAACACTGCTGGATAAACCTTATGCATATGCTTTCCACCAGCAGTTTTTATCCGCCCACTCCTCTTCCCTGATACAGGCTCTGACTGTAATTCTCCGTAAGCGCCTCGCTGCATATATTCCTCTCATCCTTTCTCACTCCCTCACTTTGCCTTTTTCACGCTCTCTTTTACTTTGTCTTTCCTTCTCTCTCTCTCTTCTCTCGCTATCACCTCAGATCCAGTGTTGCCAAGTAACTAGTAAGTACATTTACTTACATTCACGTAAATGTTTTGACATTTACGTTTAATTGTTTTGTACAGTATCTTTAATTGTTTTGTACAGTATATATGATTGTTTTGTATGTCTTTTATTATCATCGGCTGTAATAAAGTTTGATATATACTTTAGTACTGTTCCTAGGATTTCTATATTTAAAAACTGTACTTTGTAGATTGAATATTTTCACAAAATGTACAGTTTCCGTGCCGGGAATGGATTACTCCAGGTTAATGTCGCTGCCAACCCCGCTAATCACGCCTTTTGTTTTATGTGTTTAATCCGCTATTGTAATAAATAAAAAGAAAATCCGTCTTCGTCGCGGAGATAGAGAGTAGATGCATTCGCTTTGATGACGAAACCGGAAATCGTCACATGCTGTGGGCTGCTAGGGCTTCTGGGAAATTGAGGCCAATGGAAATGCATGGGGTGCAACGCCTCATTGAGACGAGTCTTGTGTGCGTCTTCCGGGTGCACCAAGATGGTGGATGATACGCTCGGATCACAACAAACCACGGGAGCTTTTTTTGCTGGATTTTCGCGGATTAAAAGCCCAAATAATTGAGCGTATGCTCTAAAGGTAATACAACAATCTCTGCAGTGAAGGGGGGTTGATTAAAATGCGGGTTAAGCGTGTAAAACAGTCAAACTGTTAACCACTTAAACCCTATATACATTTCGGATATTTGAAAATAGACGATCTACAAGCTCACAATGGCATCAGTATCTGCATAATAAGTACATTTACTTTACATTAATTAATTAATAGCACAGGCAGACTCTTCATATACTAGAGCATCTCTGAAATAAGTGTCAAAGCTGAAATTGACATGTAAATATGAAAAAAATGCTTAAGCATGTAGCTATTGTAATGTTAGAGACCACAGAAGTGAACCTTTCAAGCCTGTTTTCTCAACTCGCTGTTTTCTGCAAGACATCACTCTATAAGCCATATCTCCAAAACTGGTGGGTCAAACTGAACAACCAATATGTCAATTTGAAGCTATGATTCCCTGCTTTGATAAAAAAACAAAAATTCAAAAAAATCCAATGGCAGTCTCCCAGTCAAGTTTGGGCACATTTGTAGAATCGTCCTCGGGTCTAGTGAAAACATTTGAGTACTTTTCCTACCACTGCTCTTCCCTGATACATTTGTAATTTGTAATTCTCTGCAAACGCCTCGCTGCATAACATTTCTCTCTCCCTTGCTCACTCCCCTCACTCTCCCCTTTGTATTTCTCCACATTTTCTTTGCTCTCTCTCTCTCTCTCTCTCTCTCTCTCTCTCTCACCTCAGATCCATCCTGAGCCCTGCTTGTCATCTAAAATAAATATCGGCGGTCTCAAAACAAAACAGAGCATGGGGCAGGTGTCAGTCAGCCTGCAGACATTGATCATACCGCGGTGGAGAATCAATACGAGCTAAAATAACACTCTGTCTCTCTGCACACACGGGCGGCAGAGGCATACATATATGCACAAGACACGTGTCTGCTTACCAATCCCATCTGTCTCACTCACCCGTCAATTTATTTTTTATTTAGCTATGTGTGTCCCTGGGTCTGTCTGTCCCTGGGTCTGTCCCTGGGTCTGTCTGTCCCTGGGTCTGTCTGTCCAAGCACGAAAATAGTTATAGCGTCTGTTTACCACCAAGTGTCACTGTTGCACAGCCTAACACACAGACACAGACACACACAGGCCAGGGAGGAGGGCTTGTACAGTACAGTACAGTACAGTACAGTACAGTACAGTACAGTACAGTACAGTACAGTACAGTACAGTACAGTACAGTACAGTACAGTACAGTACAGTACAGTACAGTACAGTACAGTACAGTACAGTACAGTACAGTACAGTACAGTACAGTACAGTTTACAGTACCACTCACTGATTTTTTTCACATACAGAGGTGCAAACATAGTGGAAGGAGGGCTGAATTAGGGCTCCGGCAAGAGTCCTGAGAGCATTTTTGTTGACAAAAGAGGAAATTCTGCCCAATAATTTTGTGCTTTGATTTACTTTTTTGATCACCTTGGTTGCCATGCTTTCAACTTGTCAGTTTGTTGTCAAGAATACAGCCCAACTATGTAATCTCTCCTTTGCTGGAGATGACTATGTCATCAACTCTGACCTTGAAATCATGTGCAATAATTCTTATTGTCATCCATATAGTTCACTCACATGTGAGCGCGCGCACACACACACACACACACACACACACACACACACACACACACACACACACACACACACACACACACACACACACACACACACACACACACACACACACACACACACACACACACACACACACAATTCATTCATCATTATGTGGTTGCCATAGCTACGACGGTCAGGCAAGAACCTGTGGATGCGTGAAGCGGTCCGTCCTCTGCCTAAGCCCATGCATGCCTGGCTCTGTTATGTCTGCCTCTTCTGCCCTGCCGCAACTAAGTGGTCCAAATGCATGGTGTGAGGTCTCTGTTGCCCATTCTGTCCAAAATGCTTTTACAATGTGCTTTACTTTCTCCCATTCTCACACTGACAGAAAGTGGAGGAGGCCAATCGCACAATTAAGGCACGCTCACCGGGAGCTCACTCAAGAGCACTTATTATACAAGATATGTATATGCACTTCATTTAGGAGAGAATATCGCAACTGTTCTTGACTAATATAACCGCCGCGAACAACTTGGGAACTGTGAACAATTCTCTATCCGGGTCAAAATACCCGAAAATGACCACACCCTTTTTTTAAATGACCGCTAATTCAAACATGGCTCTATCTTCTAAACCGTTGGAGCTACAGATTTTCTGAGGTGCTCAACATTTTCAGAATACTCATGTTTGTTGAATCCGTGACCGAGCCAGCAACCCTCCGGGTCATCATAGTGGCCAAATCCAATATGGCCGCCAGTCCGACCACCTGAAAAGATTTTGTCTAGAACTTTTGAACCTGATGAACTATGAATGCAAACATCGTGTCCAAATGATGTTTGACAATAAGAAACATGTTGGAATGGTTATCTTTACATGGGTGTGGCTGAACATTTATTTTGCATATTTCAAAGATGGCAAAGAAATTACCTCCAACGTCTGTTTTTTTGCATTGGATAAACAAAGTCTGTGTTTTACTTGAAATTACAGACATTCTCAAACATAAAGAACCATTCATTTGCAGTAGGCCACTCTATATGAGGACGTTTTATTTATAATTTCATAGTAGGCTACTACATGCTATATAATAAAACAATTGTGCACCCTTGGTTGCAGACCATATAGAGAACTTTGAGTTTAGGCTACAAATTGTAATTTTTGTGTCCTGCCCTGTGAAGCACTTTGAGCTGCATTTATGTATGAAAAGTGCTATACAAATAAAGTTTATTATATTATATTATTATTAAATCAGCAAGTCCTGCACTGAAACGCGTGACGCGTCCGCAACCTGCAGTTGTGAGCTGTATTATTCATATAATGTAAAAAGGGACATATTCGGGAACAGCGCGTTCACACGCATACTTGGTCGGCAGGCACAGGTAAAAGGACAAAGGGTGTTGTCTGTCTTTCTGTCTGTCTGTCTGTCTGTCTGTCTGTCTGTCTGTCTGTCTGTCTGTCTCTCTCTCTCTCTCTCTCTCTCTCTCTCTCTCTCTCTCTCTCTCTCTCTCTCTCTCTCAATGAAACGGAGAGCAAAATATGGCTACAGTCTATCCTTTGATAAAACATTAGAATGCCTTACCATAAGCCCTGAAAATGGTAAATGGTAAATGGTGCATTTATATAGCGCCTTTATCCAAAGCGCTTTACAGAGATTGTGCATTACATTCACCCATTCACACACACATTCATACACCGATGGCAGCGGAAACCATGCAAGGCACCAACTAGCACATCGGGAGCAATTAGGGGTTCAGTGTCTTGCTCAAGGACACTTCGACAGTAACTCTGGGGGAGCCCGGGTTCGAACTGGCAACCTTACGGGTACCATCCAGGCACTCTACCCCTGAGCCACCGCCGCCCAACAATATGACCGTCATGTTTCATATCGCAATGAACACGTGGGGATGTCACAATAGGCGAGGAATGCATGATTCTCACATCCATACCGTTCTTGGTAGGTTAATAATATCCACAGTTTCTCAGTAGCGGTCTTCAATTTAACCTATTATTCAAGCATCGCCCTCCGCGCCAATACAAATGAAATCGTCGGGTGGCCACTGTGGACTGGACTAGTAGTAGGCTGATATTATTTATTATTGGATGCAGCATATGCAGAGCCTTTGCTCTGCATGCGATTTCCACAGCACAGCAATGCATTCTCCTCAGACATATTCATAATATCTTGCTAAAGAGTGTATAAAATAACCCATACTGAGTAGCCTACATTTCCATCTACAAGGCTCAAATCTCATGTGTATGGCAGCAATGTAAACTGTGCATAGCCTATATTGTTGGATACACTGCTCTCCAGTAATTAATTGCATCATTCCAGCTGTGCAAAAGTAGCCTATAGGTCAAGTCAGATCAATTAGGCTAGCCTGTCACACAGCGAGGTCTGAAATGCCATAACGACATGAAAAACCGTAACGACATGCATCATCAGGGCTTTTCAGCAGAACCAGATTGAAAACATGTCCTCACGCGTAAAAACTGGATTATTTCTTCAAATAGACCTGAGGATCAATCAGGAGGGCTAATACTTTATTGGCATGTAACACTGGTTGGACGTACAAAGATATGATCTCATCTGTGCACGACTGTGCGACGTGTATATCTGCGCACCAACTTTATTTAAGAAGCTAGGTTCAAGGTCCCCGAAGGACAAATTGGGTTGCAGCATATACAATACATTAAAAAATGAGACAGTACAAATAAACAAACAGTTCACATACCAAAGTACAAAGGTGCACATAACCATTATAGTGCAGGCGTTAAAGTGCTATGCGACAGGTCATAAAAAGTGCGTGCATAGACATTAGGCACGAGACCAATACAGTAAAAAAGTGCTTATCATAGGTTATCGACCTAGATCTACCCACAGCAGCATTTAGTGTGCAAATAGGGACAAAGGAATGTTTGTGCCTATTTTTTGTGGCACAAGGGGCTCGCAAGCGAAGGCCGGATGGGAGAAGGATGTACTCTCCGTGTAGAGGGTGAGCATTCAATTCAATTCAAAGGAGCTTTATTGGCATGAGAAAACGTACGTTTACATTGCCAAAATAGAACAATGTATTTACAAATAAATATTGGATATAAATAGGAATCAAATAAAGGTGTAAACAGAGCTGTGTTATATATTAGCACTTTGGGTAATACTATCTTGTGAAACTATAAAAAGATTGTGCATTTTCTGTCAGAGATAGTTATACAATATACATCCATATAGAATACGTTAGCTTTATACTTTTGATAAACAGTGTAAACATATGATTTGTATTCCTTAAGGTGCTTGTATTCCATTTTACATCCTTCTCCTGTCACAGCAGCTCACAAGTCTCGCTGCTGTGTTTTCACATTGTTGTACTTCACCCAACAGATATGGGAGTTTTTTGTCATTAGTCATTTCAAACTCTCTTTGGGTGATTGTAAGTCTGTGGAAAGTATATGTCTCTGATGTCTTGGTACAGTGGGCAGACGGTTAGGAAGTGTAGCTCAGTCTCTACCTCGTTTTGTGTGCAGTGGGTGCACAGGTCTCTCAATCGTAAGACTATGTGTTCAGTTGTTCACTGAGTCTATATTGAGTTAATGTTTTCCTTAGTTTTGGGTCAGTCACTGTGCTCAAGTATTCTGCTACTGTGTATGTAGAGCTAAATAGCATTTCATTTTGCTCTGGTTTTGAGTAGATCTTTTCCAGTGTGTGAGATAGCTTTCTTTTAGTTTTCTTATGATTTGGTGTAGTCCCGTACTTGTAGGCATCAGGCAGGAAACCTCAAATCAGGATCAAAAGTACCCAAAATTCCCTGTGATCAGGAGCCTCATAATTTTAGGGCCTTCCCAATAAAAGCCTTGAATGAATCCGACCGACACGTTTCTTCAAGTAGCCTATATACTTCTTGGAATAGTTAATTTGGTATTATCCATCCATCTTTTATTCCAACTCGTAGTGACTGGTGAGACTATACAAACTAACAGGGGGACCAAAACAAAGTGACGGCGGGGGAAAAAAAACGAAACCACAAACCGGAAAAAGATTCGTATTATTATTTTTTACCACAGCGATTTAAAAACACACACCAGACTTTCCTCCGAGGTGGAAAGTCTGGTGACGCAAGGTAAGACATTTCTCTGGTTTCTGATCCGGTCTGGACTGGAAATAACTTTATGTTATCACAGGCAGCCGGAAATATATACGACCTGCCTACTACTTTAAAATGTATTTTTTGTTTGTGTGTGTGTGTGTGTGTGTGTGTGTGTGTGTGTGTGTGTGTGTGTGTGTGTGTGTGTGTGTGTGTGTGTGTGTGTGTGTGTGTGTGAGACTATCGGCCTGCAGGCTATGTTTCACACTAGTCCGCAGATTGCTGTGCAGATGTTGTTTTGCAATTTTTCACAAGGATTGGGGAAAACAAGGGAGATATGAGAGAGGGAGAGATAGGGAGTGAGAGAGTGGGCATTCATGTGTGTGTGTGTGTGTGTGTGTGTGTGTGTGTGTGTGTGTGTGTGTGTGTGTGTGTGTGTGTGTGTGTGTGTGTGTGTGTGTGTGTGTGAGAGAGAGAGAGAGAGAGAAGGGAAGAGAGAGCCCCCTGCTCCGCATTAATTCTCTGTTTGACAGTCAGAGCATGCTCTTCCCTGTGAGATTAGACAGATAAAATGTGTGCACGCGTGCATGTGTGTGCAAGAGAGAGACAACGTGTATGTTTGTGTGCGTGCGTGCGTGAGTGAGTGTGTGCGTACACTCCTACCCCCCTCCCCAATGAGATTACGCTGATTTGTCAGTGATGCAGGAGTTCATCCATGATTAATAGCCCAGCGTGCAGGAAACAATGTTATTCTCCATTAGCTACCTGTGGGACACGCCCGTACCACAGCCGCACACACGCACACTCGCGTGCGTGTGTGTGTGTGGGGGGGGGGGGTGAATTATCACTGAATATGTCTGCAGCAGCGCAAATATCAATCTCGACATCTTGTTTCCAACATGTTGATGGTACGTCGGAACACAACAAGTGTTGCTGTGGTGTATCAGAAGAAGGAAGCAGCGCGTTGTTGTTGTGTATTATTTATCAGTACACGCCTCAAGCTCCGTGCGGCTCCCACATCCAACAACACACACACCCCTTACACACCATAAAGTTGGAGGACATCAAAGTTCTAGCAAAGCTCTCTACAGTATCACCATAGAGATCTGTGTTGTAGTATTTGGGTAGACTCTTGTATATATTAACCAGACAAGTATATACCAACGGTCAGTCTCTGTCTCTCTGATAGCTATACAGAGTCAGGAACTAGTACTACAGTATAGAGTACTGCACCTACAGGAAATATGAGAAAGGAAGCTGTTATGTTATTTGTTTTTCAAGAGACTATACAGGTTGGGCGTGGGCACGGGCATTATAAGGGGAAAGAAACGGAAACGTTACAAGTTGAAGCAGCTCACAAGCATGAAGAATGCTGTTGGGTGAAATCAGCTCTCAACGCCTTCTGTCAGAAATACTACGGGGTGAGGTTTTTCTTTCTTTTTACATGAGTTGGGCGTTAACAAGTAAGACGCGCAAACGCGTGAAGCGAACGCAGCTTGTGTGGGTGTGGTTGTGTGTGCGTGTGTGTGTGTGTGTGTGTGTGCGCGTGTGCGTGTGCGTGTGCGTGTGTGTGTGTGTGTGTGGCGTGTGCTACAGCTGCGCCCTGTGTGTGTGTGTGTGTGTGTGTGTGCTACAGCTGCGCCCTCTGGTGGCGGGCGGGTGGCGTAACAGCGGGACAGACACACACATACACAGACATTCAGCCCTTGCTGTCATAGTAAGTGGCTCACTGCGTTCGCAATAATCTACTATAGAGTCTGGAAAAGCATTCCAGCAGCCAGCTCGTAGCATGGCTCGGAGTAAGTCCTTAGTCAATAGACTTTCAATCCATACCTCCTGCTTACGCCACTATTTTTGTGCCAACCGCAAACAACTTAACCTGTTTTTTGCCGATAAAGTAAAGTTTTAGACCATGGCCGGTTAAGATTGAAGCGACGGAGTCTGACATACATGGCCGATTAAGACTGATATGACGGAGTCCGACACATGGTTAAGACTGAGGTTAGGGTTTGGTGTAGGGTTAGTAATGTCCAACATACAGTACATACGTTCACCCATAGCTTTGTGCGGTGTCACTCAAAGTGACTACTGGGCTGGGTTTGCTGGGTGTATGGGTCAGAAGAAGTTGAGGGCTGATTGTGTGCGAAGAATGAAGTGTCGGGTTCAACAATAGCAACTTCAGTGATAGACACTAGCCAATGGGACAGATGCATCTACTACACCAGTGGATTTCAACCATTTTCACATCAAGATCCACTATGTATTCGGCATTTAAGCCACCGACCACCATTTAATGAGATTTAGCCTCTCAGATCCAAGACAATATGTTGTTGCACAATTCCATGCTGTATAGCAAACATTGATCAAACATAATTATATACATTAGTCATTTTACACTCTCAAGAGTGAAAGATCTATAAGGGTTTGGATTACCAACATTCCATCATTTAGCTGGGGAACCCCCTCAAGGACCACCGGTGTGTCCCCGGACCACTGGTTGAGAACCACTGTACTACACGTCTCTTTGAAGCGGCACGATGATGGCCCTGCCCACCACGATGATGGCCCTGCCCACCACGATGATGGCCCTGCCCACCACGATGATGGCCCTGCCCACCACGATGATGGCCCTGCCCACCACGATGATGGCCCTGCCCACCACGATGATGGCACTGCCCACCACGATGATGGCACTGCCCACCACGATGAGGGCCCTGCCCACCACGATGATGGCCCTGCCCACCACGATGATGGCCCTGCCCACCACGATGATGGCACTGCCCACCACGATGATGGCCCTGCCCACCACGATGATGGCACTGCCCACCACGATGATGGCACTGCCCACCACGATGATGGCACTGCCCACCACGATGATGGCCCTGCCCACCACGATGATGGCACTGCCCACCACGATGAGGGCCCTACCCACCACGATGATGGCCCTGCCCACCACGATGAGGGCCCTGCCCACCACGATGATGGCCCTGCCCACCACGATGATGGCCCTGCCCACCACGATGATGGCCCTGCCCACCACGATGATGGCACTGCCCACCACGATGAGGGCCCTGCCCACCACGATGATGGCCCTGCCCACCACGATGATGGCCCTGCCCACCACGATGATGGCCCTGCCCACCACGATGATGGCCCTGCCCACCACGATGATGGCACTGCCCACCACGATGATGGCCCTGCCCACCACGATGATGGCACTGCCCACCACGATGATGGCCCTGCCCACCACGATGATGGCACTGCCCACCACGATGATGGCCCTGCCCACCACGATGATGGCACTGCCCACCACGATGATGGCCCTGCCCACCACGATGATGGCCCTGCCCACCACGATGATGGCCCTGCCCACCACGATGATGGCCCTGCCCACCACGATGATGGCCCTGCCCACCGGCTGCTCGCCTCAAAGCCCCGGAAGATAACAAAGGAACGGCTGAAGTGAACTGAGTCTTCATTGGCTTGCGTTTTGCTCTCTCAACTTGAATCGTATATGTGCCCTACAGTAAATATATGTGGAATGATGGTGGTGGCTCAGGGTAGAGTGGCTGGGTGGTAATGATGGTGGTGGTGGCTCAGGGTAGAGTGCCTGGATGGTAACCCAGGCTCCCCCAGAGTTAGTGCACGTCGAAGTGTCCTTGAGCAAGACACTGAACCCCTAATTGCTCCTGATGTGCTGGTTGGTGCCTTGCATGGTTTCCGCCGCCATCGGTGTGTGAATGTGTGTGTGAATGGGTGAATGTAATGTACAATCTATGTAAAGCGCCTTGGATAAAGGCACTATATAAATGCACCATTTACCATTTTATGAAGTGGCTCACGGCCAGGGGTCACCGACAGGGGCCAGGGGTCACCGACAGGGTCACCAACATGTCCGTACACGGACAAAATGTGTCAGTGGCAAAGACTTGGTCTTGTCCGAGGCTTCGATTTTATTTGTTGGACACCATTATAATGTTCGTATTTTGATCACAAGACCCAATTACTGAATGTCAAGTCTCCAGGTTTTCTTCAGCACATACATATTTATTATGACACTATGGCACATTAGGACTAGTGGTTCTCAAATGTTTTATTTGCAAGGACACCATTAACGCTGTGTACAGTACAAATGGAACCATATTTTTGCCTGATTCTTTTGAATTTCACTGAATCAAGTCACATCCGAGCTCACTCAGTGGCAAAGACTGGAAAGCATTGGAGAGTAGTGTGTAGTGTCGAAGTGTGTGCGTGTGCATGTGTGTGTGCATGTGCGTGTCATTGAGGCCTGCTGATTGAGACAAAACCGGGGGATGGTATAACTCTTTGGAAAGCAGCGCATGTGAACCCAAGGAGAGAGAGGATCAATACAAGATGTACTTTATGGAGATTGAGAGCAGAAAACCTCTGTAGCCAAATGAGAGAGAGAGAGAGAGAGAGAGAGAGGAAAAGGAGGAGAGAGAGGTGGCGGGTGCACCCCCCACCCCAAATGAAGGCCTATTATCATTACAATACAACAGATCGATCTGAACGTGCACCCTGATCTCATTCTTGTTTTTATTGTGTGTGTCTGCGTGCGTGTGTGCGTGCGTACGTGCGTGCGTGCACACATCAGCATTAAACATGTCAGCTCATCTCCCAATTATATATGAATTGGAAGAAGTGGATTTGTATACAGATTTCTCTCTCTCTCTCTCTCCCCTCTGTCTGTCTGTCTGTCTCCCCTCTTTCTGTCTGTCTCTCTCCCCTCTGTCTGTCTGTCTGTCTGTTTCTCTCCCCTCTGTCTGTCTGTCTGTCTGTCTCTCTCCCCTCTCCCCTCTGTCTGTCTGTCTGTCTCTCTCCCCTCTGTCTGTCTGTCTGTCTGTCTACTTTCTTTAAAGACGCTCTCTCTCCATCTCAACTTGAGCCAGCTCTTCCACCCTCCTTGAACAAGGCGTGCATAAAATGGCGTAATCGTACAGATTACCTTCCACGCTTGCACACATGCACAGTAAATAGGCCTCGCACATGCACGCTCATGCACTTTCTGCGGCGCACGCGCACACACACACACACACACATACACACACACGCACACACACACGCACGCATGCGCCATTGCCCTCTGTCACTTTCATCGTGAGCACATGTCTATCGAAATGACTAAGTTCCCGTCTCTTCAACTTGGTCTCCTTTTGGCGGATGGATGCATTCATTTTTCAGAGCGAGGCATGAATATTTTAGGGCTGAGTGACAGATCCAGTGAAGAATGAAAGGACGGGGATGGGCGGGGGTGGGGGCGGGGGGGGGGGGGGGATCCAGGGAGGGAGAGTCAAATTTTTGGGGAAAAGTGATGGGAAAAGTATATATGATTGTTTTACTTAAGTAAATGTATCAATACTGCATTGTAGAACTACTCTGTTCCGAGTACAAGTTACTATACTTGAGTAAAAGTGCAGTATTGGCATCAAAATGTACCAAAAGTAGTAAGTAGGCCTACTGATGGTAAAAAAGTAGACATTTTAGAGCATCAACCATTATTTATAAGAGTCCTCACAGAAGCTGTACGTGGTCCAATTTGCAGCGAGACACAGACATGACGTTCCAGACAGTTTGATATAGCGCAGTGCGGTTCCCAAACCTTTTCATGTCAAGGACCCCCAAATTGACACTTATTAGCCCGCGAGTGTACACTCTCTGAGTTACAGACCCATGAGGGTCCATTTGGTTCCTACTGTAACTATCATTCAGCTGGGGACCCCCTGGAACTACCTCAAGGACCCCTAGAGGTCCCCGGACCCCACTTTGAGAACCCCTGACCTAATGACTAATGACGCCCCAACGATCTGCTGTGGAGCCAATCAAAACCTGGTTCGCAAAATATCAGGCTCGCATTTTCTTTTCATATTCAATTTTGTTCTCATTTGCTATTCATATTCATATCAGGGACATACATATTCTTCCATTGTATTTTGAAAACAAATATGCCACATGTTAGGCTGGATTTCAATGGTCTGAAGCTGGAGGTCTAAAGGTTTCAAAAGAGGAATATCTGCGCTTCAGCTGACAAGCCTTGAAGAGCCACATACTGCCTCTCAGAGAAATAACAAATAACAGATAAAAACTTAAACTGCATTCGATCTGTGAGATCCAGATAGAGAGTTAGTTGCGCAGTGCTACTTGCATAAACGTACATAATGGTATGTGTAATTGATTTATATTAAAAAAAAATATATAGAACCCCCCCCCCCCCCATGATCTAAAATCTCCCAACACACTGAGATACGACGCGTTGTAAGCTTGTTCTCAGTACTGATTCTCAGTACTGATTAAAAAAATCATAAACTGAAGTTTATTGCTTTTGAAGAATGTTAGATTTGTATTATTTCATGAAATGTGCAAATTCATTTGAAAATCTTTTGAAATAATGTTTATTTCACGTAGTAGGCCTAAACGGAAAAATGGATATTCACTTTATGTGTGCCGGCCCATTGCATACACTGTATGACTTGCAGTGCATGCCTGTAATGAACCGAATAGGCTTTGATAGTGGTTGTGCAAACACACTCTCTTGCCACACACGCACGCACGCACGCACGCACGCACGCACGCACGCACGCACACACACACACACACACACACACACACACACACACACACACACACACACACACACACACACACACACACACACACACACACACACACACACACACACACACACACACACACACACACACACACACACACACACACTTCATTATTTCCGCATATCGTCCATTATCCAACAAATTGCATTTTTATCAGCGTCAAGAAAGTTTTGTAACTGGAGACGGCGTGCATGCGAGATTGAAATTAAATCAGCATCAGCTAGTTGATCCAACAGAATGCTCTGAACGTGCTCCTTTTTTCTCATATCAGTGACATATCTGTCTGAGTGAAAATCCCATATCTTGGTAACTTACTGGATATCGGGTTCAAAGGAGCGATACGAATCAGGCGAGATCTGGGAAGGGGGTCGTGAGATGGGAGGGGGGATCTATTTTTTAAAAGTGGGAGAGAACATGGTGTTTCGTGATTCTTTGCTCTCTCTTTGCACTTAATTGATTCGTTTCCACTGGGACCTCGCCTTGGCTATAACAGGAAAAAGCAATGGTCCCTGTGCATGCAGGCAGGTATAGGAAATCGGAGAACTTGTAACCCATATTGCGGCGCCTCCCTTCACAAATACAGTCAAGGAGATAAGAGTAATACCCGGGCCAGCTGCTTTCTTGGAAATGGAGATCTGATTTACAAACACGCAGCTGATATAAAATCCATTTCCCTGGAAATAGAAGGAAAGGAATAATGTGTGCTTCTTTAATGCTGTGCGGCCGGGCGTGCCAGGACAGCCTGTGTGTCTGGATGGAGGAAAGAAGGCAAATAGAACTGTTTGTTGTCTGCTTTATAATGGGCTGGCAGTGGAGGGCACGAGAAAACATATAAGGAATAGGAGAGACACAGATAGGCAGAAGGGCGGGCGGACGGACGGACGGACGGACGGACGGACGGACGGACGGACGGACGGACGGACGGACGGACAGACGGACAGACGGGCAGGGCCGGTGTAGTGTAGTGGGGTAGAACAAAAATAGCTCGTCCACATATGACGTAAATTCTCCATTCATTGTCAATGGGAATTTAATGTTTGAGAATCTACGAGAGTGAAAAAATGAGTGAGAGACAGAGAGACAGAGAAAGGGAGAGAGTGTGTGTGCGTGCATATATGGTAGTTATAGGCCCCTGAGAGTTTTATAGAGAACTGCATGGCCCTAGAGAGTTTCACAGCAAGAAATCACAGTCACACACTGCACGCACGCGCACACACGCACTTCATTGTAACCATTACTCAAATCTTTTGGGTCTCCGTTTACCACTGGCATAACACAACCTCCCCCCCGGTACCCATGCTCCACTTTACTGGCAGCAACATGCGCACACACACACACACACACACACACACACACACACACACACACACACACACACACACACACACACACACACACACACACACACACACACACACACACACACACACACACACACACACACACACACACACACACACACACACACACGCACACAAACACACACACACACACACACGCCACTGCATAAATCTAAAGTTTACCACACTCTTTGTCCACAGGGGAATTAGGCACGCACGCACGCACACATTTCTAAAACAGCCTAATTTAATTAAAATATGCCCCCAAATTGCTAATTATATACAGTATATAAATAATATATGGCAATTTGGGTATAATTATAATATATATGAAACCATCTAAATATGTCATTTTTTTGTTTTTTACTGAGCATTCCGACTCGCTCAATACTAACTCTGTCTCTAACCCTAACCTGAACCGCACGCCGTAGCCACTCAGTCACTATGGCAGTGTTTCCGAATGCCACTCTGTTACCACAAGATTCCATGTATGTCAGACCTCCATTCAACCTGGGATTAGAATACAAATCAATGATAAAAAGACAGACATAGAGAGAGTGAGAGAGAGCTATAGAGAGAGAGAGGGGGGGGGGGGTTGAGCATTGCTATCGCAGCTTGTATCTTAAGCAGTCCATTGTCCATTTAAAGCTTCCTTTTCAAACTTTCTTGCAGGTTAAGCCCATGTGCGTGCGTGTGTGCGTGCGAAATAGAGAGCGAGTACAGCGGTACGGCTGGTAAAGTGGAGCATGGAAACAGGCCAGGGAAACTCATGTTTTGCCAAAAGTCTTCACTGATATTACGGATGCAAAGAAGTATGCCTGTGTGCGTTTGTTCAAGTATTTCAAATGTGTCGGTACTCGGTAGATAAATCTAGGTTTTATTATTAAAGTTTACAAATGTGACCAGATTTGACTCAGGGACTGCCATTGGATTTTTTTTTTTCGTTTGTCCATGTCATATGAATGCAGGGAATCATAGCTTCAAATTGACATATTGGTTGTTCAGTTTGACCGGTTTTGGAGATATGGCATATAGAGAAATGTCTTGCAGAAAACAGCGAGTTGAGAAAACAGGCTTGAAAGGTTCACTTATGTGGTCTCTAACATTACACCTAGCTACAGGTTTAAGCATTTATTTCATACAGTATTTACATATACGATATATATATATATATATATACGATTTCAGCTCTGACACTTATTTCAGACATGCTCTAATAGTAGTAGTATGTGAAGAGTGCTATTAACTCATTTTGGTGAAAAGCTCCTCCTCTGGTGAAAAGCTGGAATTTGGGTGATAGCAGGCTCACAAATGGAACCAAATGGACCCTTACAGGTCCATTTGGTTCCATTTGTACACTCTCAGAGTTATTGAAATTAAAACATTTGAGCACCGCTGTGCTGCACTAAACGGAACAGAGCCTTCATTAGTATAATTGCTAAGACCTGTGGAAGTATAAAGGAAGAGGCCCAATTTCTGTCCAATGTGGCTGCTGTGCTTAGAGCCAATTAAGTAGCCTTGGGAATAATGGTTCCCGAGCAATGGGGCCCATAGGTCTACAGTTTCCGTAGGAAATGGTGAAATAAATGGTAAATGGTGCATTTAGCTCTTTTATCCAAAGTGATTTACATAGATTGTGCAAAATTGCATTCACCCGTCCCATACACCGCCGATGGCAGAGGAAATACACCTCGTATACCCATACACCGCCGATGGCAGAGGAAACCATAGGGAGCAATTAGAGGTTCAGACGACACTATACTGTACCTCTGGAGGAGCCCCGGGATCCAACTGGGAACATGGCGGTTCCCATCCGGTCATTCTACCGACCACTCTACCCCCAAACCACCCCATCCGGTCATTCTACCGACCACTCTACCCCCAAACCACCCCATCCGGTCATTCTACCGACCACTCTACCCCCAAACCACCCCATCCGGTCATTCTACCGACCACTCTACCCCCAAACCACCCCATCCGGTCATTCTACCGACCACTCTACCCCCAAACCACCCCATCCGGTCATTCTACCGACCACTCTACCCCCAAACCACCCCATCCGGTCATTCTACCGACCACTCTACCCCCAAACCACCCCCTGGTATACATGATGGTTCCCATCCGGTCATTCTACCGACCACTCTACCCCCAAACCACCCCCTGGTATACATGATGGTTCCCATCCGGTCATTCTACCGACCACTCTACCCCCAAACCACCCCCCCATCCGGTCATTCTACCGACCACTCTACCCCCAAACCACCCCCTGGTATACATGATGCTAGTATATGGTTCCCATCCGGTCATTCTACCGACCACTCTACCCCCAAACCACCCCCTGGTATACATGATGGTTCCCATCCGGTCATTCTACCGACCACTCTACCCCCAAACCACCCCCTGGTATACATGATGCTAGTATATGGTTCCCATCCGGTCATTCTACCGACCACTCTACCCCCAAACCACCCCCTGGTATACATGATGGTTCCCATCCGGTCATTCTACCGACCACTCTACCCCCAAACCACCCCCTGGTATACATGATGCTAGTATATGTTGCAGGGACTTGGTATCAACATATTTAAAGTACCAAAAGTACTCATTATGCATGCAGAATGTCCCATTTCACAAGTTTTCAACTGTACAAATTAAACAATCTTTTGAAAATAGCAGATCTATTGTACAAGCTAATGCGGTATTGGTATGTTCTATGTTGATACCAGTACCTTTGCACTTTAATTAGTCAAGTCAAAGTCCGGTCCGGAGTATTTCTACATTGCAATATTGATACAGTACTTTTTCCAGCACCCACTTCTTTACAGCTGTAACCCTTTGATGTGACAATAAAGCTAAATTCTGATTCTGAGAGTAGCTGAAATGTGGCAGTGTGAGCTCTGGTCTGACAATTTCAAAATCTGGTCTAAAAAAGGTTGTTCCCCATAAGGCCAACACCAAGCTAAGTAAAACCGCTTTGGTTTTAGTGTTCCTTTTTACCTATAAAATAAATTACAATCCACTTTAAAATTGGACTCCATGATCTCAATGGGCAATTTAAAAACTTGCTATCTAATCTTGTTGTTCTAAATAGTCACTGTTTTAATTAAGTTCTTCTTATTGTTGTTTTCATACTCTGTTCTTTGCTGGTTGTTTTACAATATATATCTCATTTAGCTGCTGTTATTATTTTTAATATTATTACACTGTTGTTGACTTGTTGCATTGTGCATTTTGTAATCTCGGCATCATTGAAAATGTGGGCATGCATTCAATGTATTTCTGAGAAAACAAATAAAGGTGAATGAATGGATGGATGGATGGATGGATGAATGAATGGCCACTCAGTCGGTCACCAAGACATGTCATGGACAAGAGGATTTTGGCACAACAGATTTTGGATAATTGCTTTTGTTCATTTAATTTGCTTTAAATTCGTCGTTACAAATTGCCTCTCAGAGGACTTTACTTTCTAAAGGCCTATGTATAGTCTGGATTTTCGGTGGTGAGGTGACCACCGCTCCGGTGGTGAGCTGACCACCAGAGCTGAAATAACATTGAGCGGTGGTGAGTAAAAACAGAGAGAAGGGCTGGAGCGGTAGCGGTGGTTTGCTCTTCACCGCGGCTCATGACGTCATGTTGTAGTTCGGTGGTCACCTACAGTACAGTAACCACCGAAAATCCAGACTATGTATGAGCCTTTAGTGTAAAACACACGAGGGATCGTGACAAATAATAAACGATGCGAAAATCGCAGAATATTTGACAACAGATTACTAACAGATGTACTCATTCGTACAGCTGCGTGATTTTATTCATGCTGAAAAATTAACCAATTGCTTTGAAAAATAATTACGCCTCATTATCGCCTCGTTACACTCGCGATCTGCGCGGCTGTCACCCATGTCAATACAAGTACAACGGTTTAAATTAATGCTAATTGCATGATATAAACGCTACCGGAGTGTAAGGCCCTTAACCACTTAAACCAGGAGTATTCAACTAAATTAGGCATGCAGCGAGCCACAATTACTTAATGTTGGGGGCCGCAAGACAACAAAGGAGCTAACGCTTTACCATTTTACCGGAAAAAGCAAAGGTTACATTGTATACTTTTTGAGTGGCATATCAACATAAAAGAACACAACATGCATGAGGTTTGAGTGCAGTTTGTTCTCCCTTATATCTTATATCTCCCTTATAGCTCCTTATTTCTTAGTTTTGAGTGGAGCTTTTCCATCACACCAAATGAATAATTCTCCATCTCATCCATTAGCTTTTACACAATTTCATCCTTCTCATCATGTTTCATCCAATCACTCATAGTGTACTGGGCTGAATGTCACCATGACCTAACTCTCAACTAATGGTTCATGAAACATGTCATAAGAGCCTGCAGGGGCCTAATCAACTAGGTCCAATAGTTCGAAACCCTTCACCATGTCAGCCTGCCCCCAATACTCTTCCCAAGAAGACGCATCCGTGCAATATGGACACATGCAATGAAATACCTACAAGATCAAACTCAAGATCAAAGCCATGTGCGAAGGTCTGACACAGAGATGATCCTCTTAAACATAAAAATGTGTAAATGCAGTATGTAGTCACCATGACGGTCTCATACAACCTCTATAGCACATAATGGACATAAATGTGAACTATACTGTAGCACACAACAATTTATATTTATATTGCATTTATACTTTTATGTATACTTTTTCCCCATCTACACCAAATTTCTTCGCCAAACCTAGTCGATGTACAAGCTTGCAACTCAAATTGTTGCTTGTTGTGAGCTTGTACGCGTGTGCAGTCAGTGTGTGTAGTTAAGTTAAATCTTTTTTTAGCCCGCTTTCAAAAGACTGAAACCAAATGACATTGTTGGTGTGTGGTGTGTGACTGCAGAGGTTTCATGCGTGTTAGAGGCGTTCTATTGTGTAACAACTACAAGGGAAATGCATGCACACTCTATATTCATCCAGTGGGCCTCCGTGAAGCGCTAACGTGATTACACATACTTAATATTCTGAGTAAAAATGCATTGGATTTTATTTAATTAAAAGAAGAGGAACACGTGTCACGTGACGTGTCCAGAGCTGATGAGTGTATAGCAAGAAGGATGGACGAGGGAAAGATTGCCTATTGATCTGGGAAAACACTGAAGGGATAGTGCATGAGGCACATCCACGTGACTCAGTATACTGTAGTACCCCTATACAGTAGGTGCAGGACAAACAACAATACGTCAAATCAAATAATGTCCACAGTTTATCGTTTATCGCTTGACTCAACGGTTTGATCACACGAGAATCTTCATCAGGAATTTTCCTTGCTGAATCTATACAAATGTCTTCTCAATCTAACTAAAATTACTAAATGTTGTTATATCAGTGGTGTTCAATCTCATGCCAATGACCCCCGATTTGGCCTCGAGACCCCCATCTCCCAATAATTTTGTTTCAGGGCCCCCCTGAGTAAATTTTAGGGTTTAAAGAAAATGTGCATGTGTATCTACTATTTTAGTACAAAATTTAAAATGATATGGATAATATTAGAATTTGAAAATAACTAAATGCACTAACATGCTCTGAAAGCCCCACAAGCCCCAACGTAACCACCTGGAGTTAAAACCCTGGGCATGGAAACCCAAACACCCACCGCTCACGCCAAGAGGAAATCCCTCCCTGGCAAAGACAATATAAGCTTCTGGCACACAGCAACTTCACTACACGTGCCATCGCCTTCAAGGCGATGGGTAAGACAAAACAAGTACTATAGTATATATTTGGACATAATGACAAATACGGTACGATTTTGTAATAGACTTTCTTTTTAGGTTTCAGCCAAAACCCTCACAGTACACAGCCCAAGGTGTCTACCCACCAACACGTGACCAGGACACTCCACAGTGGCAGAACTGTGTGGAAACAGCCAAGGGCTGGGAGCGCTGTCTCCATGGCAACCACTAAATGGAGCCAGCAGTGTTTTCACCCACAGAAAACCTGCCTTTGACACGCTGCCCTGTGTAGTTAACCTTTGATCTCAGAGAGACACACACGCATGCATTGCACGCGCACACGTGCACACACACACACGCACGCACGCACGGGCGCACGCACACACCCACACACACACACACGCACACACACAGAGCATGGTTTGAGCCAAGCTGGAGTTGACTTGGGGCCATCATTAAGCCTCTGACATGTAGCATGCAGCACTTAGGTTGCCCCAAGGCCTTGACAGAGGTTAACCAGGCTTTCACACCTAGCCTTCCACACGCCGTGATGGAGCCACGGGCCCATGGCGGGGGAAACTATGGTGGTGGAGGGAGGATAGAGGCTCTGCTCTGGGACCTTTAGGAGAGGACTGTGGATATGAAACTATGGTGGTGGAGGGAGGATAGAGGCTCTGCTCTGGGACCTTTAGGAGAGGACTGTGGATATGAAACTATGGTGGTGGAGGGAGGATAGAGGCTCTGCTCTGGGACCTTTAGGAGAGGACTGTGGATATGAAACTATGGTGGTGGAGGGAGGATAGAGGCTCTGCTCTGGGACCTTTAGGAGAGGACTGTGGATATGAAACTATGGTGGTGGAGGGAGGATAGAGGCTCTGCTCTGGGACCTTTAGGAGAGGACTGTGGATATGAAACTATGGTGGTGCAGGGAGGATAGAGGCTCTGCTCTGGGACCTTTAGGAGAGGACTGTGGATATGAAACTATGGTGGTGGAGGGAGGATAGAGGCTCTGCTCTGGGACGTTTAGGAGAGGACTGTGGATATGCCCTGAAGTAATTCTTGTGCTAAAGTACCAACCACCGACTGTACTGTGCACGGATCAGAATTGGGATCTTTTGTCAGCCATTGTCACTTTATGCCTATGAATGCACAGCATTGCTTCTGCACTGCAGGCACTAACACTTACACCCTGTACATGTTTGTTGCTGCTGATGTTTACGCTTGCATGAGATATTTGATATTCTGCCTATTTATTTCTATATATAGGTTTAATGTTTGTTTTTAGTTCAATGTTTGTTTTAAAAACGCCATTGACAATAAAAAGGGAGAATTTACGTCATATTGTCCCTTATTACGTCATATTGTCTCTTTATTGTTAATGGCATTTAATGTTTGTGTTTGCACCGTTTGTTTTACATCACCATTACATCACCTAATCAATTAATATATTAGCGCCCCTCACTTCACACGGGTGTGATTTTTTGAGGGGCGCTAGCCCGTCCTATGTCCAGCTTTGAGGGTCTGTGTAAACACAAGCATTGAAGACAAAAGTGAGGACGCAAATTGTGATTGGCCAGATTGTGATGATGTATGATGACATTATGATGATAAGAGCACCCCTCACTTCACACGGGTGTGATTTTTTTCCTTCTTTTTGAGTATGCACCTTATGTACATAAGGTAATGTAGTAACTGACTTATCTGACTTGTTTTTTCCTTTATTTGAGTCTCTTTTCTTATGAATATGTTTGTGCACCTCAAAATAATTTCACGCTCACCTGCAGTGACAACTTGTGCTGTGACAATAAACTAGAACTTGAGTTTCTGAAGTCATTGAAATGAAATCACAACTGCATTCTCGTTGTTTTATGAATTTAAGTGGTTGTGAGATGAAAACCAACCTTTTTTTTTAAGGTTGAATATCTTTCCGGCCCACGCCTTTCTCTCATGATTTCTGCCCCCACTTGTTTTTATCCTGAGCTGCAGCAGCTATAACTGACTGACTTGGAAACGGTTACCTCCAGCCTTTTGTTCTAGCTGAGCTCATTGGCTAAAAGTGGCATGGATGTAAATTCAGACTGGATTAGCATACATTAGCATGTGTTACGGACTTGACCAGGGATTGGTGAAAACTTGGCGTGTGGAGGGAGCAGGATTCCCTAGGATTTCTGTGAAGCAGGAGACAGCCAGGTATGGCAGTTATCCACTGATATGCTAATGCACCGTAGCGGTGCGCCACAGCTCGCTAGTCCTGATGGCAGGGGCCCACCGTTGACAAAAGAGATTATGTCCATGTGCTTCGAAGATTAATACGGAAGCCCATTAAATATGTCTAAGGCTTCCGTATAATGGGCTAAGTCGTCACCATTAATAGAAAGTCATACCTTATAGTGTTGCAGCAATGATTAATGGTTGGCCAATAGACATGCGCGTGGTCTTGTTTGTTGTAGGTAATTACTAGACTTTATTCAAAACAGGATAATCTCCTTTCCAGCCCCAAGATGACGGCAATGACAGTGTTGCAAACAACATCAGAGCAGCACTGTATAGAAACTCTGAGGGATCTTTCAACAGTGCTAACAGCTTTTAGCACAGAGAGCCAGGCGCTACGTTCTTCCACACAACGCCTGTGCTTTTCACTCAGGTTGTCTAGAGATACCACATCGCTGTGTGTCGCCCTTAAAAGGATCTGTGCAATTATTTTGTGACCTTTGAGGCTGATACTGTTTGCTTCCTGAAGACAGATCGACAGACTATATAAAATGAAAGTAAGCTCTAGCTTTTTTTATTTTTTCCCCCTTTTTTACATATCACCATTGTCAATAAAGCTATTGAAGAAAAGAATAAATGTGTATAATGAAAAGATTAGTATAATTATACAGTAAATATTAAGTTGACCATTTTCAAAGACAGTCAAGTTAGAAATATGCCAATAATTGTTTAGTGATGTTGTCAGATCCCTCCCTTTTAACAAGGGGGGAACATGGACAGATTGCCACATTTTGGGATGACCTTTTGAGTGAGAGTGAAGTTAAAAAATGCTTGTTAAGGGTTTGCCAATAATATGCACTTTTATAATACAAGATAGAGCGGGTAACACTGTAATGTTTTACTAGCAAAAATTACAATTGGTATATTAACAGCTTCTGCAATACCAGGAACAACCGATATATGCGGTGCCATCATGCAAACAATACACTTTGGAAGCCCCTCTTCTACAACCTGGCTGAAAACAGCTCTGAAACCAACAAGCTAATATAGTGTTTTATCTGCTCTGTTTCTAACTCTGACTTCCACTGTGATGGCCTGGCTCTGCTGTCAGGAACCATTTGAGTCACGATTCATTCAACATCGCTGAGGTGTTTGAAGAGTAAGACTGATGAGCCGGAGCTACCCACCACTAGCACTTCCACAACAGTGCAGTGCAAATGTTTTGATGGTCCATGCTGTATATAGTGTTGATTTTGTGGACAAAAACCATGACGAAAAATGACTATAGCTATTTTTCACCAATCAAAACTAAATAAACACGAAGCTTTGTAAAACTAAGACTAAATAGATTGACAATTCAGTCAACAAATGAAAACAAGACTAGGAGGGACTAATGGCGAAGAGATCCAGAAGAACTAAAAGATAAGTCATTTTATGTTGGGTACGACACCATCAAGGCCTGCCAAGATACATGAACAACACTAAATCATTTCAGACGGCTAAACACCTTGGTGTGCCGCGGTGTGGGTCCCATCGATGTGACGGGAGGCGATCGCTGGTCCTTGGTGTGGGTCACATGGATGTGACGGGAGGCGATCGCTGGTCCTTGGTGTGGGTCACATGGATGTGACGGGAGGCGATCGCTGGTCCTTGGTGTGGGTCACATGGATGTGACGGGAGGCGATCGCTGGTCCTTGGTGTGGGTCACATGGATGTGACGGGAGGCGATCGCTGGTCCTTGGTGTGGGTCACATGGATGTGACGGGAGGCGATCACTGGTCCTTGGTGTGGGTCACATGGATGTGACGGGAGGCGATCGCTGGTCCTTGGTGTGGGTCACATGGATGTGACGGGAGGCGATCGCTGGTCCTTGGTGTGGGTCACATGGATGTGACGGGAGGCGATCACTGGTCCTTGGTGTGGGTCACATGGATGTGACGGGAGGCGATCACTGGTCCTTGGTGTGGGTCACATGGATGTGACGGGAGGCGATCGCTGGTCCTTGGTGTGGGTCCCATGGATGTGACGGGAGGCGATCGCTGGTCCGAGCGACTTTGGCGTTTTGGGCTATATATAGCACCGTGGGGGATATACCGGGCTGAAATTCAATTTAACAAAGGAACTACAGTCAGGCTGCGATTCAAGTGCCTCCAATTCCCAGCGTCCCCCGGGGCACGCCGAAGGGAATAGCACATCAGCTAGCTCCTGCAGAGCGAGCGCTCTGCAGGAACAGAGGAGGAGGGGTGGTTTTGGATTCTCCCTTCAGGAACTCTATAGTCTCTCTCTCTCTCTCTCTCTCTCTGTAATCTGTGTTTCCAGAGAAGGGCCTGCATGTCTCACAGAGCATAACCCTCAGCGTTTCCCCTGATTTGGGTCCCTGACAGCGGGGGGGAAATAGCACGGTGCAAATCTATCACAGCCAACACATGTCTGTGTTAAATTGGAATGAAGTGATTACGGTATTCCCGTTTTTGCCTTCAGACCGGGTGAGCTGTGAAGGGGAGGTCACCGTGCGCGCAGAGAGGCAACTGCAAACTCTGCAGAATAAGTGTGCAAAAAGACTGTTAAACTCTCCCCGTCATCGTTGCAAGTTCACTTTGCGGGTCGGTGTACTTTGGTTAGTGGAGAAACCGGTAGCAAGCAGATATATAGAAGCATGAGAGGAGGAGCTGCTGGGGAAATAAGAAAAGAGGGGAGGTATTTCACTGTGGCACTGCCTGAAATGTTTGCAGCCTGCTGTATTGTTGTGGGCCTATGTGAAACATCTATAGGAGGAGAGGAGAGGAGAGGAGAGGAGAGGAGAGGAGAGGAGAGGAGAGGAGAGGAGAGGAGAGGAGAGGAGAGGAGAGGAGAGGAGAGGAGAGGAGAGGAGAGGAGAGGAGAGTCCTGACAACAAGCTGGTGAAAATAAATTACAAAAATAAATAACAGACTGCTCTAAATGTTTTCACAGCCTTATGTATACCCCTTCCCAAAACCTTATAACCGCTATGGTCATTAACATAAACTTCACACACCACAAGCCTGCGGCACACACACACACACACACACACACACACACACACACACACACACACACACACACTTTTTCATGCATGCAGTAAACATCCATCATTACAGCGTTAACACTCTTAAGTGCTCCAAATGTCTACGGAGTAGAAGGGAGCTTAAGCCAAATCTTTCCCCGCTGGGAAGACCACGCTCTGGGGTGGACCGTGTGGGGTACGAATGTGGGTCAAGGAGCTATAGGGTATACCGTCCGTGCGTTCGTGCGTGCGTGCGTGTGCCACTTACAATCCATTGTGTTCATTTAACTCTGAGTGTGGAAATAGACCCGTAAGGGTCAGGGTTACAGATATTGTGGAGTCAACGAACTCTCAGGATTTCACAGTGTGCTGGCATTATAGTGGCAGACGTCTTAAAGCAAAGAGGAAGGTTATTACCTAAACAAAGAAATACCCCTCGTTGGTGCAATTAATGTCCGTCAGTCATCTGGTCTCAGCGCGGCAATAACAGCCAGCCGGCGCAAATGTCAATGACCAAGCCTCAAGGCTGAGCAAACACACGCACGCACTCACGCACGTACACACATTTATGAAGGGAGTAAATCCTCTCTGGGAGGGTAATATTCAGCTGACAACTTTATCACTACACTGGCTCAGAAGATAGGCCTATAATTCGGGAAAAGAGCCAAGACACCAAAAAAAAAAGATTCCCCCAATGCTCTCTTATTAAAGGGTGTAACTCAAAAGTCTAATAAAAGCAATGGACATCAGCTCAGGTGCTGGCAATGCACGCACAACACATGTCCATGCATATACACATACACAATACATACTGTACATGCACATGTTAGCACAGTTCGCACAGCATATGGCGGTGCAATTGGTCAAAATGACCCAATTGATGTGCTGCAACTGTATATGTTCTGTAACTGCAGTGCCAATGAGAGAGCCTTGAACTCACTGATTGCGTATCGAATGCAGCTAAGTGTGTATGCACTGTACGTGCATACACACGCGCACGCACACACACACACACACACACACACACACACACACACACACACGGAACTGGGACTTTGTTTATTCCACACATCAGCATGGCCAGTCATCATCTGTCAGACTTAGATAAATGTCTGTTTATGGGGTCAACATTTAGCACGCAGTAATGACCCGTAATTACTGAGAGATTTTATAAGGTCCCTGACTGTCATCGTGTTCAGTCAGTTTCCCCCCCAACAGACACACACACACACACACACACACACACACTGTATAAAGCCCAAACCGCACCATTGATTCGCCACGCAACTGCGTGCAACCATTATCCCCAATGGCCGTTGCAAGGAGTTGCATTGGTGTGATTTGGGCTTAAGACTAAATATATCAACAGTTTCATCAACAAATAAAAACTATACTACCAGTAAGACGCCTGAGGGCGAGAAGCGACCTAGGTCGCGTGCACGCATACTCCTTGTTGAGGGCAGACTGCTGGGCGAGCGTTGGCGCTTTGGCACGGGGGGGTTAGATCAACATAAGGAATGCATTCTGTACTGGCCATATATTAAGCATGTCTTGAGTGTACAGGGTTTGATGAAGTCAGATCAACATATGGAATGTCAGAACAGGTCAGCTCCATATGTGGCATCGGGGGCATTTTCTGAAGTGTACAGGGTTAGAATTGCCGGGCTACCCAGCCATGCTGAAATGAGCATGACAGCACACCTAGCCGTTAATACAAAATTTGAGAACAGATTAATCACATTGTGCTGATTAGTGATTAGCCAGAGTTTTGTCAGAGAAGCAGCATTATTGGCTTAGGAATGTAACAAAAAGGGCAGGTATATACTGTACACACAATCAGTAATTATGGTGGTATTTGGAGAGCCAAATATTTTCTGAGGTGGTAATTAACAGTCAATCCGACATTACAGTTCGCAGATGCAGATTTCAGAGTGGAAACTAGAAAAAGTGCCCTTCTGGGCACAGGTCTCCACCAGGTTATCCACAGATCCGTGCAGTTAGAGGTAAAAACACTTTTCGGGCAGTTATAGCGCCACCTTGAGGCTGAGTTGAAATTGTTCATGTGGCATTTCGTCCTGGGCCTAGTGGGAATGTGGGTGCACAATTTCACGGAAATCACGCGATGTGTTCATGATTTGCAGCATTTTGTTTGAAACTGAGCACTCCTGTGAACTTTGGAAGGCAATCTTAACCAATCAGGATGGAGTCTGAGAAATCTGAAAGACGGGTTTCATTGAATGGCTCTAGAGAGACTGTGTACCAATTTGCGTGATGTTTGGACAAAAAAGCGGCCTCCTGGTGGCGCTATAACAGGCCGTTCTGGAAAGTTTGGGGCAGAGGTTCATCGTTGGCATCCAGGGAGTGTGTGTGCAAAATTTGGCATCGACCGGGTTAACGGTGGCCGAGATTAGCTGCTCACGGACGGACGGACGGACGGACGGACACACGGACGGACGGAGTGCAAAACATACTCTCCCCCCATGCCTTCGGCCTGGTGGAGACAATGAGACGCTGATGACATGCTGCTCTCTCACTCTGATGACATGCTGCTCTCTCTCTCTCTCTCTCTCACTCACGCACACACGCACACACGCACACACGCACGCACGCACACACGCACAAATATTTTCAGTTGCTTCTGATATCCCACGCACTCGAAACATCACATGTCTCAGTGCTTGAGTCCAAACAAGCCCTAAATGTACAGAATATAGGCAACACATTCACAGCCAACATTGGTCGCTTTAGTCTGTCATATTACCAACACCGAAAGTAAATCATGGGTACAAAAAGCACCTTCTCCTCCAAATAGACTGACTGCCTATAATGGAGGAGATTGAACAGTATGTTGCAAGCTGCTTTGCTTTACACTTGGACAACCCCATAATCCTCAAGCCTCTGACCACTAGCCTGTGGACATGGCCCCGCAGGCTGCCAAATATAAAAACAATGAGCTGACACGTATAGCCCAGTTGTATAATAGCCTGTACTAATAAAAAGCACAGTCAACTTCCAATAGAAAAACCTCTCTGCTGTTCGTCTCACACACACACACACACACACACACACACACACACACACACACACACACACACACACACACACACACACACACACACACACACACACACACACACACACACACACACACACACACACACACAAAAGTCATAAGGCTACTGGGTGCCAACTAAGCAATCTGACAATTACTTCAGGAATCAGGGTTTTTTTTATCTGACCTCACCTTGTTCTTTCTTTCTATCCTTATTCTTTTTTCTTGCAAAAACTACTGAAGTATGAAAATAATTACACCAACTTTACGCCTGTGATGTTACTATAAAGCTGAAGAAGATGTCCCCAAAAATATAGTATTGGTCGATATATGCATGCCAAACCCATCAGTCAGGTTCTACACTGGACATCATTTAACAGGAGAACAGGGTTGACAGTTGCAATACCATTTATCTGTATCGCCTCCGGTGTCTTCAAACCGTTCATTCCAAAGCAAACAAACAAACAAACAAACTAACTAACCAAAGGCATACTCAGCCATCCTCTGTGATAACTGTACAATATGAAGACTCTTGTACAGTCGAAATGGGGAGACAGCGGGCTGCAGCAATCACTTTCAAGGCAGGCCTCGTCAAAATGCCATTGCGTCTTTAAAAGAGTGTGCGTCATTATGTGCCTTCTATCTAGACAATCTATGTGTTTGTGTGTACAGTACCGCATGCACAACACGTGTGTCGGTGCATGTATTATGTACTGTGTGTATATATATATATATATATATATATATATATATATATATACACAGGTCAGGAGCTATGCTGCCAGTTGGCCACGGAAGTACATTGTTATTTTCCCCCCTAAAATACTTTGAACACAATACAATATTATTCAACATTCTCTAATTGTGTAGACTTCTTGTAACCCTTCTTGAACCCTACATCACCTTTTAATTGAAATTAATTGAACACGTGAAACCTTTGCACGGGATACAATTCACACATACAAAAGGAAAAAGAGTGGATGATAGCCAGAGGAGAGGAATGAAATAGAGACACGTGGAGCGAGCGAGGGATTGATAGAGAGATAGGGACAGAGTAATGTATAAAGACTATATGCATCAGTAGTGAAGAATCTGTCTTGGTGGTAATTGAGTATCTCCTGTCTCTCCCTGAGTGAGGCACTGCTACAGGCTTCATTACTCCCATCACCGCTCACAGTTGCGCGCGCACGTGTGGCCCATGCCTGCATGGCCCGTGCGCTGGCTTGCTGGCACATGCATGAAAATGTGGGAATGCCTGCTGTATACATGAATATGTTAAGTGTGCGTGTGCGTGTGCGTGTGCGTGTGCGTGTGTGTGTGTGTGTGTGTGTGTGTGTGTGTGCGTGTGCGGTTGGGGTTGGGGGTGCAAAGCTTGAGTAAAATGCTTTGAAATGCTCCGATGGAATGCTTGACAGGTACTTAAACGCCTCAGTCACTCCCCCATCTCTGTGTGTGACAGCACTCAGCAGCGTTTGTTTACCCGCGGATCAGGCGGTTCGGGAATGACTGCTGCCGCCCGTCGACATGCTACAGTACAGTGTGTTCCTGTGTTGTTGTGTGGAGAGAAAGAATTAGAAGCATGGTGTGCCCGTTCCTCCTCCTCTCCCAAACACAGAAGAATGAACCACACCAGAGTCAAATGGGCTTGGCGAAGCTTCAGGGAAACCTGTCGTTTATGAATAACAAGCGCAGAGATCGTTATCTTGGGGCTGGCTCAACTTGGCTGCATGCATGGCTGGCTGGGGTCATTATGCTGACAACGTGTCAATCAGCATGTTCAAGTTTCAGTTAGGGCTGCACGATATGGATCACGATATATATGGCAGATATCTCGATATCGATACGATATAATTCATATCATGATATATGGCAGATATCTCGATATCGATACGATATATCGTGCAGCCACACAGTGTGTGTGTGTGTGTGTGTGTGTGTGTGTGTGTGTGTGTGTGTGTGTGTGTGTGTGTGTGTGTGCGTGTTCGTGTGTGCAGGACAGAGGGACAAACGGAGTGATGGTTTATTTTCCGAGGGGCACAGGCTAAAACAGAGGGCTGGCTTTAGAAGTGGACGATATATCGACGATATATCTATATTGCGATACCGTTGCCTTTTTGCGATACTGATATTGTGCATGTTCATACCTCGATAACGATACGATAACGATATATTGTGCAGCCTTACTTTTAAATAATTCAGATGGAATATGAAAAGACCTTGATTAGCCTGGCTAAATGTATACGTTGAAACAACGTTGTTTCAACGTCTATATATAGACGTCTACATTTAGACTTGATTAGCCTGGCTAATCAAGGTCTAAATGTAGACGTCTATATAGAGCACTCATTCTTGAGATGAGGGACAAAAGTGGAAAAAACATGTCCCACACATAAGAGCCTTATTTATGTTAAAAAATAAATTAATTCATAAAAATAAAAGCACTTGTAAAGTTAAATGTAATACAGTTGTGTATTCTTATGACATTAATTTCATTATATATTTTTTCATATTCCATCTGAATTAGTTAAAAGCAGGCGCTGTACCCAAAAAAGCCTGTATTAAGCCTGTCCCCAGCAAGTGGTCACAATTTCAAACTTCCAAAAAAGTGTCTAATACTGTCACAATCACATAAATATACATACTAAATGAAAGTAGATTGTCAACAACATAGCAAACAGACGTCAACTCCGTCAGGTTTTGTGTCTGACGGAGTTGACATGTATCTGACGGAGTTGACGAAATGGCATTTGTTTTCATCTTAACCCTCTGTAGTACAATGTAGCCATTTAGTTTTTTCTTCAGTTGTTAGCTAAACCTAACCCTAAACTAAAATACTAAACATTATTTTGGAATTCTTAACATAGATCATAATAATGTCCTGACGGAGTTGACAAGTAAAAGCTGTGACCACATTGATATCAACATTGTTTGTTTAAAATATCAAACAATTGAATGCTTGTCAGACCAGGTGCTCCACTGTTGCAACAAATATAAACAGGACTTGGAAAAGGAGTCTTCAGGCTAAATCTGTCGACAATATTTTCTGTTTATATTAACTGTGTATATTGTTTGCGATGTTGTTGACAATCTACTTTCATTTAGTATGTATATTTATGTGATTGTGACAGTATTAGACAGTTTTTTGGCTGTTTGAAATTGTGACCACTTGCTGGGGACAGGCTAAATACAGCCTGTATTTAGCCTGTCCCCAGCAAGTGGTCACAATTGCCTGTATTATACAGGCATTTTTGGGTACAGAGCCTGCTTTTAAGTTTTCAGTACACATGCAGCATTGGCCATGGTTACTGGCTGTATGGGTGAAAAATGCTCTCTCTCTCTCTCTCTCTCTCTTTACATAGATTGTGCATTACATTCTCACACACACATTTATACACCGATGGCGGAGGAAACCATGCAAGGCACCAACCTGCACATTGGGAGCAATTAGGGGTTCAGTCTCCAGAGTCTTGCTCAAGGACAACTTTGACACCAACTCTGGGCGAGCCCGGTTCCCATCCGGCCACTCTACCGGCCAGTCTACCCCTGAGCCACTGCCACCCTATCTCTCTCTCTCTCTCTCTCTCTCTCTCTCTCTCTCTCATTGCATGTTGAGTCTGTCTCCCTCTCCCCCCTCTCCATAATCCCTCACTCTCTCCCCATCTGTCTCTTTCTCTCTGCATCTTTCTCTCTTTTGCGCTGATCTGTTAAGACGCCACACAAACGACAATGCGTATAACAATGGCAACACACGTGCACGTATGCACACACGCACACGCACACGCACACGCACACACACACGCACACACACACACACACACACACACACACACACACACACACACACACACACACACACACACACACACACACACTTTATTTATGTCCTTGCATACAAGGACATAAATCAACAAAATCAAGGCAGGATCAGTGAGGATACAACAAGCATGTCATGTCACCCATCATTCCATGAACACATGGGTCGTGTAGGCATCCTAAGTTTGAAAAAATCTATCCAACAACCAACCAGTCTATGTATGGGTATGTCCCAGGGTGAACCACCAGCGGAAACATTTTCCCAGTCCAATCCTGCATTGCCACCGGTGTCGTATCGTTCTCCGTAGCGTGGCTGATCCCATCAGCCCAAAATCCACCCACTGTTTTCCGACAGCGGACGAACATGCCGCTAGAAGGCCAGGTCCAACGGCTCTCTTCCCGGTAGCTGCTCACAGGAAGGGTCACCAGGCAGCACCAGCTGTCGGTATACTCCATCGGTGAGCACTGTCTGCAGTGCCTTGTTGTATGCAAGCTTTGCTTGGTGTTGAAGCACACAGTCCACAGAGGTTGCAAATGCGTCTTAAATCTGCACCCACTACATTAACGGTGGTAGTTACAATGGAGCAGTTTAATGTCATGCTCAGGACGCTTTGAGAACCCTGCCTGTACAGTGTCAGATGCATGCATTGGTGGTGGGACTGTAAGGAGGATATTTGACCACTCTCTAAAGAGAGGAGAGAAGTGACAAGGATGACCTTTTTAGAACAAGAGAAATGAGAGACTCTGCAGGTAGAGACACACAGTGTGAGAGAGAGAGAGAGAGAGAGAGAGAGAGAGAGAGAGAGAGAGAGAGAGAGAGAGAGAGAGAGAATAGAGAGAGAAATAGAGAGAGAGAGAGAGAGAGAGAGAGAGAGAGAGAGAGAGAGAGAGAGAGAGAGAAAGAAATAATGTTTGTGCGCATGTGTGTTACTGTGCACATTATCATCTACAGTAGGTGCCTGGTGCTGACAGTGCTCTATGCTCTGTGCCACAGCAGAGCGGACTGACTACTGGGGCCGCGCTGACATTTCCAACTTGATTCATCGATTCGCGGCTGCATGGCAGCCCCTGTGACATACACCCTCTAAATGACCAAACAAACACCGCAAACTGTATACATTTATTACATTTGCCTCTAAACGTATATTTTACACACATTTCCAGACAACGTCACAATGATAAGAACCTAGCTGTACTCAGAGATGGGCAAAATACATTGAAAATTTATTTTGATACAAAATACAAATACTGGGTCGAAAAATGTATCTAAATACAAAATACAAATACTGGTCTGAGAAATGTATTTGAGATACAAATACGTATTTTGAAAATACATGAAAATACATTTTCATGAACATGTGTATAATGATAAGTAAATTCATAATTGATTGCCAAATATTAATATTATTAAGAATGATGGCCTGTTGTGGCACTGTCATTGGGCCCAAAAAACCCCATAGCTCCATAGAGGTCCATGTATTTGGGCCCAACTTCGTCCTAGACTGTATTACCTTAATAAACATGGTCATGAATACTTTCTGCTTCCAGTCACTAGTTTAAAGTCTCATTTCTCATGTCATAATATTCTTTTTGGAAGATTATGGTCCCATTTATTAAAAAAATGACCATAAAGTCGCGTATGTTCTGAGGGGCGTGGCTACCGTTACAGTCTATGAACGGGAGCCACCCCCCGTTCAGTCAAAATAAAAACCAACAAAGAGTAAGGGGGGAAGTCCCGCCTCGTTGTCTGGGCCAGCCAATGGCCAGCTGGGCCAAAACGGATCTAGAAATATGGTGACTTACAGTGCAAGGAATTACAGGCTTCATTTTACGTCCATGTTAGACCTGGGGAATGCTTTGTCCATGTACAGTCTATGGTATGGGTGTGTTTTGCCCATAGACTGTAAAAAATATGGACAAAGCGTTCCCCGGGTCTAACATGGACATAAAATGAAGCCTGTAATTCCTTGCACTGTAAGTCGCCATATTTCTAGATCCGTTTTGGCCCAGCTGGCCATTGGCTGGCTCCGTTTTGGCCCAGCTGGCCATTGGCTGCATGGCCCAGACAACGAGGCGGGACTTCCCCCCTTACTCTTCGTTGGTTTTTATTATGGGCACGTTCGGAAACGCGCACCGGGAATGTGGTCAGTTTGTTGAGTGTGGTGGGCGGGGACGTCACAGAGTGCGTTCAGTGTGCCTTATTTCCGAACGACCACAGCTGTGACGCATTCACACGAATCACACCGGACAACCCCAGCTTCAGGGTAGGGTCGCTCAGTGCGTGCACTCTGCACACCCGGTGTGCAGCGCACTGGATTTTCGAACGACAAGAGAGCACACCAGTGCGTTCAGGGCGCATTTCCGAACGCGCCCTTTGACTGAACGGGGGGTGGCTCCCGTTCATAGACTGTAACGGTAGCCACGCCCCTCAGAACGACAGAGCGACTTTATGGTAATTTTTTTTATAAATGGGACCATCATTTTCCAAAATGAATATTATGACATGATAAATGAGACTTTAAACTAGTGACTGGAAGCAGAAAGTATTCATGACCATGTTTATTAAGGTAATACAGTCTAGGTGAAGTTGGGCCCAAATACATGGGCCTCTATGGAGCTATGGGTTTTTTTGGGCCCAATGACAGCGCCACAACAGGCCATTATATGAACTTTCAGGAAGTCCCGATTTCCTTAGTGGCTTCACGAAATATCTGTCTGACTGCCCCCCTGGTTTTTCCCCTACAGTTTTAACCTGAGGCAGTGTAAATGTCCATTTGAGAATAAAATTACATTAAAACAAAAAAAGTATTTTATGTATTTGAAATACAGAAAATACTCAATCTGAAAGTATTTAGATACAAAATACATCTCATTTCTTCCATCCCAGCGAAATACAAATTACAAAATACAAAAAAGTATTTCAAATACGTATTTCAAATACATGTATTTCAAATACTGCCCATCTCTGGCTGTACTGTATGCGTGCGCAAGTTCGGGGGCAAAAGAAAACGGTCGCTCATTAGATGCAATGTAACAGTGGCCTCATACAGCTTGTCCTCATACAGCTGTCATACAGCTTGTATGACAGCTGTTCTCGGCGTGCAATACTGTTGGCGATCACGTTTCTTTGCTCCCGATCCGATTCCGATCATTTGATTTGATCATCTGCCGATACCAATTTTTCCCGAAACGATATTTATATTAGAACACATTTAATAGTACAATATCCCAAATTACAGACAATATCCAGTCTAATATCATTAAATGGATATGACATTGATACTAGGGATGTCCCGATCACGTTTTTTTGCTCCCGATCCAATTCCAATCACATGGAAATGCCGTGATCGCCCCGATTTCTGATCACGTGATCAGATCGGGACAACCCTATATATAATGTATATAGTGTCTCACTAGGGTGTGTCTCATCCTACGGTCTCATCACCAGCCAGCACACAAGAGGAGGTTGAATGAACTGAGACCAAATGGCAGAGGTGGGGACTTGGACTCGAGACTCGACTTGGACTCGAGTCCCGATTTTGATGACTTTAGACTTGCTTGATCAAATCAAAAATAGACTTGGACTTGCTTAGGACTTGAATGCCAAAGACTTGAGACTTGACTTGACTTGAACGCCAAGGACTTGAGACTTGACTTGACTTGAGCCCTCTTGACTTGAACATTTTCAAGTCACTTAATACCTTACAGCATCTGATTATCTTTTTTATGACATGTAAAATGGTTTGGTATTGGTATATAAAGGGATGCCGCGGATCGGATATCGGGTCGATATCAGCCAAAAAACGTGATCGGGATCGGATCGGACTACAGCGAAAATGACCGATCCATTCCAAGCACTGCAAGCACTCCACTCCAGTCCATTCCAGTACTCCACTCCAGGACTTTATTCCTCCAGCAGTGTGCACTACAGACTAGTACAGAGGCATTGGCAGCCGCAGTCACACTTCACAGTGGCAGTCTTGCACAGTGCAGGCTGCTAGGCTAGCCACTAGCCATTACTGCGCGTTGCTACTCAGTGTGGAAAAAGCAGTATTGACAGCCGCTCCCGCATGGGAGTATTATATATTATAAAACAAAAAAGACCCAACAGCCGAGTGCAAAAATGGATTCGCCACCGTGGCAACTACAGCAGCAAAGTTTCAGCCTTAGCTCCATGCAAGCTAATCTTTAGAATTGATTAGCGTCAACATCTTAGACGAGAGAGACGGAACAGCGCAACAAGCTGACAGCTGAGCATGACGACATGCTCATGTTCTTAAAATGATATCTCCCCACAGTCCCCAACAGTTTTGGTTGACAAATATGACCGCTGTTTGTCAATACTTATGTGACAGACCATGCTATGATGCTAATAACTGCTTAAGTGCTAACCAAAATAAACGGACGTCACTATAGTTGCATTGTCACGGACAGACAGTGTGCTGTGTAGCTGTAGGACAGTGCACGGTTTGGGGATCAGGGGTCCCCACTCCCAGCCAAATGATAGGTTCCATTTGTACACTCTAAATTGACATTGATTTTACAATATAAACAAATACAAAATAATAATTTGGAGTCCCAGAGATAAAAATTGCTGGGTCCTTAAAATTTTAATGATGATCATTGATAGATCCATAAAAACACAGCTGCTGTATTGGGGAAAATGAGTTTCAAAACCTATATTCAGAATTAATGTGTATAGCCTACCTATGCTATTGATAAATGTATTAACAAAAAAACCTGATCAATGTGCATAATAATAATAAATAGTATGGATAAAAAAAGGCATAGAATACAATAAAATAAATTTGTTACTAGAACACTTCCACATTTGAAGTATAGGCTCAAGTTGTTAAAAATAAATGGGTCAGTTATTCTCAACCTATACTCATGTGGAACTTGTTTGTTGACTATTATTCTGGGGAGGTGTTGTTCTCTGTTTTGAGTAATAATATTATCACTTGATCAATCCTGATTCAACATTCCAGACTATAAAATCTGTAATAAAAGGTAAAGTGTGCTATCTGACAGATTTGGGAAAGCATAGAGCGACTTAAATATGTGCTGGATCGGATTGGATCGATATCGGATCGGTATCAGTAATCGGATCGGTTTTGATGATTTTAGATCGGTATCGGATCGGGAGTGGAAAAAGTGGATCGAGGCATTATGTAACATTCCTCTTCTACCCTGGATTTGAACACGGTTGGTGGTCCGTGGCTCAAATGGCGAATAAACAATGGACTTTGATTTGAAAAGGGTTGAAAACCACTGGATTACACGTGAAAGCGGCACCTGCGCGTGCAGTCTCAACGTGTGTAAAGAAGAAACCCATCTATTCCCTTGGACCGGGCTGGCACAATGTTTTCTCATCTACGACTATAAAGCATGGCTTTGTGCTAAACTGCTTGGCTGTAAAAAGTCACAACCTTGTCGTGTTTATGCGCGGCGTCGAAGGAGATTACTCATGAGACTCCAGACAATCTTTCTTAATCTTAAATGAAAAAATAAATCCTTATACATGTCGAATGCGATTCAGACAAGAGTGTGTATGTGTGTGTGTGTGTGTGTGTGTGTGTGTGTGTGTTGTGGGGTATTTCATTTTTTTTTCTTTGCTGGGGATATTCTGGGGTACAGCTATATGTCTCCTCCTCCTCCTCCTCAGTCATAAACCCAGATTTGTGCCATGCAGGGCTTCTCGTTCTAAGCCCTTTGGTGTGAGAGAGGAGAGGAGAGGGGAGGGGGGGTTTCTTGAGGATAAGTCCTAATGCAGAATCCACATGTACACTAGCATTATGTAAATGTGTGTGTGTGTGTGTGTGTGTGTGTGTGTGTGTGTGTGTGTGTGTGTGTGTGTGTGTGTGTGTGTGTGTGTGTGTGTGTGTGTGTGTGTGTGTGTGTGTGTACAGGGCCAGACATGGCCGTCAGTGATTTACAAAGGAGAAAGAGACAGCTCATTTACAAGCTGACGTTCACAGCGAACCACACGCTATCAATCTTTGACTGAATTGTTGACTTCAGTGCTACAGTACAAGGTGAGTCACTTCATCGCCTAAACTTTGTTGTTTGTTTGTTGTTTTTTTTCTTTCTTTCTTTCTTCTTCATATTGTTCCTTGAGAAAACAAGTGTTTACAATATGAAGAGAGCACGCACATTTTCCCCAATAGTAAATCCATCATTGTGTATGTTTATTTCCTGGAGCTATTCGCGTTTGGGTGCATTATATTAGGGCTCAATATGTTATGGCCATTTGTCATTTTGACGTGACATCACGAGGACAAGCACTCTCTCTCTCTCTCTCTCTCTCTCTCTGGCTCTCTCTGGCTCTTGCTCGCTCGCCTGTGCCACACGCATGCACTGCATTGTTTGCGACGCACAGAGAGTTTTGAATCCAAAACTGATTGTGGCGACAGACTCATAAATCTGTGTCCCCATGGGCCCACATCAAAGGGAGATATATAACCACAGGCCATTACATTATTTGTGTGTGTGTGTGTGTGTGTACAAATGGCAGTGTGTGTACAAATGACAGTGTGTGTGTACAGTGTGTACAGTGTTTGTGTGTATGCGTGTGTGTGTGCGTGTGCATACGTGTGCGTGTGTGTGTGTGTGTGTGTGACAGAGACACTGGCAATAAAATATATACCACAGCATTATCCTCATACACTCTGCAAATCAAGTCACTTATCCAAACGGCTCCATAATAATAAAGCCAACAACTTCTCGGTGACTGAGTGGATCCCATCGCTATTCCGCCCACGGGAAGCTATAGCTGCCCAGATGCTGCTGTGACTGTACGGAAAGAAAAGTCTATAATGGTTACATAAATCACGAGGAAAAACGCATTGTTAATGCATGGGCATGTAAAACAGAGCCAGAAGAAAACATGAGAGGAAATCAGACGAGAGGAAGATGAAGATCCATGAAGATAAAACAACATGCGTGTTACTATGAATGCAAAAAATATGCATGCGTGTTTCACATTCTCTCTAATTAGGGCGTTCTGCCATTGTTCTGCAGGCGTTCCATTGATACCGCATACGCATACGTACGCCCTCCGCTCCTACAGCCATCGCTGTTCACTTGAGAGTCCCTTTCACTTGATTGGCTAATTGGCATCGTTGGCTAATTGGCATGCAGCAGGGTGGTTGGACACCATGTAGCCAAATGTTACCTTGGCACTGTTTACCCGCCAGCATGGGCGGCAGTGCGTGAGGTTCTCTCTCCTCCATTACCCAATTAGCTCCCTGGTTGTCGGCAATCAAGGCATTAACTTAATGGAAATTATGCAAAGCCAATAAGACTGTATGTGTGCCATTGCATTGAAGTCTAACTAGAGTTAGTTCAGCAACATGGATCATGATCTGATTACATTACTGAAGAGAGCGAAATAATAAGGCTCCATTAAAAAATCTAAACAATTATTAAAAAGAAAAAAAACCACGGTCACCTCACGTATTAGGATGGCAGTATCACTCACCAGAAAAAAGGATGGGTGTTTTCGATGAATCTAACATGGTTAAAATTGGAGGTGGAAGTAACAATGGGTTTGTATAGGAAGGGGGCGGGGTAGATACAATATCAAATATCTAAATACTGAAGCAAGCAACTTAAAAACTGAGTGGGGAATTCACATAAGCCTGAGTAGACAACGCAATATCCTAAAGAATGTGAGTAACTGTTCCACCACTGCTAAGCTTGGTACAGTGATAGTACAGTAGTTCAGTCACATGAGAAACCTCTAGAGAAGTGTAGTAACTGGAAGATGTGACATGCTAGTTCAATAGCATACAGCGACAGTCACAGCTCTCATTATGAAGCAAAATACTTTTTGCATGATTTGTTTTGAAGCTTTTTTTTCACTTCTTTTTTTCACTCATTTGTGAGTTTGATCATAATGGTGTGTCCTAAAGACTACAAAGCCACTAGTCTGTTGTAATCAAGTGTTCAATTTGACAGCAAATTTGGATTTAGTTTATTCATAGTCTTTTGAATGAAATGTGATTTATTTTAGTCATAGTCTTTTGAATGAAATGTGATTTAGTTTAGTCATAGTCTTTTGAATAAAATGTTGTTTAGTTTTTGTCATATTACAGGGCACGGTCGGTAGTGCTCTACTAACCTCATCAAACCCTGGATAGCCATACATGGAGAAGACTGGATCATCAACTAGATCTGCAAATATGGAGCCAGTAAGCAACTCTGACCTCAAACTCTTAGATCTCCATATATGGAGCTGACCTGTTCTGACATTCCATATGTTGATCCTTCCCCACCCGTCCTTCCTCTTCGATGTCTCCCTTTTGACTGATACCTGTCCATTTAAACTCTAGACAGGCCCGCCCCAAAGTTATTAGTGCAGCCGTGCCCGGCAGCCGGCGAAAACAGGCCTGAAAATTAACGCTGGGCCCTACCTGGGCCCTGTATACTCAAGACACTCCCCTGCTGCCACCCTTAGATCTCCATATATGGAGCTGACCTCTTCTGACATTCCATATGTTGATCTGACCTCATTAAACCCTGTACACTCAAGACACACTCCATATACGGTATGGCCAGTACATCATTAATTCCATATGTTGATCTGACCCCCCATGCCGAAGCACCAGCGCTTGCCCAGCAGTCTGCCGTCACCCAGGCGGATGCGCGCCCTCGGGGCGTCTTACTGGTGTTAATCAGTGAAAAAAGGCAGTCGACAGTCATAGTTTTAGTCGACCTGTACTGTTCTCCCTACTTGATTTCTAGGAATTGTAAAGTTCGCTCAGCAACACCATCAATCAAAGCTCTATTATGAGATTAATTTCCACACTGTAGATGCCACACTAATTCCTGGAAATACTGCTGGATCATTGAATATAGAAGAGGAAAGAGCAGGGTTGAGCGAGGGACGATGGCATCCAGCAGCAATTTGTGCAGAGGGTTTAATTTAAATGGACTTAAACAGATAAGATGGCTTCGTTTAAGGGGTATTCTATGGGGAATGCGTTCAGAAGTGAAACTTTCCCTTTTGCACATTCCCAGCTGTGACAATCAGCAAGCCTTCGTGTTTTCAGTTTTCATCCATTTATTTATTCATCTCCTTTCCTTTCTTTCTGCCAGGCTCTGCAAAAAAAAAAGAGAAAAAAGAAGAAAGAAAACACAGCTCAGAAATCTTTCACTTCAGTCTGCTCTACTACCACACTAACTGTCAGTCAAAAAGGACTTATTTAAACTCATTAACTGCCAGAATGGTTTTATGTGTCCCTTCCCTGTGGAGGTCTTTTCAGGCAGATATCTTATTTTGAAGACCATTAACTCTCTGTTCAAGAACCGGAAGTTAGTAATGGCTATGTAGGTCACCTGTACTCACGTACATTTTGTAACCTGTGACCATCGCTGGCCTTACTTATGAGCCATGTACTGTATAAAGCTTGTCTTGATCAAAATCACAATCCGAAACAAAGGTTTTAAAGTTTCAGTTAACATTGAAGTGGACAAGTCTCTGGCACAGAGTCCCCCGGATGGGAAGGCCGACCGCGGGCGACCCTTGGGCGGTCCGTGGCATCTCTGTCTCGCTCTGCCGGGGTCGAGCCCGTTTACTCCATCGCCTATAGGCCCTATAGCAACCGAGAGCTAACCAGAAGCTGGTGAATTTAGCGATCTATATTAATCAATAAAAAAAACACCAAAAGTCATCAAGGTCGTTTCTTGGCAGTGAGGTCCATTGGGGGAGAAAAAAAAGTCGTCCTTGGGAAGTTGGAAGTAGATGAGTTAATAACATCACACAAAGTAGCACGCCACCGCTAATCGTGATCTAATTCCGCCGTGTTTGCCATCTCTGCGTCTCTATCTTTAACCAGACCTCCAGGCCAAAACGTGCGGAATGCGCACAGAAGAAGACCGAGCGAGGGCAGAAAGAGGAGAAATGAAGGCCCTTCTTCCTCCCCGTCGCTACGAATCCATGTCGGTGGCTAAGGGGAGAGGGTTATTTTCATAATCTGAGCCCCCTTTCATTACCGTGTGAGGCGGGGAGAGGGAACGCTCCTGCCCTCTGGAGCACATAATCAGATATTTGAAGGTATAGAGAAACGGGAGCCAGGAATGACCCTGCTGTCTCGTGTGTGTGTGATGTGTGTGTGTGTGTGTGTGTGTGTGTGTGTGTGTGTGTGTGTGCGTGTGTGGCACAGTGCGTGTGTGGCACAGGCACGCACGGCATGAACACTCACAGGCGTGTTCTGCGGTCAAGGACACACATGCATGCAGAATCATATTAAAAGCACCTCAAAGCCAAGCGTATGTACAAACATGAAAGGCGATGGTCATGAATGTTCATAAAGTATTCAAATTCACGCTGCACAGCATCCACACTGACTCGCCCTGACTGTGAATGCGATGGGAGGAAATAGGGGGGTATTAGACAGGGTTTGCCCAAATATGGACAACAGTAATCCAGTCCAATAATGTATTCATGCAGGAAGAGGGAATGCTGGGTCTGGCGGAGGCATATTTGGTCATAATTATTGGGCTGCACACATACAGACCATGAATTATACTGTTTGTGTGCGTGTGTGCACGCTTTTCATTGTCCTTGCCAGGTAACGTGCACACACAGTTTGCATACCGGTATGTGTGTCCACGTATCGTGCATGTACAATGTGCGTGTGTGCGTGTGTGGTGTGTGTGTGTGTGTGTGTGGTGCAGTCTTTTGAACGAAATTCAACGAAATTCAATGCTTTACTTTTATTCTAGTTTTAGTTGAGATAAGATTTTAGGCAGATTGTGCCGACACGTCATTGTGCAACAGTGCAATAACTCTGGCAACGCTGGGCTAGCTGATAGCTATAGTCGTCAGCCTTATCGGCTTGTGCTTCAATTATTTAAATACAAGCTGATAACGTGCAGGTGCTAAGCACAAACCTTATTTACCTTGTGTCATTTTCTTAGTTAAATAAACATTCTCTTAAAAGTATCCCTGGCTAATAAGCCGTATATGTCTTTATTAAGCATACATTTATAGAGCATAAATATTTAAGCATTGGTGTCACGGCTCTGTCCCGCTTCATTATTTCCCTGAGCATGAATTAAAAATAATTAATGAGCTGGCGCTGGGAGCAGAGAGGTTTAAATAGCCCGCCCCAATCAGACGGAGTGAGCATGTGACTGATCAGCTGATCAGGACACATTGGGCTGTATTTTGCGTGTCTTAAGTACCAGGTCTTATTCCCTAACTTGAGTAAACTAAAGACCTGGAGGCGTGATCAATGCTCTTTGGCCACTCAGAATAGCCAAATGGCCTGGTACTTAAGACACGCAAAATACAGCCCTGAATCTCTATAGTCATGTGATCAAGACAGATCTGTCCAATTTATTATTTTAGTACAGAATTGCGTGCGTGCGTGCGTGCGTGCGTGCAGAAGTACAGGTATACCTGCACGGCTGACAGACACGACACACACAGGCTGCTGTGCTGAGAAAGTCTCAGAAGGAAGAAAGAGCGGGTTTGTTAAAGAACAGAGATCCTAACAGACGTCTTGGAGGATGAGCCTGGATGACTGTAGGGTTACAGGCACACACGCTTTCTATCTGACCCATATTAAAGCAAAGTTTGATGAAGGAGAAAAGCCGGCAGAGAGAGAGAGTTGAGAGAGAGAGAGGGAGGAGGGAAAGATCTTTTCAGGTCGGCTCCCAGCTGCCAGCAGGGTCCTCCTGCATTAATTAGACGAGGCTGTAGGTGTGTAGGTGTGTGCACGTGTGCACGTGTCTGTGCATGCCTTTTTGTGTGTGTGTGTAAAGACAAAGTGATAGAGATCTAAGGAAACGGGAAAGAAAAGAATGACAAAGGATGAGAGAATGATGACTATGATAATAACTTTTTTGAAACATTTGTACTGTACTGTATGTGTATGTGTGTGTGCACTGTGTGCATGCGTGTGTGTCCTCCCTCCGACATCTCTTCACTATGCGGCTTAATCATAAATCTAGAGAAGATTTACTTGACAAAAGTAATTGACCTTTTCCTTTCTTTGAGATTCCAACAATGTTACTGCAGAATATATACCGAGCGGGACTCACTTGCAGAAGGACAGAGAGCTGAGTGGGTTGTTGCTATTACTGACCGAGAAGAAGGACGATGGACAGGTGATTAGACGGATTTCATTTCATTTCAATTCAATTCAATTCAATTCAATTCAATTCAATTCAATTCAATTCAATTCAATTCAATTCAATTAATTCAATGCAATGCAATTCAATGCAATTCAATTCAATTCAATTGGCATTATTGGCATGCGAAAACATACTGTACGTTCACATTGCCAAAGCGAAAGTGGAACAAATAGTTTTGGATCAAAACAAAATGTGTACAATTGAAAGTCAGAATATCCAATAAATCTATTTCTATGTACGTACCAAGGCTGCCGATAATCAGTGTTGGGTCAGCTACATGTATAGCTTAACTTGCCCAACACTGGTTTTAATTATTCCTTTTAGTTATTTAATGATTTATTTGATGTTTTTTGTTTTTTTCCAGTAAGAATTGAGGCTTGAATACCTGCACGTATAGTGGAGTAAGCAATAGCTCTATTACAGTTAATTAATAGGCCTATTAGCTATGATTCCAGTGTTGGGCAAGTTAATCTACATGTAGCTGACCCAACACTGCCGATAATGCAGGAATACACACAATGATTATTAAGGTGTTTTGAAAGCCAGGGCTATTTCAGCCTAATTTCGGTCCGCCCGGGCTATTATTGGAGTTTTGTCAGCCTAATTTGGGTATGCCCGGGGCCCTATAGGGCGATTATTTGCAGATTATTCAGCCTAATTGGAACTGTAACCAAATAATGGCCTGGTGCAGGCCGGTGAAAAAATAAATAAAAGCCTGCTGCATATAGCCACCTGTTTCTTTTAAATGCCTGGGGTCCAAATAATCCATATATTAAAAGCCTGGTGTATTCTAATGATATACAGTACGGTATGTTGTATGGTTTAGACTTTAGAGGGAAAGACAGGAAGCAGAGCTGGAGGTAGCAGAGACTAAAATAAGTAGTAACACGGATGGATAGGATCAGGAACGAGTACATCAGAGGGACAGTGCATGTTAGATGTTGTGGAGATGAATCCAGAGAGGCCAGACTGAGCTGGTTTTGACACGTACAGAGAAGGGACAGTGAATATGTTCGATATTGTATGTAGAAGGATGCTGAGGTTGGAACTGCCAGGCAAGATGCTATAAGAGATGTAGTGAAAGAGAGAAGAGGAGGCAAAGGAGGGTGAAATAGCGGCATGTGACTTGCTGTGGCAACCCCTGAAGGGACCAGACGAAAGGAAAATAAGTTAGTTAAAATTGGCAACGTCTTCTATAAGAAAGATGAAGGATTGGCCTTGTATACTGTAGTCGTGTACACCTCACTACATGACCTACATTGTGATTACATGTCGCCATGGAACAATTCCCAAATCAAAGTGTTTCACTTTTGTTTGCATTCTTTTTTTTCTCTTCTTCTTGGTTATAGGTATACTGTACAAGAATAACTGGTATACATCAGACCTGCCAGATGGAAGAAATTCATCCCCTCAGAGTCAAAGGGAAAGTCTTGTCTTGCAATATATCATGCATGTGTCCAGCCTCTGCTTCTGATACCAAAATAACTCAGCAGCAGAGCAGGGATTCAGCAGGATCCTGCTTTCAGAGTGGGCTGCCAAATCTTTCTTTTTCTGAGTTTGGATACAATATTGCCAAACTTTCTTTTTCCACATGTTTAGCTGTGGAGTTTTGATAAAATATTCAGGCACCTGTGTGCACTCTGGCTTTTGGTGAATCCACCTATTGACACATACTGTACTGTAGGCTATACTGTGCGCAGTAAGATCCTTAGTGTTAAATTAACACTATAGGAACTGTGGCATACTGTAGATGTCCATATGCAGTGATGTAAATATAGGTTTTCAATGTAATGAGTCCCGGGATGCAGGGATGGTCTTTTAGATGAGTCCCAGGGACATTTTATGAGTCCCACTTCAACGACCTTAGGAGTCATATTTTGCCATTTTGACAAATTGCCACATTTAACTCCCATTTCATTTTATATGGTTATAATGTGGTTATATTCATGTAGAAAACGGAATAAGAAATGATTATTATAAATAAAGCTAGCAAAATAAACTAGAATAAAAAACAGTACAGTAGTGCATCCTGTGGATGCAGAGGTTGTTGTTTTATTGCATCCCTTAAAAAATGCAAAATGCACCCTATTTTATATACATATGTCAATGTGTGTTTTAGTAATTGGACAAGTGGTCCATTTTGATTTTGACACTAACACCTGCACAAGCTTGGTAAAGGCTTGCTTAAAAAAAAGAGAGAAAAAGAAAAGAAAACAGGTGATGGAAAGCTATTCTTTTTACTCTGGGACCTATAGTTACACAAATGTGTCCATGGCGAGAATTGTCCGTGGCAAATTGTCTCATTGTGATCATGAGACCCAATGTGCTGAATGTCAGCCTCCAGGTTTTCTTCAGAATGCACAGTGATGGTTCTCAAAGGTTTTATTTTCAAGGACCTTCTCTGAGAGTCACAGACCTGTTATGGTCCATTTGGACCGCCTTCAAAGAACCCCCAAAGTCCCTCTCTTTGAGAACCACTGTACCAGTTATACATTTAGAAAGTCCCTCTCTTTGAGAACCACTGTACCAGTTATACTGTACCAGTTATACATTTAGAAAGTCCCTCTCTTTAATAATAATAATAATAATGGATTTTATTTATAACGCACTTTATATTCGCAAGAATCTCAAAGTGCTACAGCAGTGAATAAAAGCAAAAGAAACAACACACCATTAAAAACATCTAAAAGAACAGGAACATTAAAACATATGGGCAAGGCTATAAAAATGTATTGGTAAAAAGGAAAGTTTTGAGTCCTCTTTTAAAAGCGTCTACCGACTGTGGGGCTCTCAGGTGGGCGGGGAGAGCGTTCCACAATTCGGGGGCGACCGAGCAGAAAGCCCGGTCACCCATGGTGCGTAGGTTGGTAATTGTGGGTTTGAGGAGGTTGGTGTTTGATGAGCGGAGGGAGCGGATTGAAGGATTGAAGGGTGACAAGTTCCTTGAGGTAGGGGGGGGGGGGGGGGGGGGGGGGTTGCCGTGGATGCACTGGTGGGTTAGCAGGGAAATCTTGTATTCAGTCCGGAAAGAGATGGGGAGCCAGTGGAGTGAGCGGAGGATGGGTGTGATGTGCTCGTGTTTACGCACTCTCATCAGGACCCTAGCAGCGCTGTTCTGAATGTATTGGAGCCTTTGAAGGCTCTTGCTAGGGATCGTGAGGAGAAGTGCGTTGCAGTAGTCCAACCTGGAGGAGACAAAGGCGTGGACCAACTTTTCAGCATCAGGTAGAGTGAGAACCACTGTACCAGTTATACATTTAGAAAGTCCCTCTCTTTGAGAACCACTGTACCAGTTATACTGTACCAGTTATACTGTACCAGTTATACATTAAGAAAGTCCCTCTCTTTGAGAACCACTGTACCAGTTATCAGTGTTGGGGAGTATAAAGCTACATGTAGCTGAGCTACGTAGCTGAGCTACATTTTGCTGTAGCTTGTGGTATTTTAGCTACATTCATATGTGTGTACCTCGTCAAGTAGCTCAGCTACTTTTTGGGTCATTTTTTGTAGCTTAGCTACTCAAGTTACAAGCTACAATTTTGGGCAATAACATGAAAGAAATATATAAATTTTGACCATTGGTTGCTGTGTTAATTCTTGTACTAGAACCCCCTTTGAAAAATCAAGGACTGTTCCTTTTTCTGATTGCTTTGAGGGCATATCAGCACTTGACAAGCCAACAGCTGCCTCTAATTGGCCTCTGATTGTCCCTGGTATCACAGGGTGGGAGGGGTCTCCCAGAGGGGAGCAGGGGTCTCCCAGAGGGGAGGAGGGGTCTCCCAGAGGGGAGCAGGGGGAGGAGGGGTCTCCCAGAGGGGAGCAGGGTGGGGGGGGTCTCCCAGAGGGGAGCAGGGTGAGGAGGGGTCTCCCAGAGGGGAGCAGGGTGGGAGGGGTCTCCCAGAGGGGAGGAGGGGTCTCCCAGAGGGGAGCAGGGTGGGAGGAGGGGTCTCCCAGAGCGGAGCAGGGTGAGGAGGGGTCTCCCAGAGGGGAGCAGGGGTCTCCCAGAGGGGAGCAGGGTGAGGAGGGGTCTCCCAGAGGGGAGCAGGGTGAGGAGGGGTCTCCCAGAGGGGAGCAGGGTGAGGAGGGGTCTCCCAGAGGGGAGCAGGGGGAGGAGGGGTCTCCCAGAGGGGAGCAGGGTGGGAGGGGTCTCCCAGAGGGGAGCACGCTGGGAGGGGTCTCCCAGAGGGGAGCAGGGTGGGAGGGGTCTCCCAGAGGGGACCAGGGTTGAGGAGGGGTCTCCCCGAGGGGAGCAGGGTGGGAAGGGTCTCCCAGAGGGGAGGAGGGGTCTCCCGCATGTACATTCTCAATTTAACGCTGAAAAATAAAAAGTAGCTGAGCTACTTTGAGCTACTTTTTCCATGTAGCTGTAGCTTTACAAGCTACATCTCTCCAGGGGTAGCTATGTAGCTTGATCAAGCTACTGCCATGCCGAGCTACTTGTAGCTTTACAAGCTACGCTTTCAAAGTAACTTGCCCAACACTGCCAGTTATACTGTACCAGTTATACATTTAAAAAGTCCCTCTCTTTGAGAACCACTGTACCAGTTATACATTTAGAAAGTCCCTCTCTTTGAGAACCACTGTACCAGTTATACTGTACCAGTTATACTGTACCAGTTATACATTTAAAAAGTCCCTCTCTTTGAGAACCACTGTACCAGTTATACATTTAGAAAGTCCCTCTCTTTGAGAACCACTGTACCAGTTACTGTATACTGTACCAGTTATACTGTATACTGTACCAGTTATACTGTACCAGTTATACATTTAGAAAGTCCCTCTCTTTGAGAACCACTGTACCAGTTACTGTATACTGTACCAGTTATACTGTATACTGTACCAGTTATACTGTACCAGTTATACATTTAGAAAGTCCCTCTCTTTGAGAACCACTGTACCAGTTATACTGTACCAGTTATACTGTACCAGTTATACATTTAGAAAGTCCCTCTCTTTGAGAACCACTGTACCAGTTATACTGTACCAGTTATACATTTAGAAAGTCCCTCTCTTTGAGAACCACTGTACCAGTTACTGTATACTGTACCAGTTATACTGTATACTGTACCAGTTATACTGTACCAGTTATACATTTAGAAAGTCCCTCTCTTTGAGAACCACTGTACCAGTTATACTGTACCAGTTATACATTTAGAAAGTCCCTCTCTTTGAGAACCACTGTACCAGTTATACTGTATACTGTACCAGTTATACTGTACCAGTTATACATTTAGAAAGTCCCTCTCTTTGAGAACCACTGTACCAGTTATACATTTAGAAAGTCCCTCTCTTTGAGAACCACTGTACCAGTTATACTGTACCAGTTATACATTAAGAAAGTCCCTCTCTTTGAGAACCACTGTACCAGTTACTGTATACTGTACCAGTTATACTGTACCAGTTATACATTTAGAAAGTCCCTCTCTTTGAGAACCACTGTACCAGTTATACTGTACCAGTTATACTGTACCAGTTATACATTTAGAAAGTCCCTCTCTTTGAGAACCACTGTACCAGTTACTGTATACTGTACCAGTTATACTGTACCAGTTAATACATTTAGGGCTGGCCTTTTGTGTGTTTCCGGTAACAGGATTCATTTTGTCCATAGAAAAGATATTATTTCGACAAAAATTTCAACTTAATTGGCAATGACCCCTAACCTGTGGTTCTCAAACTTTCTTTGCAAGTTTACCCCTGCCCTGCTACAATATTATTTTAACAGAAAAATATAATTATTTCAGCTGACTACCCACTTCAACAGCACAAAACATGGTGTTGATCATTTTTCTCTTCATTTAACAGGTTCTCAGTTGTCAGTGGTGCGTTTCAACCACTTGTATTGCAATTTATGTCTTTGAATTTATTTTGTTTGGCTTTCACGTTTGAAACTCCCTCAGGTACCTGTCAAAAGGCAGCGAGCTAACTGAAAACTTGTTTTAATTGGTAGTATGTTAGTGTATATTTCATTGGCTGACGGTGGCTGACGTATATTTGCAATTGGTAAAGAAAGAAAAGCAGGTGCGCTTCCTCTGGCCTTGCAGGTTAAGGCAGTGGGTGCTCAGCTTTAAATATAACTTAACTCATGAACTAACAAAGTGAAAAAAGCGGTACTCCAAAATAAAGAAGGCTGGCTTAATAAAATACGAGAAATTGCATCTGAGCCAGTCTTGCAGCTTTTATTTTGGAGTGCCGCTTTCTCGTTTATTGGCAATTGGGTTGCATAGAAAAAGCACATCAAATATACTAGGTTCCAGATGTATAACTTGTTTTATGAATGTGGGATAAATGGTTCATAGAGTGTTCAGGCACTCCTAGGAATATGCCAGAAGTACCCCTAGGGGTACTATTACCCCCATTTGAGAAACGCCGAGGACACGAGTGCAATCGCCACTCACACAAGACACCAGACGCCTGCATGCCCTTGAAATACCCCCCACCCACTCACCCACCCACCCGCCCGTTTCACATTCCCACATTACAACGGCTCTAAATGGAATATGGAGAACAGTATATTTCCACTAGTGCTTCTATTGGAAAACTGGTGCTCTTAATTTACAAAAACGTATTAGAAGAAGAAAAAAAAAGAGCGAGATCGAAAATGCACTTGTGAATGGAGACAAACATATTGAACCGACAGTCTTAGGTGATGGTCCATTATGTCTGTCACACGTGTGTGTGCGTGCGTGTGTGTGTGTGTGTGTGTGTGTGTGTGTGTGTGTGTGTGTGTGTGTGTGTGTGTGTGTGTGTGTGTGTGTGTGTGTGTGTTTTTGCGAACTCCTCTGGAGATAAACAAGCTCAGAGGAGGTGGTATTGATCCAGGAGCACCAGATGGAGGTGTGTTTACTAGACATCATGGATATAGATATACACTCAAGCCCTCCCAGCCTCGCTTCTCCACATCAATGCCTCAACACAACAGGCCCACAGCCGCTGACTGTAATGCAGATGTGGATTCCCTCGACTGAAACTATGACGAAAAAGGGTTGAGAAAAAACTGAAAATGTTAAACTAACTAAGACCACATTTTCAACAAATACAAACAAGTATAAGAATGTTAGGGAGGAAATAGGGGGGAAGGATCTACAAGCTCACATGAGCTTGTAGATCGATAGATATTTTCTGCATGCAACCAAGTTTAAGCAGCCATATATGGAGGCATCACGGCCCGTAGAGGGAATGTAGAGGGAAAGAGAAAGTCTTTGAGACACAAATGGGTCATTTATGGCGTGACCGAATCCGCCATTCCTTCATGGGGTGAAAACAACACAGCTTACCATTGGAAATCCATTAGGGAACCTATAGTACATGTTACATTTTATGGGTTTATTTTGTCATAGCGCAACACATGGTGAAGTATTGTAATGCAGGTAATGGTAACAACCACCGAACAGTCAAAAATGAAAACTGGACAATAATCATATTCTATGAGACGTCATAGTTTTTTAGTCAAATAAAGAATCACCTGACGTTGTTGATCCCCTTTCCCTATTCGCTCATACTATAGGACATGACGTGACGGGTAGTCTAGTGTTGTTTTCGTCAACTAAAACTGTGATGACAAAATTGTCGACTACCTTTTTTCACTGAGGAAAACAAAATAAAGGATCACATAGTGATATTTGTCAGGTGAAAGAAGCGCTGGTTTCTTTATTTAGTAACGAACGCTCCTCTCAACCGGCCGGTCTCAATTATAACATTACGTTACATAACATTGGGTGTCTCTAAAGATTTCTGTTACCTGCAGTGTGTGTGGCAGCAGCCAATCAGGACTAGTTCCCGACTAGGCGCTAAAGTCGTGATTACATTTGACTAATTAATATGTCAGGTTTCACCTGACAAAAACTAAGCTATGATGACAATATATTGACAATTTTATCAACAAATAAAAAATAGACTAAAATGTTATGGAGGGACTAGTGTAGAACTAAAAGACAAGTCATTGTATGCTTGGTTGCATGCTGAAAATAGCCGATTGGGCTGTGAGCTTGTAGATCAGCTATTTTCAGCATGTAACATCAAATTACACACAAAATACAGTCGACTAAATCACCTTTATATTTAGTCGACTAAGAAATTAGGATATTTAGTCGACTAAAGCTAGACTAACACTAAAACATTTCAGATGACTAAAATGTGACCAAAACTAGTAAATGAAAATTTATTCAAAAGACTTTGACTAAATAAAAATGTACTGTCACAATCAACTAGTGAAGAATAGAGCAACAGACAGACATACGAACAGATGGAGGGACAGACAGAGAGAGAGGGAGGGGGACGGGGAAGCATCTGGTGCCGTTCTCCAGACCTGCATTGTATTAATCTGATTTTATGGCACCTCATTATACTGCCTATCATTGATAATCAAAAGCAATGTGATGGGCTGCACACAGATGCAAACGCACGCACGCACGATACACTCGTGCGAGCACGTATGTGCACAGAATGACGCACACATATACTACTGTAGGCTACAGTATACGTGTGAATGCATGCGCAGTCATGCGTGCATGCAGACACACGCACGCAGGCACGCACGCAGGCACGCACGCACGATCACACACACACACACACACGCACAACACCAGCGAGGTGTATGGAGAGAAGAAACAGCAAATTATGAGAAAACAGAGTCAGAGTTTGAAGGAAATGAACCACCTGTATTTCCTTTCAGTGCTTGCAACATCATTAATCTAACTCATTTACGCTTGTCAGTTTCTCAGACTGCGAGTGTGCGTGTGTGTGTGTGTGTGTGTGTGTGTGTGTGTGTGTGTGTGTGTGTGTGTGTGTGTGCGCATGCGAGTCCACTATCAGCCGCTGTGCTGTCAGTACCTACTCCCATCAGCGCTCCAATATGGCAATATTCCATCCTGATGCTGCATAGCAATAATATTCAAAACATGTATTATTCCATAATATCTGCTCTCTCTCTCTCTCTCTCTCTCTCTCTCTCTCTCTCTCTCACAGACACACACACACGCATGTACGCACACCTATCAGGCTTGTAGCAGGAGATGGGATGGTGATGGTGTGGAAGCATTACTTAGAGTTATCGGGGATTGAGCTCAGTTGCAGCAACACATTACATAGTAGACAGAGAGAGAGAGAGAGGGAGAGAGAGAAAGAGCGCCATTAGACATCCCTCCATCACCTCACTAAGAGCATAAATGAATGGCAGACCATTAGAGTTTCATTATTGGGACCGAGCTGGGTAAGGTGCATCTGCAGTAAGGTTAGGCGAGAGAGTGATGCCTGGTGGAGAGTACAACCGAGGATCAGAGGAAGTGTGTGTCAATGTCAAAGAAAGAAGCCACGGCGCTTTTCCCCCCCGAAATTACACACAATTGGCAACGTTAAGCATTAGGCCTTCCGATCCCAAGAGCCCTGGGTTTGAATCCATCTCATTGCAGTTTATTTTAAGGTTAAGGTTTTGAGGTATATGACTTTTTTTTATGCAACTCGACCCACTTGGTGAGAAAAGACTACAGCGGTATAGTTACTAGGCAAAAAAACACACACACAAAAAACGAACGCTGCAATGACCACTAGAGCCGACTCAGCGCCGTCTGTGTTATACCGATAGGCACAGAATGGAAGGAAGGAAGGTACCGATAGGCACAGGAAGGAAGGAAGGAAGAAAGAAAGGAAGAAAGAAAGAAAGAAAGAAAGAAAGAAAGAAAGAAAGAAAGAAAGAAAGAAAGAAAGAAAGAAAGAAAGAAAGAAAGAAAGAAAGAAAGAAAGAAAGAAAGAAAGAAAGAAAGAAAGAAAGAAAGAAAGAAAAGCTGGTGCATAAGTCAGAGGTGTGGATGTGCAAAGCTGTGGTCACTGACCCCCTCTCCTAATTTGCTGAGCGTCTGTCATTCTATATCCATTGCCCCCGGCACTTTTAATATGACCCACCTGTGTACACACGCACACACACATGCACGCACACACTATGTAACCATTTTGTACCTGTTCTACCCCTGAGTGTGCACGCTCAAAGTACATGCACACACACACACACACACACACTATGCACAACCATCTCTCTCTACAGCAGTATGTCTCTTCCGTTTCTGCACGTACACACACACACACACACACACACACACACACACACACACACACACACACACACAGGCGCACTCATACCTCCAAGGTTAATAGTAGCTGTCATGGGCAGGTTGAGCGGTAATGGAACACACAAATGCCCTGGGGAGAATGCAGCCTGCGGATAGACAGAATGCAGGAGCAATGAGGAGCACTAAGAGGGGAGGGGGAGGAGGGGGAAGGTGGGGGGTGGGGGGTACAAGTGTGGAGGGACGACATCATGAGGGAAGGGGGGGACGACGACTATTCTCGTATATCAATTACCCCCTCCCTACATGCAAATGAGATTATTTATCCCACCATTAGCTCTGAATAATTCACACTCTCCTAGCTTGCTTGAGTGAGTGTGTGCGTGTGTACGTGCGTGCGTGGCACACGCGCGTGCATGCTTGCAACCAATGTTCGTTACAGGGCGGGGCGGGCCGGGTCGGGGGTGGGGGGGGGGGGGGGGGGGGGGGGGGGGGGTTAATAAAGTGCGTCAGCAAATTGAACTAGCACAGCTATTTGCATCTCTCATCAGCAACGCTTGTTCCTCATTAGTTACCGTTTCAAAATCAATATGCCAGCCATTCTCTTCGGGTTGGCTCCCTGCTCTCTGCGTCTCCACCTCTCTCACCCGCTCATCCGTGGCCCGACGTCAGTGTCGTTTCTCGTCGCTGTCGCCCCCGCGCCGCCGCGCTTAGCTCTCCTCTCTCAAGGTTATTATATCCTGCTGTCGTTTGTTCCCCTTGCTATTGTAACGCTAAAGGACGCTATAGAAGAGGCTGAATGGGCCCAAAGAACCCTTGGTTCTTGGCCTATTCATAACAATAAAATATGCAGATATTGTGGGACATAAACCGTACACACACGTCCCGGCAGTCGCGGTGCGTGTGGCTCAGCAGGCTAGGAAGCGGAACAGCATTGATTTTGACAGCAATGTTTTTGTTGGTTTTAGACAACTTTTCATATTCATAGTCTTTTGAATATAATTTAATTAGTTTTGTTTTTTCACCTGAAATGTTTTAGTGTTCCTAGTGCGACGAGCTTCCCAGGTTGGCAGATGTGTTTTGTTTATTCAACTCTTCAGCATGATCACAGGCTTAAAAAGACAGCTAGGGGTGCCATTAAAAACACTGAATTATTTTGCTGATTACAAATATAAAACTTCATATCTAAAATGCAACAATAGCCCATCTAAAAATCCAAATAATGTAAGATGGAGAGAAGAAGCACTACTCATGCATTGAAGGAAGCATGAGCTCATTTCGGGGCTCTCCCCAGGTTGGCAGAGGGAGAGTATAAAGTGCCCAGGATTGCAGCGTAGGCAATTGGCACCGGGTGAACAATGGGTTACAAAACATTGTGGGATAAAAATGTAAAAGATTTAGAAATGCAGGCATCTACCAGAGTCAGAATCACTACAGCGTTGTGTCGTTCTGTCCCCAAGAGAAATTGTGGGGAAAAAATGTGAGTTCTTGTTCCCTCGTTATAGACATCACAGTACGAAGGACGAACATGGGTCGGTGTGGATTGAGAGATGTCTCCCTCTCAATATTTAACACTGCATTCTACTTTGTGAGTAAAGTGTTAGAAATAATAACTCCAGACAGAATGGATAGATCGAGGGCAGGGATGATCATGGGGGACTTTTTGGGTAACAGGGCCAGAATATTCTGTAGTATACCAACCTCAAAACACACCAGACATCTCTGCATGTGGCTGGATCCTCCATTTCAACTGGCTGTGTCAATTGAATCTTGTGGCACTAATTAATTAAAGGTATATTAAAATGTGCTTAACTCAGTGGTTTTCAACCATTTGCCTATCAAGGCCCATTATTGTTTCAGCATTTGAGCCAAGGACCACCATTCAATGAGATTTAGCCTTTCAGACCCAAAACGTACGAATATATTTTGTTATCGTTAGATAAGATTTTGTCCACAATTCCACGCTGTATTAATGTGGTATGATAGGATAGATAACAGGCAAACGTAGATCAAAATAACAATTATTCTACATTCACTAATTGTGTAGACTTCTAATAAATTAAGTAATGTAGATGTTTAACAATTAATTTCACTCCATTTGGTTTCATTTTATGCTCTCAAGAGTTCAACATCTATAAGGATCCATTTGGTTACCAACTCTCCATCATTTAGCTGTGGACCACCTGAGGGAACCCCCTTAAGGACCACTGGTTGAAAACCACTGGCTTAACTCATTAACTGCCAGAGATTCAATATAGCCCTTGCCAGCGTTTTTGAGAGTTTTTGAGAGACCAAAAAATATATTTGTTCTATGGCGATGTAAACATAAAATATATAAAAAGACGAGTCTCTCTACTTTCATCGGAGGGTAATTGTGTGTCACTGCCTTGTTCCTTTCTTCGATGTCTTTGACATCGAAGTGTCTTTGACATCAAAGTCACAAAGGCAAATGTCTGAGCTGCTCCAGTGTCCTCTCCTTTCTTGGCGTGTGTTCAGTGTGTCAGACAGTGTCCTGGGGAGAGACCGTCCCAAAATGGACACATCCATGTAAAATGCCACTGCTGTCAACACTGTTGATTCTGCGCAGTCCCAGTGACGCACAGAGCAAACATCTCACCACAAACCGGTTTTGACTCTAGATCATTACTGTTTTCACAGGTCTTGTTAAGTTACAGTGTAACATACTGAGTGTATTTCTTTTGAGGGTATAAAAGAACAAACATGATGACAGTTTCAGTAAAATATTCTGGTCAATAGCGTCACGAAAAAGAAAGGGCCAAATACAAGCTGAGAGAGAGACAGAGAGGGGTGGAATGAGGCAGCGGAATCAAGTGGTATCACTTCCTACCCATCACAAATAAATATTTCACAACATCCTGCATGTCAGCTGCGGTGCCTTTGATATGCAAAACAAAATAACTGAGCTCTCAACCCAAATCTAAAACACAAAGCACAGACGGCTTCACACACAAACAAAAGAAGAAAAAAAAAAGAAGAAAAAACTTTCTTGCATCATTATTCTAATCATGAAACGCTGCACTGGCTTTTGGCACAGCGAGACCACTTTCACCTCTCTCAGTTGGTAGAATAACAGTGCTGTGTGCCTGAAAGCAAAATGATATCAAAAGTCGGTCAAATTGACTCATGTGCTGTAGTATCATGTCCTTCTCAGATCAAATTTGAGACCAACTGACCAAACTTTGGTCTGGATATTCATGATTTTCTTTGAGGTATTTAGATGTTTCTGTGTGGACTAGCATGAAACTTTAAGGCAAAACCTCGCTAAACTAAACTACTGTCTAACAGTAAGTAGGCTACTGTAAGACGTCTGATGGAGTGCAGATAAGAAGCAGCTGGGCTGATGTAACCCAATAAGACCTGAGGCCGATTCTACAAATTATGCCTTCAAAACCACCACCTTTTTTTTTGTGTGCCAAGGACCCCCAAATGTATATGTATTTGGCCAAGGACCCCTGATATGAAATTGTTTTGTGCCAGGCATCCCCAGAAGAGAAGGTTTGTGTTAAAAAGAAAACACTATTCAAGATTTTTCAAAAATGTTCATACATAGCAGATGTACAAGCTTGCATTGTGGCATGAAGTGAGCTTGTATTATAGCATGCTATTTTGTCAGAATTTTCTGAAAAACATATTTTGCTATGAAGGTAAAAATCTACATTGACACAGATGATATTCCTGTTTAAATGGCAGTTTATTCCACCTCAGCCAGAGTGAGTCTGGCCTTGAGTTCTGCTGAAACTCAGACTTTTCCACGCAGCCTAACATTCGTATCCACGCCGGCTTTGCCACTTTGGCCCAAACAAAGCCCGCCACTGATTTTAACCTTGATGCAAAATACTGAAGTGCTGGGGCACGGTGGCACAGTTGGTAGTGCTGTCACCTCACAGCTAGAAGGTCCTGGGTTCGATTCCCGCTCGGGGCGCCGTGGGTGCTGGCGGCGTGTTTCCTCCTCCGCGTCATCAGTGGCCATACCCGAAGGCGGGGTTGGCGAAAGGGCCTTTCTGTGTGGAGTTTGCATGTTCTCCCCGTGTCCCCTAGGGTAGGTACCCTCACAAAAACATGCAGTAATCCTGGTCTCTAAACTGCCTCCCCCTGGCCAGCCGGGGCGCCTGATGGAGGGGAAAGGAACTGGTTGGAATAACGTGTTCCTTCCACGCGCTACCAACCAGGGAAACTCCCCCCTGTCAGGTGAAAAGGAGCAACTTGGACACTCAAGCATGAAGGAAGCATGAGTTAAGTCCGTTGCTCTCCCCAGGTTGGCGGAGGGTGTGTAGAGCCCAGGATCACATTAGATGATTGACACAGGGGTGAAAAATGGGTTACAAAATCGTGGGATAAAAAATATATTAGAAAAAAAAAAAATACTGAAGTGCTGAAGAAGGGAAACAATTTCACTTTACTATAGTGTCCATGACCGAGCAAATAATATAACCGCACGTTCACACATCAAGCATGCAGAACTTCCACTATTTTATTTGCATATGGTATAGTATACAGTAGCCCCCTCTTCAACCCCTTCCATGCTCATTTCCCTGGCCCGAGTCACCACCGTGCATTGCGCTGACCTCGCCGAAAATTTCTCCACTTTGAAAACGAGCGTCCGTCAGAACGTAATGGGATGGAAGCGCCCAGAGCGAAACATTCTCTGTAAATGTAAATTTGCCATGCGAGTCCAAGTGTAAAACTAAGCACGGGTCTCAGCGTGAGTGTTAAAGTGTTGGAATGACTTGTGACACATCGCTGCTGATAACCAAATGTAGCAGCTAACCTGCCTTGCACGTGCAGTCGTGCACGCTCACACACACATAAAATAAAACGCACACACATGCAGCTCAGATTGTGAGCCATGGAGGAGTAAACAGACTTAATGGGCGACCAGGGAGCTGATGTGAACAGAGTTTAAAGTGAGGATGTGTTTTGGGTGTGCGCCGCGGCAGGAGAGCTGTTGGCCTCTGCCCATCCCTACAGCTCACCGTGCTCATGTTAACCCCACTGTGGAAATCAGCCCCCCCCCTCTTTATAGGAGGACTGGGCTAGCTCTTTTATAGGCCACATGGGGCACAGCGCTGCACTTCAGTGGGACTGTATTGGTATAGAGAACGTTAACTCCAGCCATTAAATGGTAGAAGGGGTTCTGAGGGTGCTAAGGGTTACTAAATGTGCGGTCCTGGTGGAGCGCTCCAGCCCCGGTGTGTACAGTATACAATATGCATCACTGACAGAAAGTTTGGGGTGTTTGGGCTGGCCGGCGTCTCGGCAATAAAAAACAGCACTCTGGTGCAGTGAAGTTATAGAGCTGCAACACGGCCAGACACTGCTGGCTTTCAGCATCAGAACAAAACACTGTAAACCCAATGAAACCACTGTTGCATTACAGTAAGTACAGTTGCTGAGCATAAATCCAATAATTGACTATACTAAAAGTACAAGCACGCACACAAAGTTGGCCGACCGACTTTCTCATAACCACTATAAGATTATGGGGAATTGAGTGAATACGGGAATGAATAACAGATCGTATAGTTACTGCATTTTTGTATTTGTTTCAGCCATGCAGAAATGGGAGCACTTTTTTACCTGTCACTGCAGGAGATATAAAGACAGCATAGAGAATGGGGGGGGGAGACAGTAGAGCGTGTAGATATGCTATTTTAGAAAAATCTGGAAAATGCTAATCTTTGAATATATATATCTTTTAAAGCAGACATTTCTGCTTGTGTGTGATCTCAATATTTTGAGATCGTGGTCAGCGGCCAAATACACATAATTTGGGGGTACTTGCCATGAAAAGGTTTGAGCACCAATAGTGCGACGATCGGTTTTTCCAGTAAAACTGTCTGGATTTTTTTAGAATCACCCTCAGGTCTTAACCCATTCAGGATGGGAACCCTTTTTGGTGTTTTAAGCATTATGTTATGCTTTAGCTATTGAAAAATAGCAGATCTACAAGCACAGAGTACCGCGGTACGAGCTTGTAGATCTGCTATTTTTGAAAAATCGTTAAAATGTGGTGCAAATCTTTGAATATATTTTCTTTCAGAGCGAACATTTTTAACTCAAATCTTTGATTCTGGGGGGTCCCTGGAAAAAACATATTTTCAGATGCGAGTCCGCGGCCAAATACAGATAATTCTGAACTGCGACATAGGTTTTTCCAGTGAAACCGTTAGGACTTTAGAATACATTTTTAGAATCAGCCTCCGGTCTTAATGGGGGTGGCGGCGGCGGGTCGCGGGGAGGTCAAGCACACACAGATCGGCGTGCACTCTGTGTGCTCCCTCGACAGCGGCCGTCTGAAACAAACATGGCTCTTTTTCCACATGGATGGTCGGCCTGTCAGGGACGCCTCTGGGTTCACACCACTGTAACACGGCTATAGGCTTTCACACACTGAGCACACACACATGACCAGTGGTGGGTGAAGAAGTACTCAAATGTTTTACTTAAGTAAAAGTATCAATACTGCAATGTAGAAATGCAAGTCAAAGTCAGGAATTCAACATGTACTTGAGGAAAAGTACAACATAAAAATATACAGAAATAATTAAGTTGTATCTACAAGGAAGTAATTTCAAGATAGAAAATGACCCCTCTCATCCACTCTGCAGAGAGTTTGAACTACTTCCCTCTGGTAGACGGTACAAAGTACCAAAAGCTAACGGTAACATCTTTAAATTTGTATTCATTCCTAATGCCATTAATACGATGTCTCGCGATTAGTTTTTAATGTATTTGTCACTGTCGTCCTGCATTTTGCCATGAAGATGAAGAACCTTCCATACGGGGGGTAATGGCTCAGGGGTAGAGTGGCCGGTAGAACAGGGAGAACCGTGACGTTCCCAGTTTGATCCCTGGCTCCCCGAGAGTTAATGTCAAATTGTCCTTGAGCAAGACTCTGAACCGCCATAGTTGCTCCCGATGTGCAGGTTGGTGCTTTGCATGGTTTCCTCCGCCATCGGTGTGTGAATGCAGTGTGTGAATGGGTGACTGTAATAAAGCACTTTGGATAAAGCACAAACAAAATGTACCATTCACCATTATACCATCCGTGTGCATATATCCGTGTCTTTCCCTCTGCGTGTCTTTTCATTGTGTTTCATGTCCCTTTCATATACCGCCGATGTGACGGTGAGAACTGCTGGGAGTGGCCGCGGTAAAGTCCTCTCCTTCCGTCACTAATGCCACAGGAACCCTGCATAACCCCCGCAGCTCTACTGGAGGAGAGCACAAAATCCTCCCTGTGCTTTTCCCTGAGCCGCAAGACTTTCACCTTCCCCTAAACCGGCTCAGACAGAGGTCTTTATCACTGAAGAGGACAGCGCTGAGAAGAAGAGGGGAGGTGTCCCATTACTCTGGGTTTAATCACTCAAGCTTTGTTTTATATACTTTGCTTATCGATAGTGAAAACGGCGAACATATCTTCCCCGTGTGAATAATTCAAAATACAAGCTAAACAACGTGTAGCATCGCAGCGGGTCATTCACTTGCAGGTAGATATTGTCACTAATTTGGATAATGTGTCTTCAGGAGTTTCACCTATAATGCAATGGAATTGAATGCGGAATTCGGAAAACCACAGACTATTTAACACATCATCGATGAATGCTCAACCTTCAAATCACAACATGGAGTCAGCTGTCTAATTTAACTGGATGACGATAATACTTCTGGGTGATGTCCAAATTGCTTCTGTAGCCGAACGAACAAACTATATGGAATTGAAAGTTTCACCTACAATCACATGCCCAAAATAGAGATGGGTTGATGTGGTTAAAATGTGAGGTGGAGTAACATTCTTCAACAAGCTCTAAGAGATGGAGGGTGGAAGAATTTGATAGGTTTCTTTATTACACCATCATTCTAAAGTAAACAAATGGGAGAGCAGCAATATTGTTGGAGACAGTGTGGGTATTCGAGTGCCAATCACTCCCTTCATATATTTTGGTTGTGGAAGAAGGTGCAGGCATTTTGGGACTGTGTTCACCAGAATCTGGAGAAAATTATGGGATATAACATCATTCGTGACCCCCGTAGTTTGTATCTTGGACTGACATCAGAGGGCATAATAGGACATGAGGACTTATACCTGTTCAGAACATTGTTAATAGCAGCTAAATCACGAGGAGATGGTTGAAAACAGACCCTCCTAGAGAGGAGCACTGGATGGAAATTATTGAAGAAATATATCTCATGGAGAAACAGAGAGACAGAGATGTGGCGCATTTATAGTAGGATAATGTTCAATTGAATAATTATGTTTTTCAATCACACAAGAAGTATTTCTGCCTGTGTTGATTGTGACTCTGAACTCTTATGTAAATAAAACCGGTGGGCCCTATACATGTGCATGTGCAGGCAGGGATGTTTAATGGGATTAAAGCTACAATCCGTAACTTTCACGTCCAACCTAATTTTCAAAGCCAAAACTCATCCATCCCGCACAAGCACCAACATTTCTACCGGTGAGCCAACAACGAAAGCCTGTTGGGCAGAGGATAAATTGCACCTTTCAACAAATAGTTTATTACATTTCTCACTAGAAGAGCGGGTATAGACCAACTACAACATGTGTGTTGGTTACATTGTATTTATATACTTTATACAGATTGCTCAAAATGTTTTATTTGCACAGAACAAGTTTTGGATTGCAACTAACCAGAGGAGAGGAGAGGAGAGGAGAGGAGAGGAGAGGAGAGGAGAGGAGAGGAGAGGAGAGGAGAGGAGAGGAGAGGAGAGGAGAGGAGAGGAGAGGAGAGGAGAGGAGAGGAGAGGAGAGGAGAGGAGAGTTGGAGGAAGCAGTATAAGGCTTTATTTAATCTCAGCAGAGGTGTTGGTAGAGCGGAAAGTTCAGCAAACTGGATCGCTGGTCGAGTTAAGCCCAGAGTTTGTACTGTGCTTCCAGGCCTGTGTGTGTGTGTGTGTGTGTGTGTGTGTGTGTGTGTGTGTGTGTGTGTGTGTGTGTGTGTGTGTGTGTGTGTGTGTGTGTGTGTGTGCGCGTGCGATGAAGGCCTACACACAAGGTTGTACATGGGTGCGCACACATTAAGCAGTGCAAAGAGGCAGAAATTGGGTGCTACTGGCAGAATTGTATTTAATCAATTCAGAACAAGGCAGTTGTGTAATGTTCTCCTGAGGGCAAAGAGAACACTGGCTCCATATAAAAGGGATCTAGGTTCTTAAGGTATCTTAAAGCAGCAATAGAACAATGTCTTTGTTCACGATACCATCTCAACAACACCACCACCATAATGGAGACATTTCACAGATCTCAGGGGTTGGCAGCCGAAAAGGGATCTTTTTGATCCAGACTGAAGATTTATCAAAGACGTGCTGATTGCGTTGAAGACTCGCTTGAGTGCCATTTTAAAAAGACAACTGATGAGTAGGAGGAGGATAGGAAGTAGAAGAAGAAACTAGAAATAGTGCTCCTCGAAGCACAGATCTCTGCCAGGTCAAGAACGTAGTTTATCGCGGGCCAGCAATGTTCGAGATGTGCCAATCAGGATGGAATATGAAAAATCAGACAGATCCTAAATGTGTTCCTCAGCGGGAATGTGCATGCAAAGTTTCACGGCAATCGGACGCTGCATTTATGATACATTTGTTCAAAACAAGCCACTCCTGCTAACTTTAAATGCAAATCTTATCCAACCGGGATGGTTGAATAAGGCCAATTTGAATGTGTGTACAAACGCGCTGTGTTCATGATTTGAGGCATTTTGTTAAAAACTGATCACTCCTGCAACCATTGGAATCCAAATAGCCAATCAGGATGGAATTGAAAAATTCCGACAAATCCGTGTGGTTTAATGACTATAGAGACAATGTAGCCTCGGCTGGGAAGCGAACCCGGACACTATTCGATACGATTGGTGTGTACGTTAACAGTCAGCTAAAGCGATCAGCAAGCAGCCCCGTATAGCCTACAGTCACACGTGCGCCAGCCATGAGCTATAAGGCTCGACTAACTGGGGGGACCTCCACAACCAGGCAAGTAACATGCTGTAGACTAGCTGAAAAACTAACGGAGGAACCTATCCCACCGCTGCCAACAATGTAGCCTCGGCAGGGAGGCGAACCTGGAGAAATATCAAAAAATGATGTGTTTTGCAAGACTGGTGACTGGACTTCCCCATATTACTCTCGACTTCCTGCGCATGCATGAAATGCATCACAGCCTGTCGACTGCTGCAAAACAACAACAATTTCACTACTCACTAATACAAATATGGATTTGTGGTGTCGAAAGCCTATAGACCGATTCCGTAGCGGGTCTCATGGTCGCAGCCTACGTATTTCCTGTAGGCGGACTCGACGTAGCTGCGGGGGTAAAACCCTCACCAGGCGCACCTCTTCCACTACAGTGAACGGCAGAGTGACTGATGTTAGTTTGCCTCAAACTTTACTCCTTTACCTGCTTTTTTACTAACACTAACATTACAAAGATGCCCAGAACATCGAGATGAACCTGTCTAGTTTATGGCTGCTCCAACAGTAGTGGCAACATAAAAATAAAATAAAAACGGAATGTCTAATATCCACCGCGGTGGCGGAGACCAGCGCCAGTTTAGGCACAGGGATATATCCAAAGGAGCCACAGACACGAGAGGAATAGTAACGAACGTTTAATGGTAAACAACCAGGGGGAAATGACGGTACACAAAAGATCCGGTCACCTGGGGCTCAGGTGCCTATATGCTGTTGCCATGACACTGTTGCCATGACAATACCCAACCCATTCCTGGCGCCACCCTTTTTCCTTTTTTTTTTTTCTTTTTTAAATGCACACCCCTATACACCCCACACACTGTGCATCTACACCCCACAAAATACACATTAGAAAAAGAGCTGAAGTCTGTCTGGTTGGCGGCGTTCACGCCCTGATCGGCGAGGCCCCGCAGCTGGGCCACTCGCTGGTCTGACCGCCTCCTCAGGTCTCACCCCGGGCCCGGGTGACTCAGGAGGAGACACCGTCTCATCCGTCCGCTCCGCACTGTCTGAGACGTCACTACGGGGACACAGGGGTGACAACGGAGGCTCCGAAATCGCTGGTGGTGTATCAGGGCCTTGTGGGAACGATTCCTCTGGATCCTCATCGGATGACAGGTCCGTGTCCACTGGGCCTGTGACTGCAGGGCCCACCACCTTGTAGCAATCACTCACTCTGACTCTGTACGAGGTCCGACGCAGTTGGTTGCCTGTGAACTTCTGGATGTTGCACCACGCTCCATCAGTGCTGACAACCAGGTATCTGTCACGGGCTCTCGACTTGTTCCGATCTCCATATAGGTACACCAGGTCTCCCGGCTGGAGAGATACTGGCGTAGCTACTCGACCGGACGGTGTCTTTGCTCTCATGCTGTACGGGTGGTTGGCAACCCGTTGTGACTGCTGCTCTCTAATGAGAGCCTGGTCGTCGACGGGTAACTGCTGATGGGAAAACTGATCCCGCTGATATAACATCTCACGGGCAGCCAACCCACGTGACCTGACACGGCTGTTCAAGCGGGCTGTGGAGACAGAGAGCAGCAGAGGGGTAACGACTTTGCAATTTGGCTCCATGCGCAAGATCTCCCCTTGCAGTTCTTGAATAGCTCTCTCAGCCACCGGGTTCTTGTTGACGTTCTTGACCCTGCCCACCTCCACGACCAGCCTGTGTTTCGCGAGCACCTCATCTCCTTCCAACGCAGCGAATCCTGGTGCTGGGTCAGTTCTAATCACTGCGAAGGGCCCATCGAGTGGACACACACCTACGCACAGGCGAAGTAAAGCGTCTCTGAGTGTCTCTGCGCGTTCGTTCTCAATGATAGATGTCAGCGTGAATGACGTTACGCACTCTCGAACAACGAGAATGAACTGGCGTTCCCGTCTGAACACATCAGCTGCAAAGGCTGCCCCAACGACCTCGGGAGGGTCACTCGTTGACTGGTCCTGCATGACTGCAGGGGCTTTTCTCAAGGATGCACACTGGTGACATCCGTCAGCGACGCGTTGAACAGACGCATCCATGTCCAAGGCATAGAAGTACCGCTGTACGACTGTTCTCAACTGGTGGGTGGACGGATGGTCAAGTTTGATGTGAAGAGAAGTGAGTAGGCCATCCAGCGCAGCCCTAGGCACCACAATGCACTCAGTTGATGCCGCGAGTGGGGTGTGGCGCCGGACGACCAGGAGACCATCCCGGGACAACGTGGCGACGCTCAAGTAGCGCTTCACGTCGCGCACATTCGTCAGTTTCTTCGACGGTCGTGTGCCCTGTCGAAGATGAGCACCCGTACGCCTGAGATCCGAACACTCAGCCTGTATAGCCAGCCACGCTGACCTAGATGTAAACGGCATTTTCTGGGCTCCTCTCATAATGTCCCCCGTGCTGACCTGGCGCACAACAGACTCAGCAGCCACCTGAACGAATGTACATATCTGACATGTCGGGTTGTCACACTCCGGTGCATTGCGGCTAGCAAAGTCAGATGGTAAGATGGATGCACCTGCCACATGCCGGACAAGCACCTGGTACCGGCTGGCTGTCGACAGGAACGAAGTAACACGAGGGCTTGCTGAGAACTCTCCCTTACACAGTTTCTCGAAGGCCTGGACACATGGTTTGCTGTCTGTCAGCACGCATGTCTTCTGAGACGACTGAATGATGTAGGGAGCGAAGTGCTTCACTGCTGCTGCTATGGACAAAGCCTCAACCTCACAGGGCAGCCATGTCGACTGGTTTTTGCGCAACTTGGCGCTAAAGTATCCTGCAATTTTCACGGTGTCCTTACAGGTGATGTACAGCGTCGCAGCCAGACCCGGATCCCTGACCGCGCCGTCCGTGACAATCCATAGCTGGTCAGCCGGTCGTGGCAATGTGACGGCATGGTTCAAAGATAGGGCTCTCTGGGATTTGCTGAACGCGCACAGCAGCTCGTCTGACCACTGGATCACGTCTTTTGATTCTCTACCCGCGATCGCGTCATCCAGTGGGGCGAGTGTGGTGGCACAGTTTTTAAGTACGCGAGCCAACACCTTGTACGCCCCAATGAATGATCGCATTTCAGTCACAGTCTTTGGGGGCGGGCACGCAGCTAGTGCCGACACACGGTGGGGTGTGGCTTGGATGGTACCTTGACGCCACACCCACCCTAGAATGGAAGTCTGTATGGGCGCTACGGTGGTCTTGGTGGCAGACAGTTTCAATCCACAATGCTGTAGGGCTGACAGCACCCTCCTCCAGACAGCTAACAGTTCATCCAGCGTTTCTGCGCCACAGTACATGTCGTCTGCAACTTTGGCTAAGAGGCCTTGCTCAAGAAGGTCTCCAAACACCCTGCATGTCAGCTCCTCCAATGCCGTCTCGGACCCTGGCATGCCCATGGCGCTACGCACATAGACCCGAACACCTCTAAACGGTGTAACGACTCCGCAGTACTTCCATGAGTCCTTTGATAAGGGGATTTGGTAAAAGGCTTTGGTGAGGTCAGTGGCAATAATGTACTTCCACTGAGCTATCAACCGTAATGTAGAGTCAACGTCGGGCATCAGGGACGGCTGAGGTTTGCTGTACCGACCAACGTCCGCAAATGCAGTGACGAGGCGAGAGCCACCTCCTGCTTTCTTAACCAGAAATGAGGGGTTGACATACTCAACTGCAGCACCAATATCCTCAGGCTTTCTGAAGACACCCATCTGCTCTAACGTGTCAAACTGAGCCTGGAGCTCCTGTAGCTGATTCCTGGAATATTGTGGGACCCTGCCCTTCCGCTGTGGGGGTTGTACAGGTCCCATGTTCACTTTGGCTTGAAACGGTCCCACTGCACCATTGTATCCTTTGAACTGTGGGTCAAACACGTCATCATACTCCGTGTGCAGTGCACAAAACTTGTCTCTAATGGCAGGAGGCATGATGTTGTCTGGGTCCAATGCCACACCATCAGAAAAGGGGACAGACCTGGACCCAGGACCAGGCTTGCGAGTTTCAGCTATAGGTGACACATCTTCACATGATGGAGCAAACGTAGCTCTGACACGGCATACATGGTCGTGTCTCTGGATCAGCTGTGGTTCCCTGGTGAAGTTAGGGACCCGAATCTTCCCTGCCACGCCTTGCAGCAACACTGGGGCAAGCCATTGGTGTTCATGTGGTTCAACGGCCAACTCGCCATCCACGTCACACAGGTCGGCTGGCAAATCTAGCTCGATGTACTTCCCAGGCCACACTGTGGCCTTGTCTGGTGCGCGTAGTACATGTGCGCGCCGCACAGCATGTCTGTCACTCTTGTGCTGCGCGCCGTAATAGTAGGTTTTCTCCCCCACGCACACCTGGTGTTTGGCCGGCCTAATCGAGATGTCGTTCCTCACCATGAACGGGATCCCGGCCAAGATGTCTGAATCCAGGTTTTCCACAACGAGGCCTTCAAAGTAGAGGTTGTGGCCATCCCTCTGAAAGCATGTTCTTATCTCCCCCAATACCTTCAAAGGGGAGGAGCCATCGGCCTGATGGGCCGACTGCGTGGTCTTTGTTATGGTCACGCCCAGTCTCGTGGCGCATGATGCCTTCATCATATTTCCTGTTGCGCCGCTGTCAATCGTGAGTCTTACGGCTAGATGGCCATGAAACGTGTCGAGATATGGTGATGACTTGATGTCCACACGCTGAACTACACTGGCTGCAGTCATCTCTTCACCCCGTAAGTCCGAGACCAACCCATTCCTGGCGCAGAGCCATTGAGCAATGGTTGAGACAAAGCAGTGAAAGATACATAACGCCAGTCTTACCCAATACCAAATATTTCTGTTTCATTAACACAAGGCTGCTGTACTTTATACCTCATACTTTAAATGCTTAGTATGAGGTATAAAATACAGCAGCCTTGTGTTCATAAAACAGAAAGATTGGGTATTGGGTAAGACTGAAATTATGTATCTTGCAGGATTCTTCACTGCTTTGTCTCAACCATTACTCAATGGCTCTGGTCTCAGCCATCGCGGTGGATATTAGACATTCCGTTTTATTTTATTTGTTATGTTGCCACTACTGTTGGAGCAGCCATAAACTACACAGGTTCATCTCGATGTTCTGGGCATCTTTGTAATGTTAGTGTTAGTAAAAAAGCAGGTAAAGGAGTAAAGTTTGAGGCAAACTAACATCAGTCACTCTGCCGTTCACTGTAGTGGAAGAGGTGCGCCTGGTGAGGGTTTTACCCCCGCAGCTACGTCGAGTCCGCCTACAGGAAATACGTAGGCTGCGACCATGAAACCGGTACGGAATCGGTCTATACTTTCCCTAGTGAATGCACTCTGAGCCCCCCACTGCACATGTAAAAATGCACTTTTTGGCCAAAATGTTAAACACCATTTACTCAATGGTTTACACTGTAAACCATTGAGTAAATGGTGTTTAACATTTTGCTGTGATGGCACCGCTGAAGCTGTAAACTTTACAGCTTCAGCGGTGCCATCACAGCACCAACTCACTACTGCCACACATGGCAGAGGACCGCATTACACCTTCAGTTACCTGATAAACTGCATGTTGTTGTTTTGTGGCCAAAAGGCCTGGCCGAGACCATTGCCTTGCCGAACAACATCATCATCATCATCATCCTTCAGGGATCTTTACACAGAAACAACACATTACAAATGTAGTCTTTGTGTGGAAAGCCTGAAAGGCCTGAATTCATCTCAGAGATGAACAAGAGGGGATTTTGTTCCCCTATAATACGTTACAGCAGCTATTCATCTGATGGTGAATGGTGGTAGCCTAAATTATAGAGCAAGTCTACTGCTGTACACTCAGAACATGTACACAGGCACGACAACGTCCCTTTTTTAAATGATGAAAAGAAGGAAAAATCCCGAAAGACAAAATGAATAGAGGCAAACAAAAAGGAGAAGCCTGATGTGAAGATTCAATTGTGAGGATAAAAATGAAGTTAAAGGACAACTTTAGTTTTTTTCAACCAAGGTTCATGTTTTAGGTTGTTATTAGAGAAGCTAAAAGATGAGTGTTAATTTATTTTCATTTACTGCTTTCTTTCGTTTTAGGGATTTTAGCTGTTTTCGACAGGGGGGCGGGGGCATTCGAGCATGGGGCTAAATATGTATTTCTTTACAAAATTTTATAGCGATTATTTTTTTTATTATTTACTATAGTCCTACTAGACCCCAATAAATTACATCTGGCTACAAAAGATCACGGGATCTACTGAATGTGTCAAACTGACATATTGAGCCTATTACAGTGTGGCTTCCCCCCAGTATAGGCTACATTCATATTCAGTAGATCCTGTGAACTTTTATGGCCAGATGTAATTTCTTGGGTTATAGTAGGACTATAGTAAATAATAAAAAAATAAATCGCTATAAAATTATGTGAAATAATACATATTTAGCCCCATGCTCGAATGCCCCCGCCCCCCTGTCAAAAACAGCTAAAATCCCTAAAACGAAAGAAAGCAGCAAATGAAAAAAGAATAACACTCATCTTTTAGTTTCTCTAATAACAACCTAAAACATGAACCTTGGTTGAAAAAAACTAAAGTTGTCCTTTAAAACCAGTGGTGTAAAGTACAATTAGTAGTACTATTACTCAAGTTCTGTACTTAATTCACCTTCAAGTTTATTTTTTACTTTACAGAGTATTTCCAATTTTTGACACTTTCACTTCTACTCCACTGTATCTCACTGTACTTTTACTACAATACAATTATTTGAAAACTTGAGTTACAAAACATACATTAACCACTTCAGCACTATATACATTTCGACCATTTGACACCATACACCAACACTGTGGCAGTTCACCCTGCCACTGAGACTGAAGATAACCAACAGAGTTTGAATGTGCAGAAAATGAGTTTAGTTTGACATTATTTATTGTGTATTTGTTGATTGATAATTGATTGTTGACTTCATTGAAGGGAGCAACTACTGTGGGGTATGGGGAACATGCCAACAGTGGGAGGGTTTGTTTAGAGAACTCTTTAATCATATTATGTGGATAATTTATAGTATTATGTGACACTAAAATGTATGTTATGAATTGTGATGTCTCTGGACATTGGGAATGCACTGGTATACTGGTATGCAGGGTTTCCTGCACAATGTTGTTGGCATGGCGCTGCGCCATGCTTGAAATAAATTGCGCCATGCCAAGCTTCCAAAGCTTTTTCTTTTTTTTGGAGGTGGATAGTGAGGGGGATAGTGAATCATAGTGTGTGTGATATGAAATGTCCAGTACCTCCCCAGTGCCTCCCCAATGTCTCCCCAGTGGCTGCAGTTTCTCCCCTGTGCCTCCCCAGTGTCTGCCCAGTGCCTACCCAGTCTCCCCAGTGCCTCCCCAGTGTCTTCCCAATGCCTCCCCAGTGTCTGCCGAGTGCCTCCCCAGTCTCCCCAGTGCCTCCCCAGTCTCCCCAGTGCCTCCCCAGTGTCTTCCCAATGCCTCCCCAGTGTCTTCCCAATGCCTCCCCAGTGCCTCCCCATGTCTCCCCAGTGTCTCCCCAGTGCCTCCCCAGTGCCTCCCCAGTGTCTTCCCAATGCCTCCCCAGTGCCCCCCCAGTGTCTCCCCAGTGCCTTCCCAGTGTCTTCCCAGTGCCTGCCCAGTGTCCCCCCAGTGCCTCCCCATGTCTCCCCAGTGCCTCCCCAGTGTCTCCCCAGTGCCTCCCCAGTGCCTGCCCAGTGTCCCCCCAGTGTCTCCCCAGTGTCCCCCCAGTGCCTCCCCATGTCTCCCCAGTGCCTCCCCAGTGCCCCCCCAGTGCCTTCCCAGTGTCTCCCCAGTGCCCCTGCAGTGCCTCCCCAGTGTCCCCCAGTGTCCCCCCAGTGTCTCCAATAGCAATACAAGAGCAATAATACAAATTAATCTTAATTTATTAATCAAATTAATTAATTAATTAATCAAAAGTTTCGCCGCGCGGCCAGAAGGTCTCCCTGCGCCCAGCACCATGCCAAGGCCTTTTCCTGCAGGAAACACTGGTATGATTATGGAATCAATCCAGGGTTGGTTTGGTCCATGGGAGGGGCCTCCTGGTTCAGTGCCATTTTTGGGCCCACACTACCTTCACACTAGGACAAAGTGTGACAAACACCATATCTACAAGCTCACAATGCGTCGCGTCTTGTTTTCAAAAGAGTTTTATACATTTGAAAACCTGAAATGTGACATTCGGCAAAATCAGTACTTTTACTTTTGGTACTTCAAGTACATTTTGATGCCAATACTTTTGTGCTGTTACTCAAGTACATTTTGAATTCCGGATTTTTACTTGTAACAGATCAGTATTTCTAAATAGCAGTATTGATACTTTTATTTAAAGGTTTCATGACATTAATTTTATTCATTCATTCATTTTTCGTTTTTCTTTTAGGTTGCATGACCTCAATGACACCCAAACAACCTGAACTTTGAACATTCAGTGGATTTTCTGTGGCCTGGGCTCTGTGAAGCCTTTTGAGCTGCAATGAAAACAGTGAAAACAGTGACATCTGCTGGCAAATGCCAGTGTCATACTACTGTATATGGGATTTGCTGGCTCTTACATCACACTCCACAGGAAAATCAGAGCACTTGTTTGAGCCAGAAAACACCAGACCACAGAAATATACTGAATGTTAAAAGTTCTGTTTTTTTGGTTGCAATTGAGCTCAGAAAACCTATGAGTATGTTTTCTACCACTGCATGTGTGGTTTCTCCCTGTCAGCGATGATCAGGCTTCGCTGCAACTGATTTCTCTGAAATCACATGATCATAAAGGGGATCAAAAGGGGCCAAGCAATCATTTTGCATGTGTCAAGTTAGCGTATACTTGACGCGTACGACAAAAGGAGACATTTCTAGATTGATACGTCAAGTGGAGACGTTGCGGTGATGATTGAGTGTCGTGCGCCACTGTCTGTCTTGACAGACTGATTTGTGTCCGTATCTGATTGTTGCGGTGCGTGTGACAGAGTCCTTATGAGCTCGGGTTGGCACTTAATGAGCAAGCATATTGTACAGGAGAAATGATCTGTCACTGTAGACATGCAAACCTCCACAGCTCAAAAATGATGACAAGTGTGTGTGTGTGTGTGTGTGTGCATGCGCACACATCATGCAAAATCCTCCACTGCAAATCAACCAGATGCAAAGATGTGTACAGAGTTCCCACACAGAGCTGAAATACCGAAACACGCGCATGCACGCACGCACACGCACACACTGACACACACACACTGACACACACACACACACACACCCTCACACACACACACACACACACACACACACACACACACACACACACACACACACACACACACACACACACACACACACACACCGTTATTATACTTTGGCCCCACGGCAGTGTTTGCATCATGCAGAGTAACACACATCACCCCATCATTACAACCCTAACTCTATGTCAACATAATCCATACTCCATACAAAATGCAGGCGTATAGTTCACTGAGAAACACGGCTCATCAATATGTCTGTGGCAAAGTTTAGGTTTCTTTTTTACACACGTGTTCCTGTTGGAGCCAAAATGCTGTTCTATTTATTTTGTTTGTTACATTTAAATGAATAGCGTGGCCTTGGTCATAATGACTATATGATATGACATCATCTACATTATGGCACATTATCCAACTAGTACTAGTGGTTCTCAAATGTTTTATTTGCAAGGAAGGACCCCCTTTACTCTGAGAGTGTACAAATGGAACCAAATGGACCCGTAAGTCCATTTGTACTCTCTCAGACACGTTATGGTCATTCTTTATGTGTTTCTGGTCATATTATTGTCCAGTCATTTTGTATGTCAGTGGCAAAAATGTATGTTTGACAAAGACGTCCACCACAAGCCAATGGCGATGACCCCTGCTGAGAAATCCAAGTGCACTTCATTGTACTACCGTGCTACAAGCTCACAGTACGTCACTTGAAAACGGCAGATCTACATGTGCTGTGAGCTTTTAGATCTGCTATTCAGTCATACAACAGTATAAACTAGAAAAAGTGCCCTTCTGGGCATAGGTCTCCACCAGGATAGGAATGTAGGACATTGCAGCTTGCCTTCATCTGGTGGTTGGATAAAAGGGCAACAAAAGTAAATCAGGATGGAGTCTGAGAAATCTGAAAGACCGGTTTCGTTGAATGGCTCTAGAGAGACTGTGTACCAATTTGCGTGATGTTTGGACAAAATCTGTAGGTGTACTGTGCAAAATCTTGTTTTGCACAAAGCGGCCTCCTGGTGGCGCTATAACAGGCCGTTCTGGAAAGTTTGGGGCAGAGGTTCATCGTTGGCATCCAGGGAGTGTGTGTGCAAAATTTGGCATCGACCGGGTTAACGGTGGCCGAGATTAGCTGCTCACGGACACACACACGGACGGACAGACGGAGTGCAAAACATACTCTCCCCCCATGCCTTCGGCCTGGTGGAGACAATTAAGCACACATTGATATGCTTGGTCTCCTAGAAGTGCCTGACTTTCATATTGGCTGTCCACATGATGGTCCTCACATCCTTTTGTTAAATGACCACTTCACCACTTTTCAACCTACGTTCGTATAATTGGTCCTCCTAGTGTTCATGATAAAATTTCACAATTTGTTTCTACTGGGGGGGGGGGCATCTAACATTTTATAACAAATCAAAATCATAAACGGTTTATATAAATAAATACAATTAATAATAATAAACAGAGAGAGAGAGAGAGAGATATTGAGGAACAGGGGTTGCTGTGGGAGAGAGAGTACAGAAGAGCTTGTGCCGACGACAAGCTTCAGACATGCTGTTTACCCACACAGCACTGCCAGTCTCTCACAGGAGATCAACATGACCTTTTCAATATTCCTCCACAGATCATCATCTCCTCCGTGTATGTGTGTGTGTGTGTGTGTGTGTGTGTGTGTGTGTGTGTGTGTGTGTGTGTGTGTGTGTGTGTTTGTGCGTGCGTGCGTGTGTGCGTGCGTGTGTGTGTGTGCGTGTGCGCGTGTGCGTGTGCGTCTACTTGTTTCCGTTCTGAGTGAGCGCCAGACAGAGAACATTTTGTATAACCCAATAAAACCGTGAAAGCATCAGTGTAATTGTACATTTCAGCTAAGAAGCATTATTTTATAGAGTAGATCAAGGTCTTTTAAGCCCTAACCACATGCACCAAAGGGTCGAGACGGTTTTAGCGCTGTCCCAGCGGTGTGACATGTCCTGTTGCACGTTGACACATGTCGTCCAGAGTTATTCAACTGGTTGAATTCAAAACCACACCAAAGGGTCACCATGCAACTCCTCGCAACTGTTTGGACCCGGGGAGTTGGATGGCGACCCTTTAGTGTGGTTTGGGCTTAAGATATATTTTGAAAACTTTTGACAAATCTTTTAATATGGCATATATTTTTGAAAGTGAACATTTTGAACTCAGATAGTTGGTGGGAGGAGGGGGGGTGGTTGGGTCCTTGACATGACAAGTCTTTGAAAACTACTTGATATAGCAATGTAAGTTTAGGGGGGGAAATGTTTTAAGGAATTAGAAGACGGAAGACGCATTATTTTGTAGAATGGGCCTCAGGTGTAAATGGGATAATAGAGGTGTCAGTATACCTGACGAAGGCCACAGAGGCCGAAACGTGTGTTTATGAGGGGCGCTAGCCCCCCCCCCCCCCCCCCCCCCTATATTCAGTATATTATGTAGATTTTCATCTAACACAAATATTAAATTCCCATTGACAATGAATGGAGAATTTAGATCATATGTGGATGAGCAAATCTGTATTTTTGCCCTACACAATCAATGGAGAATGCACATTATATGTGGACGAACAAATCGACGATGATAAGCGTGCCCCTCACTTCACACAGGTGTGATTATTATTATTTTTGTTTGGGAATGAACGTTTTTTTGGGAGCATTCAAAACAATAGAGTTGTCATCGTTATTTCTTTGTTTATAGTTCAGACGACAACGGCATAGTGTTCGACACAGAGACCAACAACTATATTGAACAGCTAACAGCTTCTTACAGAAGTAGGCTCATGACATCATTCATCATATCATCCTCTTTCCAAACCCATCGATGGGCTGTACATCTTAGACTTAAGTCCTAGTCTGAAGACGTTATGCTTAGCATGTTATTCAGTACAGAGTGGATCAGTTGGAACTGCTACACAACATTAGGTGGGAACTGGCAACCATGACTATACCAACAAACTGAAATAAATAGGAACGACTGTCGAACTTCCTGCAGCTCACCCCGGTTCAAATCCAACTCCAGGCGGCATACTGCATGCCATTCCCCCCTCTGTCCACTAGAGGTGTTACAACGTGCAGAGTTTATTGTTAGTAGGACTGAAAGCAAAGACGCACCATGGCGGAAAAGGAGGGCAGAAGGAGAGTGAACGGGCAGACGGTTCCGACGGTGCCCCCAGAGGCAAATTAGTTTTTTTAGATTGATATGGCAATAGTGAAATAGTGTTGTTTTTGACAGCAAATGTTGATGTTCATTTTAGTCAGTCTTTTGAATTTTCTTTTTTACATTTCAGTCACTTTTCAGTGGCCTAAATCTACAGTTAATTTTGACGAGAGAGAGAGAGAGAGAGAGAGAGAGAGAGAGAGAGAGAGAGAGAGAGAGAGAGAGAGAGAGAGAGACTGGTCCAGTGAGAGGATTAGAGAAGTGTTTTAGCCAGAGGGGACGACTGCTTATTGACTGTAAAATCCTCACTTCTCCGTGTTCCTCCTCTTGTTCTCCCTCCCCACCACATGCTGCCACACTCTGCTCTCCCTCTCATCTGTGATTCCTCTCTCTCTCTCTCTCTCTCTGCTCTTGTCACACGTCCATCAACAGGCCTCCCTCGACTGTCAGCCTCCTGTTGAGCGTGTTGTTCAGCCTATCTCTCTCGCAGACCTTTCTGCACCACCACCACCACCACAAACGTTGTTCATCAAACGCACTTGACTGTCAAACTGCCGCAATATTGTTCAAGCTGAATGAAAGAGGCTAAATCATCACAACACGAAAGAAACAGGAGATTACATCATCTATACCAGGATGGCAATCCAATCCACGGTGCTATTGCTCAATATGCACGCACAGTCGCACACAACATAAGGCAACAATTCTGATTTCACCCCCAGTGGGGGTCAACCTTACTAATGCAATGTGATGGAAAACCCTGTCTGACTCAAAGCATGTCCAGTGACAGTCAGAATTAAACCTTTTACACTAGCTCCATGACAACACCCTTAAGTCAATGTTCACAAAAGCACAAACCACATGTAACTCTCTTTGACAGCTTTCTGTTTATCGACGAGAACACATTAGGTGCCCCATATGTTACAGGTCATTTCAAGAATACATTCACCCAAAATAATTGCACACTAACAGAACACAAGCACAAAAAGACTGATTACTTTTGAACACACACACACACACACACACACACACACACACACACACACACACACACACACACACACACACACACACACACACACACACACACACACACACACACACCTCCAGCAGGGAGCTCCAGATTTCCTTCTCCAGTCTTACAGTCTTTCGTTCCTAATACAATCACCATGGGCCCCGACCTCATGTCGTAATCAATACAATCACCATGGGCCCCGACCTCATGTCCTAATCAATACAATCACCATGGGCCCCGACCTCATGTCCTAATCAATACAATCACCATGGGCCCCGACCTCATGTCCTAATCAATACAATCACCATGGGCCCCGACCTCATGTCCTAATCAATACAATCACCATGGGCCCCAACCTCATGTCCTAATCAATACAATCACCATGGGCCCCAACCTCATGTCCTAATCAATACAATCACCATGGGCCCCGACCTCATGTCCTAATCAATACAATCACCATGGGCCCCGACCTCATGTCCTAATCAATACAATCACCATGGGCCCCGACCTCATGTCCTAATCAATACAATCACCATGGGCCCCGACCTCATGTCCTAATCAATACAATCACCATGGGCCCCGACCTCATGTCCTAATCGCTGTCAAAGTAACACCTCCCCACTGCCCACCTATTTTCTCCATCTGTTTTCATCAAACGCTCAGCTGTGTATGCCTTTCATTAGAACAGCTTGTAGCGTATTACTGGGTGGCTGCCCTTGTCAGTGATTCTGTAGCTGAACACAAAATAAATACCCAAAAGTGAACTCCCCTGGCATTAACAGTTGGGCTAAACAATACATCAATATGATATGAGACTAGATCGTCTGGGATTTTGGATATCTTGGATATCGTTTGGTATAACTGTTGTCTTTTCCGTGTTTTGGATCACTTTAAGCCCTATTTTATACTTGTAAATGTGTTTTAAATGTAAAAATAAAATGCGTAAATGGCACACATAGCCAATCTACAATTTCAGAAGACAGACATTTTTAACAAAATGGCTATTGAGGAATCCGGTCAAAAGCATTGTGATATTTGGCTTTATCTGTATCGCCCAGCCCTAATTTACAGACGCACGATCTGGCAGTCAAACTTTGTTAGTGTGGTGTACACACTGGTGGATAATTGACTCTCCTATCAGTGCCATTCTGTATGCCTTGTGTTTTAATTGTATCCCCATGGATGCTATTTGCCACAGCAGAAAGAGCATGTGTTCTTGCTGCAGACAGCCTGCAGCGGCGGCACAACTGTCCCCAAGAAACCACGGTCTCCTTCCGTCTAACCAAAAACTAAAGTCTGGGTACTGAGGCAGCCGTCTGAATATTCAGTACAGCTTCGTTGAGATGTCAGGTTTTAAGTTTTGCCCTGGTTGACACCAGACTGAATGACCAAACTATAGGAACATGTTGGAGGTCCCCATTATACTGTAGCTTGTGAAAGTACATGAGTAGTACATTACACTGATTATGTGTTAATATTTCATTAGGCCATATTCACATTTACATCAATAGTCACAGGATGTGAAATAATTTACAATTCAGGCATTTAATACGCTCTAGAGTGACTTACAATAAGCAAGGTAAACATACATCAAATGCAGAGAGACAGTGTAGTGCCTCATTAAAGGTAAACATACATCAAATGCAGAGAGACAGTGTAGTGCCTCATTAAACTAGGATCACGGGTAAAATAACCTAGTCTAAAGTAAAACAAAATACTAGGCCTCTATAATAACCTGTACATTCAAACTATAGGATACCATGTAAACAACAAGCATCATGTCTGAATAACCTGCTGTCCACATTTTTACATTGTGGTGAAGAAAGAAAGCCTAAGTAACAAACTCATGAGAATAAATCAATGCTTCAGGTCGTCACGTGCCACAGTCTGAAGAGGTATGTTTTGAAATGACGCCTGAAAAGAGTTCGCAGTTCTAACTGCAATGGGGAGCTTGTTCCACACTTTGGGAGCCAAAGATCTTGGGACGTGTGGAGCGTTGTTAAAAGGACATTTCAGGCCCAGGCCGTAGCGTAACGGTCTGGGCACCGGACTGGTAATCCAGTCGCAGTGTGCCGCGGGTTCGACTCCCGGACCCGACACGGCCTTTACTGCATGTCATCCCCCCATCTCTCTCCCGTTTCCTGTCAGCCGACTGTCTGTCCCTTCAAAAATCAATAAAAGGTGTAAGCCGCAAAAAAATATCTTAAAAAAAAAAAAAAAAAAAAGGACATTTCAGACATCTTCCCTGTGTTATCTTAACTGAGTGAGAGGGAGGGCTTGTGTAGCGTTGGATCAGGCAAGGTGTGGGGGTGCCTTTGGTTGCTTTACAGACCAACACAAGTGTTTTTTACTCGGGGTGCGGGGAGCAACTGGGAGCCAATGGCAGGAGCGGAGGAGGAGGGAGATGTGACATTTTCAGTTAGTTCTAGTCTAGTTTTCGGCGTCCAAGCGTGCCGCACATTCTGGATCATTTGGAGGGGCTTAAGTGCACATGCCGGGAGGAAAGTAAGGAGGGAGTTACAGTAGGCACGTTTTGATATAACTTGGATATGGGGCTGGGCTGACTCCTGGGTGAGGAGCGGTCTAATCCTTCGGCTGTTATATTGTGAAAACCTAATAGAATCGCGTGACCACTGCATTGTGTGCCTTGAATGAGAGCTGACAACTCCAACGCTCTTGGCCGTTGGAATCTACACCACCAGGAGGTGGTTTATGGAAATAGTGAGACCCTGCTTGGGGCAGGACTTACCCGGGAAGAAGAGAAGCTTGGCCGTGTCTGGGTTCAGCCTGAGGTGGTGGGAACTGTGCCATACATGAAGCGCATGCATGTGCTCTTCCACCTGAGTGGCAGAGGGGAGGAAAGGAGAGAAACAGTTGAGTCAAGTGTCATCGTCATAAGTCATAACAATGATAGGATAGCTTGTGAACAGAGATGACGGAGAGAGATTTAGTGTACCCCACTCACACCCCCTGATTATGAGTTGTTAAGTTTAAAAAATCAGACCTGTCTGAAGTGAGTGGTGCTGTACTGTACTGTACTGTACTGTACTGTACTGTACTGTACTGTACTGTACTGTACTGTACTGTACTGTACTGTACTGTACTGTACTGTACTGTACTGTACTGTACTGTACTGTACTGTCCCTCCTCCCTGGCCTGTGTGTCTGTGTGTTAGGCTGTGCAACAGTGACACTTGGTGGTGAACAAAGGCTATAACGCTATTTCCGTGCTCGGACAAATGTGTCGCAAATCTGCAAAAAAAATGCTTACCACTAGCTTTCTTCACAAATGTGTTCATAAAGGTGTCTATCACAGAAAACATTGTTCCAACCCAACTCCCTTGGGAAACTTTGTGACACCTGCTGCAAGTTGGGGTACCATTAACATCCAATATAAGGCAAAAATGTCCATTTTCATTATACTTTAGGTTGCATGTGACGTGTCAAACTAGGGGGTTTTCATGATTCTGAATCCATTGCAAGTATTAGTTTTGCACAAAAATCACTCCTTCGCCTAAATATGGCCATAGCCGTCATCACAAATGTGTGTGTTTTCATGCAAAACTAATGCTTGGAATGGATTCAGCATAATGAAAACCCCCTAGTTTGACATGTCACATGCTACTTAAAGCATAATGACATTTTGGGAAATTTTGCCTTATATTGGATGTTTATGGTACCCCAACTTTCAGCAACTGTCAAAAGGTTTCCCAAGGGAGTTGGGTTGGAACAAATGTATATGTGATTGTAGACACCTTTATAAACACATTTGTGAAGAAAGCTAGTGGTAAGCATTTGTTTTGCAGATTTGCCACACATATTGCTAATTTTCTCTAACTAATAGGAGTGGTTGCACCACTTAAAAATATTCACTGTGAAAGAATATATATTCAAAGATTTGTACACATTTTCACAATTTTTGAAAAATAGCAGATCTACAAGCTCATGCGCTATGATGAGCTTGTAGATCTGCTATTTGTCAACAGCTAGAGTTTAAAATAATGGTTAAAATCGAAAGTGTTCCAGGTCTTAATATAGGTTGGAATAAAATGTCCCACACTAATGTCTTCACACAGGCAGATGCAAAAGATGCAAAGATACAAAAAAATTGTAGCTGTTGTAGCTTTTGCAGCAGCTAAAAAATGTTGGATGCATCTTTACATCGTCATGTCGCTGGCTTCTATTGACAATGAATGGTAGACTGTATCTTTGCATCTGCCCGTGTGAACACAGTATTCGTTTTCTTAACTACTAAAAGTAACACTTTGCCGATTTTCAACCTTATCTTAATTGTACCAACCTCACTATACCGCATTATAAAATAGGACCGTTTCCATCTAGTAGCTCTGCATCTCAGAGGAGGGCTGCTCCTGACACTTTAGAATCCTGCCTACCAATGACATCATCTGTGGGCATTTCAAGCTAATGTAAACTACAGAATAGAAGCCATTGTTCTTGCATGAATATATATTGAAATCTTGTTTGAAGCCCACCTGTGATGCAGTTCACCCTAGCTGCCACTAACAATACATAACCATATCAACACTACACTATGCAATACACAATAGCCAGGCCATGTTAACTTTGTTTGGTTCAGTGGGCTCAAGGTTGTGCTTTATTGTTACATCTTGTGTACAGAGTAAAACTTATTTTAGTTTGGCTTCCTTCAGAGTTCAGACAACCTTGGTGGTTGCACACACTGAGCTACATTCAAGAATCCTGTGTTATTCCACCCACAAATTAGAACCTGTTAACGGAAATAAGGTCACACAAGACAAAACTTTGTTTAAAGTTGTAGATCAGGATATGTGGCAAATGTTTGACTCTTCTTCTTTTCCTTCTCTTACCACAGTGTGCTTCCTGATTCTGGGCAAGGAAGCTCTTAGAAGGAAGTGAAGTGGTCACGCGCCATGACACTTTCATGGACACTTTCACGGGAGCCAAACTACACCCGGAAGTTCGGCAGAATGCACTGGAGCCAATGAGAGCTCAGTGACCAGCTCATGAACAAACATTATTTATGAATGACTGAGACCTTTTGTAAAGTGATCGCTTCTGGAAAATAAAATAAAATATATAACACGTTATTTTAGGCTGTCTTATTTTTTGATGTGCATACTACTTAATGTGATTTATTTTTTCAAAGAGCAGAGAGCAGCCCAGGCAGAAAACTTACTATGTGCTCTTCTATAAATACCTCAATAAAAATAAATTGTTATTAAGTCGAAAAACAACCACTCTGAAAAAACATGTGATATCACTTATGTCTTCTTTCATATTCCTGAACCAATTATATGACAAAGCTCGCAATCGTTCATGTATAATGTTTGTTATGAGCTGGTCCAGCCGGCTCCATTCACTGCCATGTATTCATTGCACTACCGGTGTGAGTTTGGCTCCCATGAAAGTGTCCATGAAAGTGTCATGGCGCAGCCCAGTCACGTGACCACTTCACTTCCTTCTAAGAGCCAAGGACTGTCTAAAGAGGACAAGAAGCGAATACCGTACGGGCGACGCCATGTTGCTCACATGGTGCTCCATGGAAGGAAAGAAACATGCGCAGTTGCAGACCAAGGAAGCTGAACGTGGAAGTGTTGGCTGCATAAAGCCCATTGCGTATGTTTCTTTCCTTCCACGGAGCAACATGGCGGCGCCCTTACGGTCTTCGCTTCCCGTCCTCTTTATACAGTCCTTGCTAAGAGCTTCCTTAATTCTGGGCAGTGGGAAAGGACCCGAATGCAGGATCAGGCTGCCTTTTCTAGTGCCTGTCTCAAAGTATGGAGCACGATTGGTCCATCCTATACTGGACCTAGCCTGGGCAGTATTAAGTGGGTAAACGTTGTTGAGTAATAGGATAGCTCTTTAAAATGTGAATTTGGACATAGAAGTTGCAACTGGTTTGTTGAGTATTCAATCAGTTAGTGATATACAGAGTTTACAGACTGGCTTTTGTGTATTGTAGTGAAGTGTTGCTGTGGTTTTGTAGTGTTGGTGGCAGGTTGAACTATAGCTGCCACACAGAGCGTGAAGTGTTTATAATATCATCAGTGAGGACCCATTACACCGTAAGAAGATTCAAAGGTTGAAAAAGGGTGAAGTACTCCTTTAAACCCTATTTATCATGCTTCAGATCTACAAGCTCACTAGCATGTCGCGGCCCAATACGTTGTGAACTTGTAGACCTTCAATCCAATTCTGTAATAGAACATGTAACTTTCACCTATGCAGTATATATAATGACATGCCCAAAATAGAGATTCTGCGGGGTTGAAGTGATTACTGGCTTATGTAGCTCCACTCCAACGCCTCCGGTATCTTCTCCCTGGCAACGATACGCCTCCGGTCATTGGCATAAAACGAGTGCATTTGTAACGTGAACCTCACAGCTGTATAGCAGAGTAAAGGTTGATAAGATAGCCCCGGCATTAGCCAAATGAAACACAGTTAGCAGTGAGCCCTGTGGGTGTGTGGCAAAGAACCATTTCACACAGCGTTAATTACATTTCTTATTGCTCCAGGAAGAAAAAAAAATTAAAACACACAAACGAGAGTGTGTGTGTGTGTGTGTGTGTGTGCGTACGAGCGGTTATAAAATGCACACTGATGCAAGGTGGCAGGCAATATAGGCACAGATCAGACAGTATAAGTGCCAGTAACGAGCTGTTCTTTTTAGGGATATTCAGACGATTTTTATCTGCAATGTTCTAATTACAAATGTATGCTCCGTCGTAGGGGTGGGCGATATGTTGATACATTTCATCTGCACGATATACAATGTCTCCACTATTTGCTTTTCCAGAGATACCGTATATATGTCGTGATAACTATTTTGGTCTAAATGGTCTGTTACTCCTTTTTGAGTGGTGCAACCACTACTATAGACAGCTATGTGTGTGGCTGGGTCTGTCCCTGGCTGTGTCTGATGTGTGTGGCTGGGTCTGTCCCTGGCTGTGTCTGATGTGTGTGGCTGGGTCTGTCCCTGGCTGTGTCTGATGTGTGTGGCTGGGTCTGCCCCTGTCTGTGTCTGATGTGTGTGGCTGGGTCTGTCCCTGGCTGTGTCCGAGCACGAAAACAGCGTTATAGCGTTTGTTCACCACCAAGTGTCACTGTTGCACAGCCTAACACACAGGCCAGGGAGGAGGGCTTGTACAGTACAGTACAGTACAGTACAGTACAGTACAGTACCACTCATTTCAGACGGGTCTGATTTTTATTCTTTTCGTTTTTGTTACCGTGGTGGTTGCATTAAGTAACTGGAAAAATAACCATGAAAACCAACATTAAAAACAATTGTGATAATATTGTGGATCGTGATGTTTCCATATCGCCCACCCCTACCTATACTATACTCCGTCGTATGTCGGCGTCGCACGCAACAAAGTGTATCTACAAGCTCACAAGGTGACGTGGATGCACCTTGCTGTGAGCTTGTAGATTGACTATTTTCTACAGAGCAGTGTAAATGCTGGCGCTTCTGTCCATTCCATGGGAGCGAGGGGGTGGAGCGTCCATTCGTCTCATTTTGACGCAACGCTTTCAACGCATATGAAGCGTGAATTCAACATTGGCAAACTATGGCCACCCGTCTACCAATAGGAAAGAAGCGCTGTGGTTGACCCCATTTGGCTCGTAGTTTTCTCCCAGTGAGCCGACCACTCCAACGTAACTTAACATTTGTCAGCATATTTTCATTTATCTGCCCTGTGCAATTCTTTATTACGAGGCTTTAAAGGCAATCTGAAATTCATGTTTATGCATAATGTTGTCCAATGTTCAATGCCAAAACACAATTACATCATTAATCACATTTATTTGTGTAAGACAATTAATCGTCAACGTAAATGTTGTAACTGTGACAGCCCTAACGACGTGGGAAAGCGATACGTCAGATGTCTCAACATGCATTGACTACATCACTTCTGACGCAGATGTGTGACCGCACTCTTAAATCGGGCTTAAAGCAGCCGAGTCTCCTCGCAAATCTTTGGTCTGAACTAGGCTTCAGGGACACTTTGAAGTACACTTGACTGGGTGAATAATATAGGACCTTGAGCTTTTTTTCTATTTTTTTAAGTATACGCACTAAAGACTTCGAGCACGTTTCATGGCCGGTACCCACTTGAATTAGGGCCAGTAAATGCACAGCACAGAGCAGTGTATACGTGCGGGGCTGGTGGAGGGGGAGGGGGATACTAGCATTATATAAAGTTTGCTTGCAGGGTAATACAATTGCATAAAATTATTGCCCAGCCTCTGCCGGTGACGGTTGAAGGCGAACGCCTAATGAATGTGAAATTGCAGAGGAACGGTCTTCCACAGAGAAGCAGAACGTGACCGTACATTAATTGGTTACTGGGAAGTAGAGGCACATGTGTGCGTGTGCGTGCGTGTGTGTCTGTGTGTGTCTCACTCCCACAATTACCCACTCATATACGTGCATATAGGGCTGCTATATCATTTATAGTCATACACGTCCTACGCATATCAAAGATATGGAGAGATGAGGTGAGAGACATATACTGTACAATGTACATATACTGTATTATATACACACCATAGCGAATGCGAGTGTATAGAGTCACATGTTGGTGTACACAAAATTTAATGTTTGAGCTGACAAACACCATTATTATCCCATCCGATATCCTATGGCCGTCTTCTATTTATAATTCTAACAGTAAAAAAAAAACCTATGTTTCTATATCAGCGGTGCTAAAACGTTTTTGTTATTATGTAACATATTTAGTTCCAGCGACCCCCATGCATGCAGAAACAAAGATTTGGGTTAAAAAAAAAGATATATATTTAAAGATCTGCACACATTTTCACTTATTTTAAATAGCTAAAAATAGAAAATGAGTAAATGACACCTGCTTTTCCCCGTTTTAATGTGTTAAAAATATACAGTATGTCCCCTCATGTAAATGGTATATCACAGCCTATAACTGCAACTGTAATAATCTTGCGTGCGTGTGTGCGTGCGTAACGTGTGTACGTGCGTAACGTGCATGCGTGCGTGCATGTGCACATGTGTATATGTGCGTGCACATTTGTGTGTGTGCATGTTGTGTACAGTGTGCTCTGTTCTGGCTCCATCCATCACTGAGGGGGGGTGGAGGGGGGTGGAGGGCTGTGACTGCTCTCTGGGGACAGGCCTCCCGCCAGCGGGGACAAAAGCGGGGCAAACTTCCCTCCCAGGAAAACCACACAAGACAAACACATGAAATATGACTTTTACGGCACAGAGTGAAAGAAAAAAAAAACTGACCTGGGAGGCATATAATCACACGGATGCAAGTGCTATAGTACACACTATACACTACACACACGCACGCACAGAGAATAAAAGAACACTTGGTTTAAAATATATGCAACGGCGCAAAGGAAAACACTTAATTAAATGTGGAACTGAAATGCTATTCTTTGCTCGTCATCACAGTTCTTTCTTTGAATTGTGCGGTGTATGTTTGTGCCTCATGTGTTGCTGCCACGTCTGTTCCACTCCCATCTACAGGATTACAGTATTACAGTATCCCATGTACAGGAACATGTGTTGCTGTCACGTCTGTTCCACGCCCATCTACAGTATTACAAAACCGGCACATTATACTTTTGAAAACTTGTGAAATGAGACATTCTACATGAGTACTTTTACTGTTGGTACTTTAAATATATTTGTATGAATACCTTTGCACTTTTAGTCAAGTCAATTTAGAATGCCAGACTTTTACAGACTTTTACTGAGCCTACAATGGCATCCCCCTATAGGCTATCTCCCCCTTCACAGTCAATAGATCCTGTGATCTTTAGTGGCCAGAAGTAAGTTCCTTATTATGACTATAGTAAATCCTAATAAAGAAATAACCATTTGTTAAAAAAGAAGAAACATTTAGCCACTTGCCCGAATGGCCCCAACCCCTGTAAAAAAACCCCCACTAAAACGAAAGAAAGAAATGAACACTCATCTTTTACTTTCTCTAATAGAGGGTATATTTGCACATGCATAAAGTGAGTGGACAATCGAGTGGCAAAGTGAGTTTAACATAATTTGATGTTGTTTAATGCAATCAGATAGGACTGTTCTGTTTGGATGTGTGTGACAGCGTGGGCTGTCAAGGCCATAGAAAGTATATATATATTTTCCACTCAGTATAGTAACCTCTGCATAACCTCTGGGTATGATGATGATGCCACGCGCATACCCTCTATATAACAACCTAAAACATGAACCTCGTTGCAAATGAAAAAAACTAAGTTGTCCTTTAACACAGTGGTTCCCAAAGTGGGGTCCTTGATGGAGTACCAGGGGGTTCCCAGCTAAATGATAGTTTGGAACCAAATGGGCCCTTATGGGTCGGTAACTCTGAGAGTGTACAAATGGAACCAAACGGACACTAACGAGTCAGTTTGGTTCCATTTGTACACCCTCAAGAGTTAAATTAACTTTGATTTTACAATATAAATTGGGGGTCCCAGAGATATAAAATGGAATTAAATGGGGGTCCGTAGACTAATGCATGTCAAACTGTCCATGAAAGTAAACGGGTTGAGAATCAGAGCCGTACAAATCTTCTCTCATGGGGATCCCTGGCATATCTTTTCAAATGGGGGTCCGCCGGCTAATTAATGTCAATTTGGGGGTCCTTGACATGAAAATGTTTGGGAACCACAGCTTTAACACATCCTGCAGACAGCCGCCCTGCGTACTGTATACAGTATGAGCTACAGTATACCTGCTGCCTCGTAACAGGCCGTGAGATGGAGGGACAGTGAGCTCAGCTCACATGACAGTAACCACAACTGACACGGCAGTAAAAGCCCAGTGTGATACTGTACGATACCGTACGGAATGACCTGCACCTCGTCCAGGTTTTACTGTTAACGCCCCGTGTGATAAAGTACGATACGGTACGACCCGTACCTCGTCCAGGTTTTACTGAGACTCCATCGCACCTTTTCCAGGCCATTAACCATCAATACTGTTTAGCGCGCATGCGCACGCGCACGCGCACGCACACGCACACGCACGCACGCACGCACGCACGCACGCACGCACGCACACACACACACACACACACACACACACACACACACACACACACACACACACACACACACACACACACACACACACACACACACACACACACACACACACAATAGTGCTGTCATGGGACAGATTGACCTCAACAGAGACGACGACTTTATCCATCTGTGACACTTGCTGCCACCGTAACCAAGGTCCAGCGTATATATCTGACAGCATGCACGCTCACACACACACACACACACACACACACACACACACACACACACACACACAGACACAGACACAGACACACACACACACACACACACACACACACACACACACAGGCACGCACGCCTATAGCATCACTCTCTCTCGTTCCTGTTTGTCTCATCTTCATTCTCCTCGTGCTCGAGGAGGGGAATGGTGTTAGTGAGCTCGTAGAGCTGCCATTACGATTACGTACAACAAAACATAAAGTTAAATTTTTATCCCACGATTTTGTAACCCATTTTTCACCCGTGTCAATTATCTAATGTGATCCTACACACCCTCCGCCAACCTAGTCCCCATATATGGAGGACATGGGGAGAGCAACGGACTTGAACTCATGCTTCCTTCATGCCTGAGTGTGGGGGTGGGGGGGGGGGGGGAGTTTCCCTGCATGGTTGGACGTAGCACGTGGAAGGAACACGTTATTCCAACCAGTTCCTTTCCCCTCCATCAGGTGCCCCGGCTGGCCAGGAGGGGGCCATTTTTTGTGAGGGTACCTACCCTATAGGGGACATGGGGAGAACATGCGGGGAGCCTAGACTTGCTGCTATGTTGACTCACCATATACGTCTATATAGCCTCACGTATAGGTACTGTACTGTACATGCTGTGCCAGATGGATATGCTGTGATATGTAGATATATATGTCCCCCCCCCCCCCCCTCTCTCTCTCTCTTTATCCTTTCTGGCGAGCAAAAGCCTTGCAGTTTTATGCAAAGGCTAAAGTGTGATTATATAGCTCATTGTGTAGACAGATGACAGGTATCTGCATAGTGTAGTTTCAATGTACAGATTATAGAATGTTCAATATTACACTGATCAGACTGATCTCGGTTCACCTGCTATGATCCTAGATGACTATTTCTGTGCATTGGAGGTAGTGATTTCCTGGCTTATACTGTAAGTCGCTCGATCTGCTAAGTGCCTAAATTGTAAAACGAATTGCACACGTTATTACACCTGCAAACCTGTGATGTGACAATAAAGCTGATTCTAACTCTCTCTCTCTCTCTCTCTCTCTCTCTCTCTCTCTCTCTCTCTCTCTCTCTCTCTCTCTCTCTCTCTCTCTCTCTCTCTCTCTCTCTCTCTCTCTCTCTCTCTCTCTCTCTCTCTCTCTCTCTCTCTCTCTCTCTCTCTCTCTCTCTCTCTCTCTCTCTCTCTCTCTCTCTCTCTCATTTGCATTTCACACACATGCACACAAGTGCTCGCACACTCGTGCGTGCGTGCGCACATGCACACACACGTGCTGCTGCAGCTAGGTATCAGGAGGCATTCCTCGGGGCTGCTAAAGTATGTTCATTACTCTGACAGGAGTAGAGAAGAAGGAGTAATCACGGCAGATTGTGTAATCCTTTGCCAGCCCCATCCCCTTTAAGCCAGCCGTCGGTTGATTAGAAGCCATTCTTTAGCACAGGAAGCCCGGACCCACACAGTAATGGCTTATATTGGATCCCTAATAAAGTCTCGGAGGAACCCCGACCATCATGATATTCACTGGGCTTGGAAGAGAGAGAGAGAGTGTGTGTGTGTGTGTGTGTGTGTGTGTGTGTGTGCGTGCGTGCGTGCATTACGGGCCATTTCTCTTGATTGTTATTTTACCGGCAGCCAATTACAGAAATTAGGACAGTGCTGAAGCCGGCTTATCAGATCACGGCGTGTATACGGACGAGCACGGCAGAGTCTTTCTAATGACGGTGTAATAGGGAAATTCTGCGTCGCCTATATTTCACATTTCACACATAATGGGATATCTATAGCAATGTTCTGTAAAAAAAACCCCACATTGTTCATTTAGCTCTGAGCCGTGTACAATAATGTACAGTAGTTAAATCAACACTTGGGTTTTGCCGTGTATAGGGTGTATAGAAGGAAGCCTAAACGTATACATAATCTCGGCGGCGTATAGCCAATTACATGATACGCCACTCTGTGGACTACTTCCATTGATATCACTGTCTCTGTTTTTAGCTAACTTGTTTTGGGAATTGTTAGCATCAGTGAAATTGCGGTTGTTTGAGCAGTTGATTATACATTAGCATATCTGTATGTTTATTGCTGTGTGACTGCAAGTGTATCCATATGGGAGAGCGTGCACTCCTCCTAAGATCAATTAAGATATTAGTGCTGCCGGGGAGATGGAAGCCGTTAGACTTGGATGTGGAAGTGACTCATGCTTTCTGGCCATTGTCTAATCACTTAACCCTCTTGCCGCCATTGCCGAAGCCCTTCGGCAATTGAAGCCTAATTTTGATATTAACACTTGCCGCCATTGCCGTAGCCCTTCGGCAATTGCACTTTTATAGTGCGTTTGATCGATCGAGCCATAATGCTACTCACGTTAGCCGGTTAGCTAGCAGTGTTGTTAGCACTGCACTGGATCGTTCATCTTAGATCGCCGTCACCATAAGAATCCATTCTATCCGTTTCTTTCAATCGCCTGTATCTCCTATTCCTTGTCCCAGATGGCATTTTTGGTCAAAACAGCGTTTCTTTGACGGCACGAGCCGACGTTGTGGAGGGCTATAGTGTACCGGCATTGATCCGGTCATGTAAACAAAGGTTGTCTTGGCAACGTAAAGCTGGCAGGGATAAGCCCACTTCCGGTTGAGGCAAAATGTGGCTTTTCAAAATAAGAGCTCAAATTAAAAAAATGCTGGCGTGAATTAGATCCTAATTTCTCAATAAATGGTGGCAGTAAATGGGTGGTCACGTGAATGAGGTAACTGATGCCACACCAACGTGAAAGCCATCGACACAATAGAGAGGCTCTTTCTCTCTCTCTCTCTCTCTCTCTCTCTCTCTTACATGCCCAATAGAGCGTCGCAGTCCCTCCCCCTTTCAGAACAACAAGTGGCCCAGGAAATGAAAACGCAATGCATTTCCCATAGGCAGTTCTTATTTAATTTATTTAAAGACTTTTTAAGCGTCGTACGAAGCCAACTCTTGTCGTGACAAATCATGACAACACACACAATTTTTCGGGCCAAACAAAGAATTAGAAAGTAGAAAAAAACGGCAGGTTACAACACTTTTTTTGTTGTTTTTCTTCTTTGTAATTATTTGTTTGGTCCAAAATATTGTGTGTGTTGTCATGATTTGTCACGACAAGAGTTGGCTTCGTACGACGCTTAAAAGGTCTTTAATAAATTAAATAAGAACTGCCTATGGGGAAATGCATTGCGTTTTCATTTCCTGGGCCACTCGTTCTTAAAGGGGGAGGGACTGCGACGCTCTATAGGCCTGCAACTATCGATTATTATCCTTGCAATAGTTCTATCGTTTTATGAGTGTTTATAATGTACGTAAAAAATCACACCTGTGTGAAGTGAGTGGCGTACTTAACATCGTATACATCATCCATTCATTGTCAATGGGAATTAAATCTTTGTGTAGGACAAAAACAGCCAATTTGCTTGTCTACATATATGATGTAAACTCAGATGCACATGGGTGGATTCAGACACAAGTTACCCCACTAACACGCCAGAATAATAAACCATGCATTTTTACTCAAGAAATGTTACTGTCTGAGTCCCACATATTTCCCATCCTGCAAACACACAAACACTTCACAAAACAAAACATTTCACCTCGTAGGTCAAACAGCTCATGAGCTATGCCTGTTCAAAGTAAAAAAAAAAAAAAAAAAACGATTGGGCGGTTAAGCCAGAACTTCTTCAATACTAATAATAAACAACCGAAAAAATAGGATGCCTTTGCACTGATGAGCTTGGCCCCCTAATTATTATTATTATTATTATTTCACTAGCCCGACTCATTTAATATTAGGAAGACAGAGAGCAACAGGGCCTCAGTCCCTCCCTCCTCATCCCACGAGGAAAAAGCTCACACAAGTTCCCTCCTCAGGAGCGCTATAGCGTTAAGCCCCGCGACCAAAGCACATATTTAATGTAATTTATTCATGCCGGCACATTGGCAGGAAATTAACATCTTTTAATTTCTCATATTAAATTTCACACGTTCAACCTTGAAGTTAATTAAGAATATTGGAAACAAGTGCACTACTCCCCCCCCCCCCCCCCCACACACACACACACACACCTCCATTTGCCTTGAGAGGGGAGACACCGGGGTTGCCTGACAGACATAATATTATACCACGCACAAGTGCGTGCACACAAACACACACACACACACACACACACACACACACACACACACACAGTGTGCACGATACAGTGGTTCGGAAGGCAACGTGCAATTATGTTTGACAGGTAATCATTTCAACACCAGTGAATAAGTCAAAACATCTCCATGGAGTGTCAAAGGCTGGAGTTTTTTTCTTCCTTTTTTTCTATTCTTCTTCCCAAAAATGAAATGTCTGCCATGGTTTATTCATGCAGTGACCACATAAATACCCATTACACAGACTAATTACCAATCTCATCATGCAGGTTAGACACATTAGAAGCTCTATGGCCACTGGCCTCTCCGGAACTCAATCTCCATTCTATGGCATTAACACGTTTAGGACTGAGACCAGATTATATATCTTCTAAATCATGACAGTTTTCAGAAAACCCTATTGAGTACTATAGACGAATAACAGTTTAAGTCCAAATTCTATTCTGATCCCTCCTCGAAAAGGCCTCGTTGTCCTGACCCCTTATCCATCATTTATACATTATGGATAATTAGTGTGGACTTAAACTGTTATTCATCTATAGTTCTGTTGTTCTCAAACTATTTCATGTCAAGGACCCCAGAAACTGTAATTGGCCGCCGACCCCCGTCTGAAAATATGTTGTTCCAGGGACCCCCCCAGAAGCAAAGATTTTAGTTAAAAACAAAAGAATATACCGGTATATATTCAAAGATTTGCGCCACATTTTCAAGATTTTTCAAAAATAGAAGATCTACAAGATCTGTAGATCTGCTCTTTTTCAATCGCTAAAGTACAACATAATGCTTAAAACACCAACAGAGGTTCCCGTCCTGAATGGGTTAACCCCTGGACCCGTGTGAGAGCCCAGGATAATGTGCAGCCCGTGGCGTGCAGTGTGGCATGCATGCATGTGGAGGTCCCCGCTAACCTGCGCTATAACAGGCTATTAGTGGCTCATCTCACGCTGAGACAAGCGGCAGGGTCCAGACCTCAGCTATAGCTGTGGCATACTTCATTAGCAGCATATATATATATTCGTATATGTATACTGGACTGTAAATCGTTGATGTCGGGTGGAAACCTCATATGTCACGAAATCTTTCAGGAGGATTCAATAGGCTGCCAGCCAGGCCCCCAGAGCGTCTGGGAAACTGTGACGCCACCCCGCCCTGCCCTGCCCTGCCCTACTGGCCAATGCTGGGACTGCACTTACTGCAGGCGAGCAAAAGAGTGCGCAGCTGTGGGTCTAACATATAGCACTCGTTCATGAATGGATTAAGGTGTTGTTCAGGTGAGTCAGCACCTTTATAAACTAAATGGAACATACTGTGAAGCTGTTCACAAAAAGTTTACCTAACTTAGCTACTACAGAGAAAACATGCACATGTACATGCTATGTACATCTTATGTTATGTTATTCTTTTGCTCTTTGATTGCTCTTTCTTGCACTCTTTATTATTTTTTTGCTGTGCTTGCTGTATTTTTGTTGTTTTTAATGATACGCTATCTAAGCTGCTGCATGCATTGTCTGTAAGGAAGCCAAACTAAATAAGTTTTACTCTTATGTACACAAGATGTAACAATAAAGTACAACCTTGAACCTTGAACTTCCACATTTGGACACACGAACAATGAGTGTTCTTCCTTCCGCTTGCTTCAAATGCCAATCAGCCACTTTCATTGAAATGAAAGGCAGTCCTCCCTCTATAGCTATAGTTGATATATCTCTATGCTATATGATACTAATTGAGGCTCTGTTCCAGTTAGTGTACAGTGGTTCTCAAACATTTTACAAGGACCCCCATAACTCTGAGAATGTACAAATGGAACCAAATGGATCTGTCAGGGTCCAAATGGACCTCATTTGTATACACTCTCAGAGTTCCACACACATACAGGGCCATTTGGAACCCACTGAAGGACACTTTGAGACACACTTGGAGTGTTTCCAGTGAGCCAACATGAACAATATAGCAGCACCCTGACTCTGTTTGACCAGAATGGAACAGAGCCTTCATTAGTATCATCGGTAACACCTGGAAGTATATAGGGAAGGGGCCCGGTGCTGTGTCACAATGTGTGTGTGTGTGTGTGTGTGTGTGTGTGTGTGTGTGTGTGTGTGTGTGTGTGTGTGTGTGTGTGTGTGTGTGTGTGTGTGTGTGTGTGTGTGTGTGTGTGTGTGTGTGTGTGTGTGTGCGCGTGTGTGTGTGTGTGTGTGTGTGTGTGTGTGTGTGTGTGTGTGTGTGTGTGTGTGTGTGTGTGTGTGTGTGTGTGTGTGCACACTAGTGGTGGGAATGAACTAGGTACATTTTTAAGTATTGTACTTAAATCCAAAGCTCTACTGCAGGACCATAGAGTGCAGAAAGTCCTGATGTCACTCAACAAATGATGTAGGCGATGGTGGCTCTGTATCCTGATATTCAGACGGCGGCCACCTTCCAGCAAGGTGCTAACTATAGGTGCAACTTCCCATAGACAGCCCATTCATCCAAACAGAAAAGTCCTATCTAATTGTATTAAACGACGTAACTCCCCAACATTGCAGCTGTACGGAAAGCTTGAATTATCCTCTTTCAATCTGTACAGTTTTAGTTTCATAAAAATCCACCGTAGACATATTATGAGCTACTTTCTGTCAAGAAATTCTGTGCATGATTTTGGGAGTTTGGGAGTGCTCGTTGGATATCACTCAACAGACATAATGCAGGAGGCAGCAGGAGGTTGTTTTACTAAAACGAGTGCTTCCTAACTCCTAACTCAATACTTCATAAATCACCTGCAAAGAATCTTTTGACATGAAGTAGCTCATAACAAATATACAGTGGATTTTTATGAAACAAACACTTTGCACATAGAAAGAGGATAATTCAAGCTTTTCGTACAGCTGCAATGTTGGTGAGTTTGACGTTGTTTAATACAATTAGACAGGACTTTTCTGTTTGGATGAATGGGCTGTCTATGGGAAGTTGCACCTAGTTAGCCCCTTGCTGGCAAGATGGCAGCGGTCTGACTATCGTCAATACCAGTGGTTCCCAAACCTTTTCATGTCAAGGACCCCCAAATAGACACTCATTAGCCTGCAGACCCCCATTTAAAAACACATGCCAGGGACCCCCATAAGAGAACATTTTTCAGCAAGGGCAGAATCCATTTTCTTGCGACCGACGGCCGTCGCGACGGACCTGTCCGTCGGGGGGTCCGCCGGTCCGTCGGGGGGTCCGTCGGTCCGTCGGGGGGTCCGTCGGTCCGTCGGGGGGTCCGTCGGTCCGTCGGGGGGTCCGTCGGTCCGTCGGGAGGTCCGTCGGTCCGTCGGGGGGTCCGTCGGTCGGTCGGTCCGTTTTTGCGTCGCGACCGTCGGTCGCAGGGTTAGGGTGGATGGATTCTGCCCTTGCTGCCCAAATGGTAACTCTGTCATTTCTCTACCGTTTTGGACGGGGGTGGTCTCTTTGGAATCGTGTGGCCCCCCTGGAGGTTTCTATGGGGGTCTCGAGGTTCGGGGACCCCTGGGGACCCCCACGGACCCCCAAATGGTAACTCTGTCATTTCTCTACCGTTTTGGAGGGGGTGGGCTCATTTGAATCGTGTCGCCCCCCTGGAGGTTTCTATGGGGGTCTCGAGGTTCGGGGACCCCTGGGGACCCCCAGGGACCCCCAAATGGTAATGTCACCTGTGGACACTAACTGTAATTGTCTCGCTGTCTCGCTGCTGCGCTGCGCCGCACAGACAGCAGCTTGTGTCAGTTGTGTGTAACATGTGCGTTCGTGCCGTGTTGCTGGTATATTATTATTATTATATTTTTTGCGCCGCCGCGTTGTCTCGCTGCTGCGCTGCACAGACAGCAGCTTGTCCTTCCCAGCCTCCCCGTCCTGGACGGCGCAGAACAGCGTTGGATCGCCGGCCGCCTATCGTTGATCGCCCGCCGTCTCCTCGAGGACCGCCGACGCAGATGGTTTACTGCTATATGCCATAGTGTTTATTATAGCTACTATTATTACACACTGTGCTATTATCCAGATTCCTGAGGTGGACATTTCAAGAGGAGCTTGTGATTATTGCTTGCCTATAGATACAGTGCCTATTTATATTGCTATTTGCTACGTTTTAATAATTGCCAGTCATACAGTATAAATTGCCACATTGTTATACCTATACATTTACGTATTTTACTTGTATAGTGTTATATTTGATATCCTGCTACATGATTTTATACTTACCTGTTTTATCTCCGAGCTTATAATAAACTTTGTTACTTTTCTATATACGACCTGCCTGCTGCCCTTATCCGTTTTTCTCAAGCAATGACAATTTCACTGGAGCGCAGCGCTATATGCACGCAGACAGCACATGATACAGGCCTACATCCCGTCCCAAACACTGAGGACAGTGAGGAGGTAAAGTAAACTTGTTTATAATGTGGCAAGAAAAATATATTCCAATTACTTTTCGGTGCGCACTCACCATGAATCCAAGCAGAGGTCCTATAGGTAAAACACCGCCGCCACAGTCCCAATGGCCCGTGCGCAAAAAGTTGATATTTAACATTGGCTATAATCTGCCAAATCTCAACCGATTGGTATAATTCCAAATGGTATACACTCAATGAAATTTATATTTTCCATTTTTCATGGGCGTATAAGTCATAGAGCCAGAGAAAGGAGAGATATGGTATAGGGAAGCACTAAGCCCTGTTAGCCATGCAGCCTATTATGTTTCATGAGCTGTGGTGGCTTCACTGATATACAACCTTTATTCAAATAGTTGCAAATGTATTAATAAAAATACTGAGCATGTATGTTTGATATAAGGCCAAACCTCATTTGAAAGAATATATTCAGAGTATACTCTTCATTAGCAAACTGTACCAAACGAAGGAAAAACCCCCGCGGGGATAACTGACGTTATAAGAAGATAACGCCCCTGCATGACACCTCCCTGGCCACCGTATAGCGCATTGACAGGTCTGTCTGTCTGTCTGTCGTAGCATGCAGATAGACAGATAGGGGGGGGGGGGGGCAGTTTGACAACAGCGGCTGACACATGTTCATTGATTATGATTAATAGGCCTACTGTATACAGCTACTGTGCTGCTGGATCGTCGATAAATGGACTATAGGCCTACTGGACTTTGACGTTAACGTTAAAACAGAGGCCAGCCAGCGGTACCGTGACCACACCGTTCGTTGTGTGTGTGTGTGTGTGTGTGTGTGTGTGTGTGTGTGTGTGTGTGTGTGTGTGTGTGTGTGTGTGTGTGTGTGTGTGTGTGTGTGTGTGTGTGTGTGTGCGCGAACTTCGAGACGAGTTGGTGACAGTGGTTTGTATTTTGATTTGAAATAAATAATGATGAATAGATGTCTACTGTTCATGCTTGTGTGTGTTTTTTTAGACAATAGACCACTTAGCAATTGCTTTAACTATGAAAGAAATGAAGACGATGAAGGATATCGATGAAATGTATGTTTCACTATATATAAAATATATACCTTGACTCTCCCTCTGAATGAAATTAAAAATCGGGTCCTAATAATTAACCCTAAAAATCTATAGACCTACCCTTAGTTTTAGCTGGAACACACGCTCAGCATCGCGGGGTTAATGGTAGGCCTACTTGGTAACTATACTTAAAAGGTCTACTTTATCCCATCACAACTATAGTGATTTTGCAGCTATTTTCAATGAACAGTATGGTCTATTGTTGATTAATGTGGTCATTTCAATCTAGGCGCCGTAATGCGCAAAATGGAGTCGACCGGTGGCCACTGATGGCCTATTATTCCTATAAATTCATATCATGCCTGTTGGTGAAATATAAACATCTAAAATGGTTCAGTAATAATTAGCATAAGTTATTATTAACGAAAAACATCTAATACTATTTTAAATTGGTCTAGTAAAGTTAGTAACTAATCAGAAGTTGTTTCAAACAACTGTTTGAAAAAACTGTTTGTTTTTCGTTAATAATAATACATGCTAATTATTATTGAACGGTAAGTATGCTGGTATGTACGCTATGGTACACTATAAGCTTGTATATCTGTTTATTTTAAGAATGCGCCGCTGCATTCTGTCAGAATCTCGTGTGTGTGTGTGTGTGTGTGTGTGTGTGTGTGCGTGTGTGTGTGTGTGTGTGTGTGTGTGTGTGTGTGTGTGTGTGTGTGTGTGTGTGTGTGTGTGTGTGTGTGTGTGTGTGTGTGTGTGTGTGTGTGTGTGTGTGTGTGTGTGTGTGTGTGTGTGCACACATGTGTCACACATGATGTGTGCTATATATTTTATAGCTCTAGAGACGCAGAGACAGAGACATATTTATTTAAAATCATCCTGGCACGTAGGCCTATAGACAACGGCGTCAACTCCGCGCAAGAGCCAAAGCACCCGCTGGCAAAATAATAATAAGTTAATATATATAGGCTACTCTAAGGTGGGCACCTGTCGTTATAAACCTTCTGCACTTGCCTATAAAGCCAATGAACGGAGCTCATTTCTCTCTCTCTCTCTCTCTCTCTCTCTCTCTCTCTCTCTCTCTCTCTTTCTCTCTCTCTCTCTCTCCATCTGCCGTGCACATGCAAAGAGCGCATGCAGGTATCCAACTATCCAACATTGATAAACTGGTTCGCTTATATCCGTGCAGTATAACATCAAAGTCCAGTAGGCCTATAGTCCATTTATCGACGATCCAGCAGCACAGTAGCATATACAGTAGGCCTATTAATCATCATCAATGAACATGTGTCAGCCGCTGTTGTCAAACTGCCCCCCCCCCTATCTGTCTATCTGCATGCTACGACAGACAGACAGACAGACCTGTCAATGCGCTATACGGTGGCCAGGGAGATGTCATGCAGGGGCGTTATCTTCTTATAACGTCAGTTATCCCCGCGGGGGTTTTTCCTTCGTTTAGTACTTTATTTACAGTTTGCTAATGAAGAGTATACTCTGAATATATTCAGCAGCAGGCAGGTCGTATAGAAAAGTAACAAAGTTTATTATAAGCTCGGAGATAAAACAGGTAAGTATAAAATCATGTAGCAGGATATCAAATATAACACTATACAAGTAAAATACGTAAATGTATAGGTATAACAATGTGGCAATTTATACTGTATGACTGGCAATTATTAAAACGTAGCAAATAGCAATATAAATAGGCACTGTGTTGAGATTTGACGGGATGTATGTCCTCACTTGTGTATTGTGTGTAATTCTGTACTGCTGTTCTGTGTGATATGCAGTGTTGTGCTTGTGCCACTGTGAGGCGCCAAGGCGCAAGGTATGGGATGCATGTTTGTCTCCTATGGCGTGATCAGGTAACTCGGGTCACATGACCACTGCCTGTGTGTGGAGCGGACCGGTGTTTTTTCATTCAGTGATTGTATTGTATTGGGTCTGTCACCGTGAGAATGATGCGTGACAGGGAGCCCTTAATATAATAATAAATATGCCATGCTTGGCTAAATGGATCTAATCTTTTCTCCGAATGCAACGTGTAAGCTGCAGAACTTCTCATAACTTAACACACTGTATCCTATTCCTAGGCAAGCAATAATCACAAGCTCCTCTTGAAATGTCCACCTCAGGAATCTGGATAATAGCACAGTGTTTGTTCCCACCCAATCTCCTAAGCAGCCCAAAGATTGATTAGTGCACATATATTATCGATTATCGTATACACATTAGTACACACGACCACAAAAGATGCCACGGCAAATCAAGTGCACACCAACGATCACTGCAATAAGCCTATATCAAAATAGGATAACACTTCTATCGAAAATCACAGCAGTAAAATACAAACATGCGTGTTCACCAATATAGGGGCGCTAAGAGACAGGTGAAGCCAACCCTGAGAATATTCCACCCCTGTAAGCAGCCCTCTGAAGCCTGAATGACCGCTGTACCCAATGTACTGTACACTACAATAATACGTGCCACACCGTTAAGTTAGCAAATGCCCAATAATAATAGTAGCTATAATAAACACTATGGCATATAGCAGTAAACCATCTGCGTCGGTGGTCCTCGAGGAGACGGCGGGCGATCAACGATAGGCGGCCGGCGATCCAACGCTGTTCTGCGCCGTCCAGGACGGGGAGGCTGGGAAGGAGGATATGATATATAATAATAATAATAATATCTATACCAGCAACACGAACGCACATGTTACACACAAGCTGCTGTCTGTGCAGCGCAGCAGCGAGACAACGCGGCGGCGCAAAAAATATAATAATAATAAATTATAATATACCAGCAACACGGCACGAACGCACATGTTACACACAACTGACACAAGCTGCTGTCTGTGCGGCGCAGCGCAGCAGCGAGACAGCGAGACAATTACAGTTAGTGTCCACAGGTGACATTACCATTTGGGGGTCCCTGGGGGTCCCCAGGGGTCCCCGAACCTCGAGACCCCCATAGAAACCTCCAGGGGGGCGACACGATTCAAATGAGCCCACCCCCTCCAAAACGGTAGAGAAATGACAGAGTTACCATTTGGGGGTCCGTGGGGGTCCCCAGGGGTCCCCGAACCTCGAGACCCCCATAGAAACCTCCAGGGGGGCCACACGATTCCAAAGAGACCACCCCCGTCCAAAACGGTAGAGAAATGACAGAGTTACCATTTGGGCAGCAAGGGCAGAATCCATCCACCCTAACCCTGCGACCGACGGTCGCGACGCAAAAACGGACCGACCGACCGACGGACCCCCCGACGGACCGACGGACCTCCCGACGGACCGACGGACCCCCCGACGGACCGACGGACCCCCCGACGGACCGACGGACCCCCCGACGGACCGACGGACCCCCCGACGGACCGACGGACCCCCCGACGGACCGGCGGACCCCCCGACGGACAGGTCCGTCGCGACGGCCGTCGGTCGCAAGAAATGGATTCTGCCCTCCCTCACATTTTTACGGCTCTAGCAGTGATTCTCAACCTGTTTAACTTCAAGGACCCCCGACCTGAATTAGGCTACGGACCCCCATTGAATGGCATTTATATGTCTGGGACCCCAATGTATATTGTAAAATCAATGTTAATTTAACTCTGAGAGTGTAGAAATGGAACCAAATGGACCCGTTAGGGTCCATTTCAGACCCATATAAGGTTCCAAACTATTATTTCGCTGGAGACCCCATGGATCTCCCTCAAGGACCCCTGGGGTCCCCGGACCCCACTTTGGGAACCACTGTCCTATACGACGAGTTTGGCAGCGGTAACGTCATCTCGCCATCAGTTGATGCTTCATATCCATATGAGTCAAACAATCAGTTGATGCTTCATATCCATATGAGTCAAACCATCAGTTGATGCTTCATATCCATATGAGTCAAACCATCAGTTGATGCTTCATATCCATATGAGTCAAACCATCAGTTGATGCTTCATATCCATATGAGTCAAACAATCAGTTGATGCTTCATATCCATATGAGTCAAACCATCAGTTGATGCTTCATATCCATATGAGTCAAACCATCAGTTGATGCTTCATATCCATATGAGTCAAACCATCAGTTGATGCTTCATCTCCATATGAGTCAAACCATCAGTTGATGCTTCATATCCATATGAGTCAAACCGCCGGCCTAATTTATTATATGCCTGCAGGACATTATTAAACACTTCCATGGGAATTCAGAATGGGGGGAGAAAACGTTACTCAGGTAGGATAGGTAAAATGTCAAACGTCAGTAGGCCAATACTCTATTGACAGCTGCAGTGACAGTTACCTCAGTTCAGCACCATGGACAGCACTTTAGTTACCGGTGCTTCAAATAATACGGACAGCAGCTGCCGTTACTTCAGAACCATGGACAGCAGTGAATACAACTCCACTATACAGTATGTCAGAGGCAAATGTTGTACTTTTTACAAACACTATTATTAGATAATAGTAGACAGCTTAATTACTCCATTCTACTTTGTATCAATGCTGTTGCTGATGCGACATGCGGTGAATTTGCATATTTTGAGAACCTTTTTTAAACATCTGAGGAATTTCACCATGGTACTATAAGTATGTTTTGATGCCAATACTTTTGTACTTCTTGAATATAGGCCTTTTGCTTCTATAAGGTATTTTTATATTATGGTATTGCTACTTTTACTTAAGTAAAGTAATCTGAATACTTCCACCGCTGATGTGCATAGGCACGCACGCAAGCACGCAGTGCTTCAGTTATGATCTTCCCGTAATATGTTATTAGCAGAGCCATTATTATAACATGACCTTCCCTAATCCTTAATCCTATTAATGAGAATGCACAAAATGAGACGATATGATCATCGGGGGGTGGAGGGAGGGTGGAGGAGGTGTTCAATTGAAGTATTATTCCACAAGGATCAGGAAAGAGGACAACTGTACTCAACTCAACTCAGGTGACTTTCATTTTGTACTGTATGTATAATGATTTCTAATGGGATGATCCAACGATACCGATGTTTAAATAACAATTTAGCCGATACTTGATACCCTTTCCCATTTTTTTATGTTATGATTTCCCTTTGTTCTAGACACAACGTCTCGGCCGAAACATTGTGTCTAGAATGTCGTTGTTTTAAATATCAATAAACACTGTGCGGAATTCTCCTTTCCTGTATATGCATCTATACCTCTTGTCCAGCACCAGCGAGGGACTGGGTGTGCGCAAGCCACCTGTTTTTAAACATGATTTCCCTTTGTGCCAGGGAAACTAATTCATCTTCATTATAAGAAATGACTGTTCAGAATCTACAGCTTGGTGGGCTGCAGGTAACCAATGCAACATCGATGCTCATCAACAACAGACAAATATAGGCTACTGCTCAGTTTTCTCTGCTTGCTGGTGGTTTTTGGGCAAAAACAAGCCACATTCAACTGCCCATAACTCTACAAGACTGCGTCTTTCAAAGCGATCTAAGACTAATATTCTATGACTTTTGCCCATACCCGAGGCGGATTTGTCAAAAGGGCCTTTCTGTGTGGAGTTGGCATGTTCACCCCGTATCCTCTAGTCTAGGGTACCCTCACAACATGCTCCCCCTGGCCAGCTAGGACGCCTGATGGAGGGGAAAGGAACTGGTCGGAATAATGTGTTCCACACTACGTCTGGTCGGGGAAACTCTCCCCTGTCAGGTGAAAAGAAGCAGCTTGGACTCTTCATGCATAGAAGGAAGCATGAGGTCAAGTCACATTTTTATTTTTTAAGTAAAAAAGTGGGTGAAATTCGTTTTTGTGCATATAGTTCCCGTCGTTATTTTTCCTAGAAAACAAAGAAAGGGAAGAAGAGAGTGGAAGGGGTGGGGGGGGCTAGGAGATCAAGGCAGGAAAGAAAATGTAGAATCTCATTCCAGTCACACAAACCGCACACTCATAGCGTCTCTCTTTTACAAACGGCACAGCCGTAGGGTCTCCCTCTTATCTTATCTACAGTACAAGTAAGTAACGAGTTAAAGTCCTGTTGTTTCCAGAGCACAACCAGTCAGGCTTCAAAGCAGCTTCTTCACGCACCCTTGATTGCACTCTTTGCTGGAACAAGAAGCACTCGGCTGAGCTTTTGAGCTGCTCTTCCTTTTCTTCGCTACCCTCAGCAATGATGTTATCTCCGAGTCTGCTCTCCCAAGGCTCGCCTCCTTCCTACATATACAGCAGCAGACTGCAGCTATCAGGCCTCCTTCCTACATATACAGCAGCAGACTGCAGCTATCGGATATCATGTGGAGGAGAGAGTGTCTTTCCACGCCACGATGTGTCCTTACGGGAGACCGCCAGTTATGCATGTGCCCTCTCTCTTTTTCTCCTTTTCTCTCCCTTTCCCCCCTCCTTTCAGATCTGTCATCACCTCTCATTTTACCCTTGGTTTCCCATGCAGAGGACAAACAGCTGCACTGTTCCTTTAACATGAAGGGTGAGGCTCTCTCTCTCTCTCTCCTCTCTCCTCTCTCTCTCTCTCTCTCTCTCTCTCTCTCTCTCTCTCTCTCTCTCTCTCTCTCTCTCTCTCTCTCTCTCTCTCTCTCTCTCTCTCTCTCTCTCTCTCTCTCTCTCTCTCTCTCTCTCTCTCTCTCCCTCCCTCCCCTACAAAGGATATAGCATATTATCCACAATTATTACCAGCTGCCATGGTGGCTGTTGTTTTTCCATGTAAAACCTACCACGCAACCCCTCCGCTGCTGACAATGACATCACAGCGTCCTTCTCAGCGACTGGTGAAAGCCAGTGAAGCCACACCGGCACTGTGCAATTGATCATGATGGTGGCCATTTTGCTCTTATGTCATACTGAAGGGGTTGGGGTACAAAGTGCATATTCCCAGTGGTGTAAAGTAACTAAGTACATTTAAGTACTGTAACATTTTGAGTTGTCTTTACATTACTGGAGTATTTCCAGTTTTCAGTATACTTTTACATCTCAGACGCAAACTACTACTATTACTTTAATTATTTGAAAGCTTAGTTAGCTTAGTTACTTTGTAGATTTTGATTATTATTACAAAACATACCACTTCAACCCTACATATGGACCATTTGAAAATAGTGGATCTACAAGCTCACAATGCATCACATTCTGCTATTTTCAAAATATTTGTATACATTTTGTACATTTGAAAACTTGTGAAATGGGAAATTCTGCATAATGAGTACTTTTACTTTTGGTACTTTATGTACATTTTGATGCCAATACTTTTACTCAAATATTTTTTTAATTCCAGACTTCTAGTAGTTATTTACTGCAGTAGCCTATTGATACTTTAACTTTTTTACTTAAGTAGAACCTTTGAGTACTTTTTTCCACCACTGCATATTTATTTTCCGTGAGACCTGAGTCGTACTGTGATCCTGTGGGACATGCACTTTAGAGCTCTGGCCCTCATCCAAGTTGTACGCAATAACAATCCTCGGTGTCAGTTTAACTCAGAAGAGCGTCCAAATGGTCCTATTTGGTTCTATACTTAACCCACTCCGAGTTGAATTAGCACTGAGGATGTTTACGTTGTACTGACGTCACTAGTCCATACAGTATACTACTATAGTAGACCCCACTGTGGTCTGTGTGCTCTGCCCCGTAAAACATGCAACCCAAAATGCTACAACAATTGCTATTTTCTGATGTCCAAATGTCTGTTAATGTCCACTTAAAGTGACTGTACAACATATCATTTATTTCCGACACTATTATTGGTCCAACAGTCATTAGACCGACAACGTATACTTCAAACCCTAACCTAACCATAACTGCAAGCACGGGAGCAGCACATGTTCGAGCACTAGTCTGACCGTTGTTCACGCATGTCGGACTAATGCTCCGTTGGAATTACCATCGGATCTCCTCTATAGTTTATATTTTGGTATGATAAGTCTTCCAATTCAGTAGCTTAATGCCAGTTACTGCCAGTTGTGACCATACCATTAACATCCTATATAAGGCAAAATGTTTCAAATGTCATTATGCGTTAAGTAGTGTGACGTGTTAAACTAGGGGATTTTCATGATTCTGAATCCATTCCAAGCATTCGTTTTGCACGATAAACACTCCTTGGGCTAAAAACGTCCATAGCCGTCATCACAAAATGTGATAAGGTCATCACACATTTGTGATGGGCACATTTGGGCAAGTGGCTATGGCCGAATGAATGTACTCTACTGCTGCAACATATCGCTGCAATCACAATTATAAAGGTCAATAAGTCATGATAAATGTTCTGCACTTATTCCTCTTTTGTTATAGTTATAGATCCCCAATTAGTGACTGACATTGATCAACTCTCAACGTAGGCCAATAATCTTTCATCTCCCCCCTCTTTTTTATAATTACTTGCGCGAGCAGAGGGGCGCAAGCACTGCGTACTGTATGTCGTAATTTGATGTGTGATGATGTATGATGATAAGAGCACCCCTTACTTCACAAAGGTGTGATTGTTTTTAATTAAAATTTGTCTTAATCTTGTTATGTAGATTTTCTATATTTTTGAGGGGCGCCCTAATATATCCAGCTTTGAGGGTCTGTGTAAACACAAATATTGAAGACAAATTGTGTGTAAACACAAACATTGAAGAAAAAAGTGAGTACGCAAATTGTGACTGGCCAGAATGAGATGACGTATGATAAGAGCGCCCCTCACTTCTCACGGGTGTGATTTTTTTTATATTGCCTACTTTACTGCCTGATCGTAATGAAAATATGATAAAAAGTTTCAAAAGAATACAAAAGATAAAGAAGAAGGTCCAAGGCACTCTGTTCCAGTGAAGTTAAAATGGCATGGCAAAGATCATAAAAAAAACACATTCATTACATTTTCATTGTAAATGCACAGTATGTTAAGTGTTACACAGTCAGCATACTAAAGAGGTGATACTGTACTGTTCTCTACACCTACATGTGTTCCTAACGTGCCATCAACACATTCATGCATATTTGTCGTCAACAAACAATGTGGCGCCGGTGAGTGGTGCGAAACAGTGGGGATCATGCGGCGCATTGCTCAGAATATCCCTCCCGCACTGCATATTGCATGATAAGGACTCAGCAAATCAAATAAATCAGATGTGAATTAGACTGTCAGGATACTATCAACATATTAAATATTCATGCCAAAGACTACCAACGGAGAGACAATAAACACAGAAGCGAGGTTATGGACATAGAGAGAGGCTGTTTGCTCTCGAAGTAAACAAGGGAAGTTCTTTCCATTATGCGCCTGTATATGGCGTAATGAGATCAACAGGGTTGCACACCACCCAAAGGTAAACATTTGCCATTACAGACCTGGCACAATTAGCATTATACACACACCAGGGCACTATACATCGGGAAGATTACAAAATGTTTTGCTATTTGCAACATTGAGACACTAAAGAGAAGCTATTTGCAGTGTAGTGGAAACTGAGAAAGAAAAACGAGGGAAAGCTTTAAATTTGAAGAGATTAAGGTGAAGGGAGGGAGAGAAAGCAAACAACCAGATGTTTATAGCCTACTTTATGTTGGTTACTTATTCGTTTTTAACATACTGTATAATGTGTGGTTATTTATGTAGACTGTTTGCTTGACAACAAATTCTGTTAATTACTGTAGATGTTGGTTGGACAGAGGCTATGTGTATCTGTTATACTAGTTATTTTGTAGCAATTATTGATTTTCTTTGCACTCTACTTAAGTGACTGTTTACCCTGTTGTTTGGGTTCATGCCATACACACTGATCTTGTAGTTAAAAATAATAAATAAATATAAACATTTAATAAAATATGAAGATACAAGATTTCTGCAGGAAAACAATATGTGTTAAATGTGAAGCAGGATGAAGAATTCATAAAAATAAGGGATGGGGAGAGGACGGCAGAAACAGGGAGAAAATGGAGAAAGAAAGTGAGGGAGAAATAATGAGGGTTAAGAATACAAGAGGTTAGGGGTTCACGAGTCGCATGCAGGAGCTCTCTGGGGCTGTCTGCTAAACTCTAATGTAGAGGGAGACCGCAACGCCGTAATGTGCTGAGTTTATGCAAGAATAAGTTAGAGAGAAAGTGCGTGCGTGCGTGCGTGTGTGCGTGCGTGCGTGCGTGCGTGCACACAGGCACAAACACGAACGTCTGTTGCTTGCACCTGGCATTGTCTTCAGTGTCATCATGCCCATGCAAGCGCGCACAGTGTGTACACAAACACACCGGCGTGCCGGAGTGTGTGCGTGTGCCAACGGCAGAGAGCGCTCCGTCACACCTGAGCGGCCCTCGCAGGCAGCCAGCTGACATGTCGCAGCATATACAGCCATCATCATGTTGCATGCTGCCCATCACAACGAGACAGCACACCTGATGTGACACTAGCAGTACTGGAAAGTACATTTACCCAATTTTCTTTTTAGGTATTTCTACTTTTCTGGAGAATTTCCAATTTGCAGCAGGTTTACTGTTCTCTATTTCCGAGGCAAATCTTGTACGCTTTTACTCCACTACAAATACTACTGTCAGATCTATACAAGCTCAAAGCTTGAGCTTGTCGAATTTTGATACTTGTGTGACAATGCAGTATGATGGTGTGGAGCATTACAAAATAAATAAATACAATAATTCAAAAATTATATATATATATATATATATATATATATAATTTATATATATATATATATAAATAAATCGGGAGATACAAGGATTCTGCTAGACAGCGGTGATATATCGGATATTAAAATTGCTGTAGTGACAGTTACTTCAGGACAGCAGCCTCAGACATCACTGCTCAGGGTCTCTCTCTCTCTCTCTCTCTCTGAGAGAGATTTATACCTTGTCATCCTATATAAAATTGCCTATAGAGTGTGGGTCAACCGCAGACGTCGCAAACGAAACATCCGGACTTGCGAGGCACAGCTTCTCTTCAATCCGCACCATACTTGGCACAAAAACACTGTGCAGGGGTATGTCGTATGCCACGACACAAGGGGCCACGTCAGGGGCCACGTCAGGGACCATGTTCAGGGGCCACGTTAGGGGCCCACGGGCATACTGTTGCTCCAATCTAGAGGGCAGCACGGGTCCATCCAGTACCGAATACCCGAGAGCCGAACCGAGAATCGAGCAGGTTCGGGCCCAAAATATTCACTTGTCCCTCGGGCAGGGTACGATCCATTCCAAATTGCCACGGGTCTCGGTCGGATCGTCTGAAATGCAGTTAGGCGAAATTACCCGTGAGGAACCGAGCTTTATATATAAAAAATAAGTTTCAAACATAGACATGCGTTCTTTCTAATTATTACATTATTTCTAACACACACACACAACTGGCTATATTAATGCAATCATGGCGACCCCCTTGAGCGAGCGAGGTGACCGTGAACCGCAAAGCAACAAGCAATGTGGGACTAATCTCGCGTCACCAGGCTTTCCACCTCAGAGGAAAAAAGTTTTCAGTTTTGTTGTGATTGTCAACAACTCTGGTAAGAATGTTGGCGCACTGACATGCACTAATATTAGCCTATGCAAGTTTGCATCCCTCCGCTGCGCTGTCTCGAGAGGCGGGGTGCAGTCGCTCATAGAGAGCAGTCTCATGTCATGTTAAAGCATATAATATTTCAGAGAACACACTATGGGTCCAGATCTATATCGGATCGGCGCCGTTTTGGTCGGACCGGATCCAAAACCGTCGGGGGCCATTTCGGACCGGGTGCGGACAATTACAATGTTTCTCGGATCCGTAGCGGTTCGGTTCAGATCCAATTTTCGGACCGGATCCAATTTTATGGACCCGTGCTGCCCTCTACTCCAATCCACACACGCTTGCCACAAACACTGTTCGTGGGTCTGCCATGAAAATAGTCAGATCATAAAACATCATTGAACACATATGGGGCACCACAGCAGTGTTTAACATTAACTATTAAGCCCAACACACACCGTCTGTGAAGCGGGTGCGCAGCGACGCGGCACCGGCGTTGCTGCGCGGCAACGCCTGGAAAATAGAACAGTGGCGTATCGGAGCGTCAGGCGAGGTGTGAACGCGCGCCAGCGCGCGTCGGACGCCGCCGGTGTGGGATAGGTTCATTGAAAATAACGGAGGCGGCTGTTTTGACGGGCGGCATTCGAAGGTGTGTGCAGCGCTATACTCTGATCAGCGCGATATAATGTAGGATTGGATTTGAAGGCTGCGTGGCGGCCTGAAAATCAAGTACTACTATACATTACTATCAAATTCTACTATACTGGGGACATTTTAACCCTCACAAGTATAGTGATACAAGTACACACACACACACACACACACACACACACACACAGAGGCAAATATGGACCCTCTCCAACACAGGAATGCACAAACGCTGCACCACTACTCATGCGTAAGCTTAGAAGTCACACGTACAAGCCATACATAAAACATGCAAGGTTTGAGTTTCTGGTGAGGGCTCAGTGGTCCACCTGAGTGCAATGATGAATTCATATACTGTATATTAAGTTTCCCTCTGTACCATTCCGCCACACACACACGCACGCACGCACGCACACACGCACGCGTCTTGGTTGTGTGTTGACATTTATATGAAGCATTAAAGACTTGTTCCTCCTCCAGCTGGCCTCATCTGCAGACTCAGTGGGGATGAGGTGTCTCATATCAATCCCTGGACCTCTTACACGCACGCACACGCACACACACACACACACACACACACACACACACACACACGTCAGAACCTGTCCTTCTTCGATGTCTCCCTTTTGACTGATACCTGTCCATTCAAACTATAAACGGGCCTGCCCGAAAGCACCCGCTTCGAATGTGATCAACCGATAATCTTACTTATCAAGACGATCTTATCGACCTACTGCATGTAGTCTTGGACGGCGATTAGGAAACACGGAAGTGACTGCGCTGCTCTGTGCTTGTGGTTATGCTTAGGTTAGGGTATGAGGAGGCTTGTCGTTCTCAGTAGGCTCCCAGCATGTGCAGTACGCCGATAAGATCGTCTTGATAAGTAAGCTACTGGTGATTATCGCTTGATTTTCACGGCTACCCCAAAGTTATTAGTGCCGCCGTGGCCCTGCCTGGGCCCTCATCAAACCCTGTACACTCAATACACTGCCCCTGCTGCCACCCTTACATCTCCATTATGGAGCTGACCTGTTCTGACATTCCATAATTATGTTGATCTGACCTCATCAACCCTGTACACTCAAGATACTGCCTCCGCTGCCACCCTTAGATCTCCATATATGGAGCTGACCTGTTCTGACATTCCATAATTATGTTGATCTGACCTCATCAAACCCTGTACACTCAAGACACACTCCATTATGGCCAGTACAGAATTCATTCCATATGTTGATCTGGCCACCCATTGCAAAAGCGCCAGCGCTCGCCCAGCAGTCTGCTGTCACCCATGACATGCACGCGACCTCGCCCTGTATAAGTAACAGCGTCTCCGCCATTATGACAGCTGCCAATTATAGCAGAGACACCACAATACTTTTCCAGCCTTTGCCACGCACGCACGCATGCACACACACACACACACACGCACGCACACACACACACATGGTTATCAGACACACACACACACACACACACACACACACACACGCTACAGTTCTGTGCTATTTCAGCATACAATTTGATTGGAAGTGAGATTTATTTTTTGCCACAGTACGAATGATGTCAGGAAGCAGAATCAGGAGGATCTAAACTCTGGGTTTAAAGCTGCCTGCTTGTCAGTATGGTGTTATATTGTACACACGGTGCCATATACAGATCTCATTTAACCAGGCTACATTTCCATGGCAACTATTCTGTAATGCTGCACTCCAAGCCTAAATGGTGCTTATAGAGGTTTATACTGCAGCGTCTTTATCCAAGGTGCTTTATAATGTGCCACCGTTGACAGAAAATGTTCGTCAACTATCTTTTTCCGCTGACAAAAACTAAATAAAAACTAAGCTATCATGACTAAATAAATATACTGACAAGTCTTCATCAGGGCATACCTGCCCTGATGAAGACTCCTGTGAGTCGAAACATGTTGGCTGTTTTTAACTTTTCTAAATAAAGTACCTTGATTTTTATCCACCCTCTCCTCATTTCTACCTTTTTGAGTATTTTTTTTCTTCTAGAGATTAATTTATGTTTGGTTGCGCACAGACGGGTGTTGCGCTCTGAAAATAGCAGATCTATAAGCCCACAGTATAAGTGTACTGTAGAGACCACGATTACTGCATGGCACGTGGGAGAGCACGCAAACTCCACACAGAAAGGCCCTTTCTTTCTCATCGATATTACATAAAATAAATGTTTAAACAAAATGTAAAAATGTCCACCATGACTTCACCCTGGCCTAGACGCGTACCATGCAAGACCGGTCACTGTCGCATTAGCAAACTCACACTTTGCCACACTGCAGGTCGGCGGTTCAATTTGCTTCTGCCAAGCAGTCAAACATTGCATTCAGATGTGGAATACGAGCTCCTCATGTATCACTGAACACCACATCATCATCACCCACCCACCCAGGCATGACATAGCAGGAAAACAACCCCCAGGGTGTGATGCACGGAGAAATGTCCGTCAGTGGCACCTGCCAATAACATTTCAAAAGGTCTAGTTCAGTCACACATTTTTTGCACTTCCCACCAATGCAGGCATTGGATAACAGTCAAGTTTTGTTGATAGCATTAACCTTTCTGAAATCTGTGCAAAAAACACATCAGCCTTTAATACCTGCCAACAGACACGGAGAGGCCCGGCTAGAGGGTGCTTCCCTCTCTCTTTACTTGAGTAAAAGTAGACCTATCAATACTGCAAAAAAGAGACCGACCGATAATCGGTGCGCCGATATATCGGCCGCCGATATGACCATATATGGGCCTGACCGATTGGATCGTATCGGTGAAAATTTCTCCGATAGGCCGATACATGCTGCGTCTGGCTAAACCTAGCCCCTCTCGGAACCCTACATAAAGCTTTTCTGACATTTTGATGAGTTTTATGTAGGGTCCCTGTTCATGACTATATTTTCGTATGGGAATTCTGGAACACGGACGTAAACATGCTCTCTAAGATCCTATCTGCGGCGTGTGACGGCCTTTTTTTGCTTGAGTTATTCTGAATTCGGGAACTTTAAGTACCTATACATCCCGTTTGACCGATTTGGTCGCTTTATTTCTTCTTGTTTGTTTACCGTTTATTGTACCGCCTCCCGGTGTGCGGTTGGCTTGTGCGGCTACGTCCCTGCCTCTGATCTGCTCTGTCATAGCTATAGCGCCACTAGCTAGCCAGATAGGCGGTACAATGAGGTGTCAATAAACAAGGAAGGAAGAGAAGAATCAAAGCGACCAAATCGGTCAAACAAAGATTAAAAATACTTAACGGCTTCCGCGCCACAGGAGATATTCGCAGCGGCATGTATGGGTACTTATACTTCACATATTCAGAAACCCTCACACGAAAGAATGTCGTCAAAGAGCGCAGACAGGCCATAAACACGTTGTTTATGTTTTAGTATGGCTGCGTACCAGGTGGCAGGATACTGATGCAACAGGACCCAATGCACTGGGTCTAACAAATGTCAGAAACTTCAGTAGCATTGGGTTCTGCTTGGAGGGCTAGGCTAAACCTAGTGTAATGATTTATTTTCTCCAGCAGAGTGTACCGAGGTGTCTCCGTCTCGTGTGTGTGCGTGCTGTGTGTGTGTAGAAGAGAGAGAGAGCACTGCGCTTTACTCCGTGCTGACAGAAAACAGCCACAACACGTTAAAAGTACTTAGTTTGTTGTACTTACTGGAAAAGAAGGAGGAGCAGCCACGCATATCCATGATAAGTTCTGGGATAGAAAATTGCACTAAATACTGTTATTCATGACGGTAGCAGCTGCAGCCTCTGCTAGCTAACTAGCAAGCTAACTGCAAGCTAACTAGCTATCCAAATGCTAACCAAAACAAACTGTTGAGCAGGGTTGCCACATTTCTTGTGAGAGAAACAAGCAACCAGGTCTATAAAAATGTTAATAGGCCAAATCAAAGTCAGAAATTCAGAAAAAAATCAGCAACTATAGGGCTGACTGTCAAACTTTGTTGGCCAATGTTGTTTTAGAGCAGTGGAAGGACTACCAATATTTTAAAGCAACTTTACAGATAAACAAGTCCATATAATGATTATAATGATCAGACTTGGCAATATATTATATATAATTATACTCCAAGAGCATACAAATGGATCCAAATAGACCGTGATTTTCAGAGTTAAATTAACACTGATGATAGTGTACTCCCAGAGAATGGTATCAAATGGGGTTCTGTGGCCTAATGCATACTATAGGCTACTAGTGTGTAAACTGTGTTGTATATGCTATAGGCCCCTCTTATTTATCTGCTACAGTATTTATTTACTCTTTGAGTGAGAAGTAAAAAAAGATTATAAGCCTTGAAAAGTCATTGGTTTAAGAAAACAGGGCTGTCTGTACTACTGTCACTTTGTACCTTTTGCATAATCATATCGGTGCAAAATCTTTGCACAATCCTCACAGAAAAGGCGTGTTTTTATTCCAGTTTAAAAAAAATCACTATATCGGTTGCATATCGGTTATCGGTGATTGTTACCCTCTATCGTATCGGTTATCGGATCGGTCACAAAATTCCATATCGGTCTAGTTTGTTGAGTTCTATGTAAAAGTCCAGAATTCAACTTGAGTAAAAGTATGAAAGTATATGTATCAAAATGTATTTAAAGTAGGCTACCAAAAGTAGAAGGTACATTCATTATGCAGAATGTACCATTTCACAAGTTTTCAAATGTATAAAATGTATACAAAAATCTTTTGAAAATAGCAGATCTACAAGTTCACAAATCACAATGTGTCGCAGTGTGAGCTTGTATTATCGTCTATTTTTAAATGGCCGGAATGTATACAGGGCTAATGTATGTTTTGTAATAATTATTGATAAATCTACAAACTATAACTATTAACTAAAGTTTTCAAATAATTGTAGAAGAAAATTGGAATACTACGTAAAAGATGTATCAAAACTGTACTTTAAATATAACAAAACCTGGGACGTATCCTCAGTGATGTATCCTGAGGTCAACGGGGTTTCGGGTCTCGCAACATCATACCCCTCACTCAGGCGACCCAGCCGGGAGTGATCAAGTCCCGACTTACGTCCCAGTAGCTACCCTCAATCAGTCCCATTAGGGAAAAACCAGGGGCACACAATCCGTTGGAACTACTCCAGAACTACTCTGCCAGGGCTTGGAGGTACACTTCTGGCACATGGAGGGACTAGGCTCTGTGGGTTGTCTCCTGGCCGGGCCCCTCCTACGTCTCACCAGGTCCACTCCTGCTCTCACCAGAGCGTGGACCTGTGCGTTGCACCAGAGTCCCAGCACCAGACAGTTCATTCAGGAGTGGTGGGCAATGGTTCCGCAGGGTCATGGTACTGCGGTTCTGCTTGCTGCTTGCATGGCCCTCCTAAAGGCCTCACCGAGGGTTGTTGGGCTTCCTCCTCACGGAGGACACAGGCTGGGGCGCTAACCCATACTGCTCACCCGGTTGCCGTCTACATTCCGGCTGTCACCCGTCTCTCCGGTGGTCACCAGACTATACCTGGTTGTCACATAGTCTAACCATTCCTATGAGTCACTATAAATAGAAGAACTATAACAAAAAACATTGCATGGATGCACCTGGGACGTACTTAAATACAGTACCTAGTAAATGTACTTAGTTACTTTACACCACAGCCACCCACATATGCTTTCCTATGATCAGGTGGTATAGGAATGTCTCACACAGTCTGAGAACCCTTACATCTACAGCATGTCATGCTGCGTGAGGATAGAGATCAGAGGGGTGAGACAAAATGGGAATTGAACAACACCAAATCCTCCCACTGAGAGTGTCTGAGAGATAACCCAACTGACAGTCTGGTTCTGAGGTACTTGGAATTCTTCAGTCTCTCTGTAAGAATTGTCTGTTCGGTTGGAAAATCAAAATCGTACCTTAAATATAGCCTCCGATGTCAGACTGTGTGTGTGGAAAGCAAGACACCTTTTGAAAACAGAATGATAAGGTGTCCGTGAGTTTATATGACAAACACTGCATCTTCTTTATTCTCTCAAGTGCTCCTTGAGATGGTATACATCATACTGTATTTTTATGCTTTATTTCGGATAGGTCAGCGTAGCGAGACAGGAAAGCAAGGGTCGAGAGAGAATGGAGACACGTGCGAAAAAAGACAAGCGAGACTGGGTCTGTCTGGTGCTCACAAAGAGCATAATATTCTTTGCATTCTAACTGACTAAGTCACGAGGCACCCCACAGAATAAACCACTTAAACCCTATAGTATACTTAGCTGACTATAGACGCCTATACACTCGAGGTCTATACGCCAAAGCTCTTTGCAGAAAATCAAGATGCTGATCTAAATTATTTGTAATATGAAGCAAAGCTAAGCAACGTAAAGTACAATCAAAACCCAAACAAAACAAGATTGAATTACATATTGTATCGTCTCTGTCGAGTGGAAACCTCACATCTCCAAAACTGTTACTTTTCAGGATTCAAAAGTAGCTGATCTACAAGCAACACGTGCCACATTTAGAGCTTGCAGATCTGCTACTTTTTTTTAATATATATATAATTTTTATCACACAATTTTGCAACCCACTTTTTTCACCCAGTGTCAATCTAATGTAATCCTGGGCGCTACACTTCCTCTGCCAACCGGGGGGGCACGCTTCCTTCAATGCATGAGGAGTCCAAGCTGCTTATTTTCACCTGACAGGAGGGAGTTTCACCAGCCGGACGTAGCGCGTGGAAGGAACACGTTATTCTGACCAGTTCCTTTCCCCTCCATCAGGCGCCCCGGCTGGCCAGGGGGAGGTAGTTTTAGAGACCAGGATTACTGCATGTTTTTTGTGAGGGTACCTACCTACCCTAGGGGACACGGGGAGAACATGCAAACTCCACACAGAAAGGCCCTTTCGCCAACCTCGCCTCGGGTATCGGCACTGATGACGTGGAGGAGAGAACACGTCCCCAGCGGGAATCGAACCCGGGACCTTCTAGCTATGTGGCGACAGCACTACCGACTGTGCCACCGTGCCCCTAGTTCTGCTACTTTTGAAGCTTTTGTGTGACGCGGTAGAATGATCAAGTCGGGCATCGTTAATTTAAGACAAAAATAACACAAAAGGTTAAAGTATGGATGGAGATAAGAGGTTTCTGCCCGAACATGCAGCAACAGCATTCTCTCGAATCTTTGTTCCTGGAACGTCGTGCCTCACAGCATTGGCTCATGTACTTGTACAACTACAAAGTTCCTAGACTATCTGTAAACGTGAACAAATACTGAGCCACTGATATTGATTGATTGTATTAACAGTTTGTCGACGAGTAAGCACAGTTCGGGGAAAGCACAGTTCAATAGGACAAGAGGAAAAACTCAGAAAAGCACTACGACTTGTTTACATTGGGGTCCTCCATTTTCAACAACAACAACACACCCCTCTCCCCTTTCTTCTAGTTGCCAAATCTGCTTCAGGGACCAGTTCATATAATTTTCTTTTAGAAATGCAGATTAACCCCTGACATAATCACCCACTTTCAGTAGCACTAAGGGCAGAAAATCTCTCTGGGCCTTGCCTGTGGAAATAAAAAGCTTTTTATGACTCTGGCCATATAACCTCTGCCCACACACTGCACGCAATGCAAAAAAAATGTTTTTGGGTCTTTTTCATCAAATCTACGCAGAAGAGGAGAGCTTTCAGCAATATCAAAACAAGTACTTTGCTCTCAAAGAGCACTTACGGGCGGCTGCTATTCGAAACTGGCCCCTGTAAAAAGGTTAAAGTCACCCCCACCTCGTATATTATACATGTACTATACTGTACATGTTTTCCCTTTTTTCTAACCGTGATATGATGATTTCTTTTTTGCATAGAGTACACTTCTGCTTTTGTGTATATTTGTATCTCTTAAAATGTTCTGATGAATTGAAAATGGATGACCCTTATGTAAACAAGTCTTAGTGATTTTTCTGTTTTATCCTCTTAGCAGTTTTTGTATTGACTTGTATACTTTCCTTGAATTGTACCCATTCTGAAAACAGTTAATAAAATGGTTCTCCTTAAATGGGTATACATCCCTCCCCTCCTATGCATTTGTAAAAAAGGAGAAAGATTTCTTCGACCAATGGACTTTTTTAAACATCATCCCCACTTTCAATTGCTCTAATTCTAGTATATTCCTTTCCTCCTCTACAGTAAAGCTACTATTAATTAAGTTCCACCAAAATGCCCTGAAACTCTTGGATCCACTGGAGCCTGAACTACCTCCGGAAGCTTGGCAGAGGCAGCTGGCCCCTCAACAAGCCCGCTTAGCATTTCTGCTTCAGCGTTGGACCAACCCAAAACGTGCATGCCAAATTAACTAAAACCTGCCTTTGTAAAACTGTTGCAATATGCACAGGGCTTGACCCACATCCCAGTATGTGTTCACAATCTTGTAACTGTACTTATAATCATTCCTATAGGCTGTCTAATCATAATAGACAATGTGTTTGCGTATGTACTTTTTCTCCCTATCGTACATTGTGTACATGGAGCCGACAGTTTGTATACAGCCATCTGTCTATTCCTGTTCACGGCCTGTCTTGCTTGCCTCATGTATCTGTCATGCATCACAGAGCAGCCGGTCAACATAATGTGGTTTGTGCAAAGCTATGGATTCTCTGTTATGCGTTTAATAAACTTCAGAACATGTCATGTGACATTGCTGTGCTGTCATCTTTGCTCTCCGAGCGCCACACTTGCTTGCGGGAGGGTAATTCAATGGAAACAACAAACAGTCATCACCTCCGACTGGAGCATTATTAAATCACAACATAAACTGTGTTAACCCCATATATATGCTTCATTGACTGGGGTTCCCCAGGGGTGTATACTTGGTCCCCTGCCTTTTTTCCTCCCTCGACACCAAATGTTTGCTGGAAAATAGCAGATGACAAGCTCACACTGCATCGCAACGCAACAGTGGTGGAAAAAATTACTTGCATTTTGTACTTGATTAAAGGTATCTGAAAATCTGAAATACTCGATCTGTTACAAGTAAAAGTCTGGAATTCAAAATGTCTCATTTCACGTTTTCAAATGTAGCCTATAAAAATATTTTGAAAATAGTAGATCTTAAAGCTCACAATGCGTCGCATAGGGACCCATTGTGAGCTTGTAGATCGGCTATTTTCAAATGGCTGAAATGTATATAGAGCTGAAGTGGTTAATGTATGTTTTGTAATAATTATCCAAATAAAATAAAAAGTAACTATAGTAACTAAGGTTGTCAAATAATTGTAGTGGAGTAAAAGTACAATATTTGTATTGGTAATTGGAAATAGCTCAAAATTGTACTTTTGAGCGGAAACCCCTTTTGGTGTTAGCATTATGTTATGCTTTAGCTATTAAAAAATGGCAGATCTACAAGCTCATATAGCGCGCCACCGAGTGGCGCGCTACGAGCTTGTAGGTCTGCTATTTTTGAAAAATCGAAGAACGACTGACATAGAAACATAGCTTTTTCAGAAAACTGTCAGGATGTAGAAGACATTTTAATCTCATCTCAAGTCAAAATGGGTTATGTACAGTACTTAGTTACTTTCCACCACTGATTATTCAGTCCAACATTGTCACGGTATTGTGCTTTGTTGCTTTTTCTCTAGCATATGGGTATCTATCACATATGAGTATATCAATCAGATTGGCAGCCCGAACCTATAAGGGCTTGTGTTCTCTGTCTTGGTCAGATAACTACATGACCTGTATGTCTGTGAAGTGTGATATCAAACAATAAACTTCAAACTTAGAAATAGACTCTGACTCCATGTGACTCAACATTATTCCAGAATTCCACTGCAATGAGTCGTGGCATCAGAAGAGGGCTCGTAACCTATATGTACACACCATCCTACACTACAGAGAACAAGGCTACTGCATAAGAAGATGAAAATATAAAGGCTTTGCCTTCGCTTCTAATCTCTGTTTGGGCCGGAGAGTGTGTAACACGGTATGCATCATAAAAGAGCTTTGTAATTAAACAATTATTTTGCTTTTATGGATGGAGTTGTTTAAACTTTAAAAGACGTAGTGAAATAAAATATATGTTTTTCACACTTAGAGCTTATCCGTGGTCATAATTATGGGCATACCTATAATATAGATTCCAAAACAATGGTATTTTTTGTATTTTTATATCAAAAGTCCTAAACCTTCGGTTGCAAAAATCCAATTTGAATTAGTCTACTGCTACTTCCTTTGAACAAGTGATGGCTTACCACGGCAGGTGATTTCATTCACCTGCTTGATGCTACACGTTCATCCAAACACAGCTGATTTTGAATACAGAACTACTCCATTGTTCCTTTTTTACCATCCATATTTTTCTTTATATGCTGCTCTCCAGTGGTGGAAAGCAACCAAGTACATTTACTTAAGTACTTAAGTTTTACTATACTTGAGTATTTCCAATTTCCAGTACTTTTACTTCTACTCCACTATACATCTCAGAGGCAAATATTGTACTTTTACTCCAATACAATTGTTGTTATTATGTATTCATCATACCCTCCCCCTCATTATCATACCAAAACAGGTGTTTGGCTAATACAACGCACGTAGCAACATATAGCAACAGAGGAGTGGGTGGGTGGTGCAGGGGGGGATCATGGGACAAAGTAAACACAGAGAGAAAGAGCACGCAGAAAAACAATCCATCGAGACTCACCACTACTGTAATAGATGGTTAAAAGATCAGTAGTTTCCATATTGCAGGGTGTTCAGGTTGGTAAAAAGGTTAATATGAGCGATCCTAAATTAATTCAGCAGTGGCACAGCTTTGATTTCCCCTGTAGCACTGACTGACAAGTAGCTAACTAGCTAGTAATTCAGACTTCCTGTGACTCACTGAATACTAGTATCAGAAGAGAGAGCAGTGTCAATAGATTTTATTTTGTAGTTCATACTGGCAAGTTCTTTCTTTCTCTATTGGCAAAGAAAAAACAAAACAAATCATTAATACATTAATTAATGCATTTGCCCAACACAGAGCAAAACTAGATAAAGTGCCCCTTGGGGCACAGGTCTCCACCAGGCCAGGTCAGGTTGTGGCCTCCTGGAGGCACTATAATAGGCCAATGTGAAAAGGGTGCCATTTGTTCTTATACCATTGATGGCAATTGGCTGATTTGAGGCATTTTGTTCCAAAAATGTGTTTTGCAAAAATCCACCTGTTTTGGCGCTATAACAGGCCAATGTGAAAAGGATATAATATTCCTCAGCCTAGGAGGAAAGTCTGTGAAAGATTTTACGTAAATTGCACTCTGCGTTCATGATTTGAAGATTTTTGTTTCAAAAGGGCCAATCCTGCAAACTTTGAAAGCCAATGTTAGCCAATTAGTATGGAATATGAAATATCAGACAGATCGATCTTGACCACTATATAGACTATAGAGATAGTGTGTAACAATTTGCGGGATTTTTGGACAGAATCTGGAGGAGTAATATCCAAAAATGTTTTTCGGCCTCCTGGTGGCGCTATAACAGGCCGTTTTGGAAAATTTGGGGCAGAGGTTCATTGTTGGCATCCAGGGAGTGTGTGTGCAAAATTTGGCATCGACCGGGTTAACGGTGCCGGAGATTAGCTGTTCACAGACGGACGGATGGATGGACACACGGACGGACGGACGGACGGACGGACGGAGTGCAAAACATACTCTCTCCCCATGCCTTTGGCCTGGTGGAGACAATGATTGGGCTCTTACTCTACTCTACATGTAACCAAATGAACCCATATAATCCATTTATGGTTACATTTCCAACTAAAATATGATGTATTATCTTTTTCCAAGTTTTGCTGTTGTAAATGTCCAGTGCAGTGCCATATATCAAACAATCTGTATGTCTTACTTCCTGGACTACTACATGTTGTCTCATGCAGTAAGACAGCCCTTCCCCCTATCCACAAGGAGGAGCAGTGCACCAAAGCATTATGGGAATTGTAGTCCAGTAAGGAAGTGAGCCCAGTGTCCATGACATCTTGGAGTCTTATACTTACCCACATAAAAACCCCAGGAAAGTGTTTCTTGTCTCCCAAACATCATTAAAATAAGATCTGGTTGCAAAATGGGTGAAGTGGCCCTTGAAGGCGGTTCTAGGGGGTCAACAGCAAATAGAACAGGTTCATTCCAATGTTATTTTAGCCCATTCATTTGAATTATCCGCAATACAATTATTGTGAGAAAGCTTCATTAAGAATAAGATGGTATATTGCCTCACACCTAATAACCACTCAACTATATTATCTGCCCGAACTAGCTTGCAAGCCTTGCATTATTTAGCTGAACAGCTTTAAGAAATGTACAGAAATAGGTTGCAGAAAGCAGATCATTAGCAGAAAAGCAAAAGTAAGAAATGACAAAAGCTCTTGAGGAAACACACAAGGAAGTCATAATGATGACTTCGTTAAAGGAGTCAAACTCAGAGAAAGCTATGGACGCAATGAAGATAACAAGGTTGAGCCGAAGGTCAGTCGGAAGAGGAGAGAGAGTTGTTGGAGTTGCCACCCACAGCAGTAGGCTATGTTGCAACTTGTACAGTCCAACAAATTCCATGAATAGTTTAGCAAAAGTTCTTCTTCAGCTTGATTTCTGTTAGGCCAAAAAAGAAAAAAGGCTTTTCAATTTACTCGCCCAATAACCTCCCCGCCTCTATTTTACATCAACATGCAATGCTGCACCACCCATTCCCCACATAAATAAAAGAACAGATCTAAAGGCTCACATGTAAGCTTGTAGATTGGCTACTTTCACAACAAATATTATTACTTGCACAAGCAGAGCGCGCAAGTAATATTTTCGCCCGGTAAAATAAAACAGCAAATTTGTGCCTGATTTGCTGGGACCAGATTACATACATTACCATATTTCTTACGTCATCATTGAGAGCTAGTCATACATATACTATATATATAATCTGTAAATTAAAATAGCAAATTGTGCCTGATTTGCTGGGACCAGAGTAAATGGTGTGTATATGTATGACTAGCTCTCAATGATGACGTAAGAAATATGGTCATGTATGTAATCTGGTCCCAGCAAATCAGGCACAAATTTGCTGTTTTATTTGCATACGCATCAAAAGTGGCGGGTTGGCTGGGACGGTTTTTGGCGCAAAGTAACCACAGTATACCGCTAATCAACTTACAAATTATATATATAGTATATGTATGACTAGTTCTCAATGATGACGTAAGAAATATGGTCATGTATGTAACCTGGTCCCAGCAAATCAGGCACAATTTGCTGTTTTATTTGCATACGCATCAAAAGTGGCGGGTTGGCTGGGACGGTTTTTGGCGCAAAGTAACCACAGTATACCGCTAATCAACTTACAAATGACATATAGTATATGTATGACTAGCTCTCAATGATGACGTAAGAAATATGGTCATGTATGTAATCTGGTCCCAGCAAATCAGGAACAATTTGCTGTTTTATTTGCATACGCATTGCATTTGCATTGCATACGTAGGTAGCTAATAGTTACACCTAATAATTAGACATTTCAAACGTTCCTTCACAGAGATACTGAGATTCCACAGTTTACAGCGGTCGAAAGTACTTGTGCGCTCTGCTTGCGCAATAGTTGGCCATTTATGGCCTACTAGTGTGCAACAAGCAAGTATGCACTCGACAGAGTGCAGTTCTAGTTGTTGCCTATTTTTTATATAATTTGAAAATGTCAGTTTTTATAGCACAATCAATGTAAAGCGATTTGGGTAAAGCGCTATATATATAAATGCACCATTTACCATTTGAAACACATCAAAATACATGTACATGAGCACATTGAGGGGTGCGAGGGGACCTATACTCTCCAGAGCTTTAACTAAGACAGGGCCAGGTGGGGGAGGGGGGAGGACACACAATATGTTGCAAAGAGCCTGACTCCTCTGGACGTGACCATTAATCATATCTATCTTAACAGGGCTTTAACGAGCATCCCTGTGATCTGATAAGCGGAGAGAGACACCACCACCGCACCCTTTGCGTGTAGGCTACTGTAGGTGGTGCGGGGCGGCGTGGGTGTGTACGGACAGCCTCTGTAATCAGCTATACACACTATAGGAAATGACCCCATGGGGGTCCACATGCACACCGGGGTTGGAATGCGGGATTAAGTGTTCAATGACCCCTGAGGGAGAGGAGAGGAGAGGAGAGGAGAGGAGAGGAGAGGAGAGGAGAGGAGAGGAGAGGAGAGGAGAGGAGAGGAGAGGAGAGGAGAGGAGAGGAGAGGAGAGGAGAGGAGAGGAGAGGAGAGGAGAGGAGAGGAGAGGAGAGGAGAGGAGAGGAGATTTGGTGCATGAGGTGGGACGTGAAAGAGGGAGATTTCCAAGAGGATATTCAAGTCAAGTCAATTTCATTTATAGAGCACATTTAGAAACCAACCAGGGTTGACCAAAGTGCTGCACAGTACACATAGTGAAAAATATACAAGAGAAATAACAACACTGTTACACCAAAGAAATGTGAACAAAAATGTACACAGCAACACATAATAAAAAGAGAGGAGAGGAGAGGAGAGGAGAGGAGAGGAGAGGAGAGGAGAGGAGAGGAGAGGAGAGGAGAGGAGAGGAGAGGAGAGGAGAGGAGAGGAGAGGAGAGGAGAGGAGAGGAGAGGAGAGGAGAGGAGGATAAATGAGGTGGAGGATGATGGAGGACGGAGGAGAGAAACACAAAATAAGGGGAGAGGAAACGGGAGCATAGATAGAGCAGGAGGAGGTGAAGCAAAATTAGCGAGAGCGTAATCCTTACGCTCTCTTGCTAATTTGCTTTGGAAGCAAATTAATCAGAAGGGAGGTGATGGGAGAGGAGATGAGAAAAAGCGGGAGGAAGGGAGGGAGGTGACATTTGGTGACCGGGGGTCTATTTGCGGTGACATTTTCACACCTCTGCTCATCTCTAGTGCCAGGACAATGTGCTCTGGCTCGTTTGTCACCTGCCTCCCTAACAAGCTTGTTACCACTTCTGCTGCTGCTATACTGCACTCTGTGTGTGTGCATGTGTGTGGCCTATGTGTGTGTATGTGTGTGTGTATGTGTGTGTATGCGTGCGTGTGCTCGTTACGCTCCATTCTTTGCTCTCCAGCTCATATTCAAATGAGTTTCAGAAACGTTTACGCTTTCACACATGCTTCTATATGTGACCTCGGGATGGCTAGCGCTTCCATTTCCCAGTCTGGCTGACCACCACTGCTGATAAACCGAAAGGGGTGGACGTTCTTTTTGCAGTACAGTACAGAGAAGCATCGTTGGATTTGGATTGGATATAGCCTTTATTTAATTAGGTTAGCCACAGTAAACAACAACACATACACACATCATACAAATAAATCATGGTATCTAAGCTTGACCCACTTTCCTTCATATTTGCAGCGGAAGTATATATGAATTTCAGACGTGCAGGAAAAAGCGAGTGAGAGACATCACTAATGCACCAGTAAACTGGGACAGCCGGTACACCAGGGATGTGTGTGAAAAGTGTCTGTGCAAAATAAAAAAAAACAATAGTCAATCACGGTCTTAAGAAAGGCCTTGAAATGGTATACGAAATCATATATGTTGTCTTGCAAGCTTCATTACTGATTGGGTTTAATTATACTGAAGTCAATGAAACAGTGACATGAAGGGGACATACAGTTAAGAGCTTATTTCATCTCTATCTATCTCTCTAACGCACGCACGCAGCGATGGGAAAAAGTACTCATTATGCAGAATGTCCCATTTCATGTTTTCATATAAAATGCATTAAAAATCTTTTGAAAATAGCGGATCTACAAGCTCACAATACGTCACATCGCTGCGACTTGTGAGCTTGTAGATTGGTTATTTTCAAATGGCGGAAATGTGTATAGGGCTGACATGCATGGCTAATGTATATGTTTTGTAATTATAATCAAAATAGTAGGCCTACCTAAAGTTGTCAAATAAATGTTGTGGAGTAAATATTTGGACCCGAGATGTACAGGCCTACAGGCCTAGAATAAGTAAAAATATTTGAAATTGGAAATACTCAAGTAAAGTACAAATACCTCAAAATTGGACTCAAGTACAGCACTTACTTGAGTACATTTACTTAGTTACTTTCCACCACTGCACGTCCGCGAACATGCACAGTAACTTATGACTTTGTAGTTTACAAGGCTTTTGTTCTGTAGCATCCAGACAGGAGCTTTAACCCATCCAGGACTTGAACCCCTTTTGGTGTTTTAAGCACATGTTATACTTTAGCTATTGAAAAATAGCAGATCTATAAGCTCATATATCTTCGAGTGCCGCACAGAGTGCCGTGCTACAAGCTTGTAGATCTGCTATTTTTGAAACACGTGAAAACGTGCACATGTTTTAACATATTCTTTCACAACGAACATTTTGAATTCAAATCTTTGCTTCTGGGGAGGGGGAACAACATATTTTCAGATGGGGGTCGGCGGCCAATTTCATTTTGGGGTCCTTGATATGAAATAGTTTGAGCACCACTGACATAGCAACATTCAGAAAACTGTTTTTAGAATCCATTTTCTTTTATCGCCCTCAGGTCTAAATGGGTTTTAACAACTGCATTCCACCACAGCACAGTGCAGATTCACGCCACCTCATACCATACTGTTGGATACTGTTTGACAGGACACAAGACCTTCAGTTTGACAGTCAGTATGCTTGCATGTGTCTTTGCGTGCGTGCGTGCATGCGTGCCACATACGCCACATACACTTACTGTAATACACTTGTACATGCATGTGTGTGTGAGCGCATGCAGTGATGGAAAGAAATATTCACTTTCTTTTTTACTAAAGTAAATTAATCAATACTGCAATTTAAAAATACTTGGTTACAAGTAAAAGTGAATTAAAAATGTATGTGGTCACTGGTTAGTGTAGGCTATGCTTTGTAATAATAAGTTTTCAAATAATTATAGTGGAGTAAAAGTACAATATTTGCCTGTGAGATGTAGCGTATAGAAGTAGAGTATAGAAGAAAAAGTACTGGGATAAAAATTGTACAGTACTCGAGTAAATGTACTTAGTTACTTCACACCCCTGGGTGTGTCAAGCTTAGTTATTTTGAGTATGTGTGCATGTTGGCCATTCCTGTCTGTGTGCATGTGTGTGCGCATGTGTGTATGTGCGTGCCTGCGTGTACATGTGAGGCCTTTCAACTGCTCTATCACGGCATGCTGTGAACATGATGACGGTGATGGAGTGTGAGAGCCAGTCAGGACGTGGTGTGTGAAGTGATGAAATCTCTCTTTATAGTGTTTCCTGTAAGGCCACGACACCGCTCATTAATGTGAATTGTTCCTGTCTGTGCTGTTTTGACGTGCAGAGACGAGACAGGGGAGAGAGAGAGAGTGATGGGCGATCCGACTATAAAAGGAACCCACTGCTGTGTTCATTAAGGAGGAAGAATTCAACAGTGACTGCCTATCTCGCAACTTCAAAAGTATAGTCAAAGATGTTGCTGTGGCAGTGTCCTTATAACCCATTACAAGGATCCCTGCCTAGTAAGGCAGGGATTCCTTATAATATTACGTTGCCCTCTATAACTTTCACTCAATAGGGGCCGCTCCCATCGCAAGTTGATGATGTCACATGCCCATGTGTGGTCCAGCCTTACGGAATTCATGGAATGCATGTGCTAATAAACAAGAATGGATGACATCAATGAATTACCAGCTGCTGCCTTATATTCAGTGGTTCACTTCAAGGGAAAAGGCCCACTCCACTCAGACAGTCTTATAACGTTTCAGGCGTGTGCTGGGTGCAGATTCAAAGAGAACATATAGAAAATGAATCAAATCCGCATTCTCAGTCGAGTCTTTGTTTAATGATAGTGCTTAATGATAGTGCTCCACAGCCATACCAGACAGACAAACGCGTTTTGTTGACACTGACAGCCTGCGCGCCGAAACGCGTTCGTAGAACGCAGTACCACACCGTGGTACCAGCAATTGTTTGAGGTGCACACGCAGGGACGGAACAAAGGGTGCATGTGCTTGAACGCTAGAACGCGTCCCCCTAGATTCAAGAGAAGACGCACCTAATCAAGCTCGCGTCACCAGACTTTCCAAGACGTACAAAGTACCCAGTGGTCTAGGATTACTGCTGCCCCCAGTAGGCTACTGCTGCTGTGTGGTGTTCTGCACACAAGAAGAATGCCTCCTCTATCAAAGAACAGATCCATTCGTCCAAAGCTAACTTTTTTGTTTCGCTAGTGTGCAGTAAAGATGTTTGTCTGACTATTTCAAGTCTACTTTTGTGTGTGTCTAAAACTCTCATACACTATTTAACAATAGGCTTAGGCTATATCAGCTGTTCTGTGTGTTCTGCGATACGCACATGCATGCACGCGTGTGCGCGCGGCCGCACGTGCACGTGGCGTCATTAAAACGCGGTGGTACCAGTAAAAAAAACACCATGACACCACTGCTTATATCCCATGGCTGAGAGGTCGGCTAGAGGCAAAAAGTGTGTGGTTGCCTAGAGACGAGGCAGCCAATCAGGACGATAGGTTGTCAGTACAGCCAATGAGAAACATAGGTCTCAACTACAGCAGAGCACCGCAGAGAGAACATTGACCAGCTGTGCTTACACAGCAGCTGGTTAAAAAGTAACTTAATACTTTGTAAGGTTAATATGAGCATCAAGCAATATTTTAAATATGTTTTCAAATACAATATGTACAAGCTTACAGCCATGCTATTTTTGTTATTTATTTGGATACAAAATTGTATTTTTTTAACACGTAACTTTTTTGGGGGTCCATGCTGTCACAAAACATTTTCAGTTAGTGGTCCGCACGACCAAATATATATCATTTTTGGGCTTGAAAACAGTTTGAGAACTATACTGATTTAGAAGGCATTTGCCGAATCCAACCTCAGGTCTTTAAAGCCCCTCCCCCCAACCCCAGTATTATTCTATCTATCTATTTTTCTCTCTGAAATTGAGTCATTTTACCAATTCCCCTTGAACAATGAAGTACCATTGTTCTGGCCTCAGTGCTTTGGCCTCAGTGTTTTAGCACCCTCTATGGGCAGGCCAATGCATTTTGTTTCTTGTTTTCTGCACAGAGTTCTTCCTGTTAATTACTCCAGGTGCTGCCTATTGAGTGTTAGCAATCAAGGCATAATCTGCTGCAGTGCTGCTGTGCAGGGAGTTTAGGCTCACTCAGTAGTGTGAATTCAGCTCAGTTTGAGAAGCCAGCTACATTCGACAGTCATGCTTTTTGTTTGTGCTTAAAGAGTCAAAGATTGTAAGTACATGTAGAACTTTTCCGAATACATTCTTAATGTTATGTTTCATTGAAAGAGTGGCGTATTTGGAGTTCTGTGTTTAATACGGTTTGTTTCATACTCAACTGTTTTACTTACCTGTTACTGTGTAAAGATATTACAGCAGCAGTGATACAGTGCTACATTGATATACAAATATTATTTTATTGATGTACCTTAATTTCTGTGATGTTTATGTGAATTGTGTAGTATTATGGGATATTTACACATGCTCTTTTTTTCTGTCTTTTGTCACAGTTTTACAGTTTAACTTCTATATAAAAGACTTGTCAAGATCCACTCCTCTCTGACTGCTTTTTACGGAAGGATGTTTAGCTCACTGCATAGCCGCACACGCAATCACACATACGTGTGGTGAGAGCAGAAGAACCATGATCCCTGCTGATCCACACTGTTGGCCTGGGATGGATAGGTGATGACAACCACTCGTCTCCTCCAATCCTCTTGGCGTCGCTAGTCACGTTTCTTTTTCATCTGACAACCTTTAGTCAGTGCTGTGCATTGATTCCAGAGATGTGACTCAACTATGCTCACTTTTACTTTATGTTGCCTTCGTTAGAATCAACCAGCTCACTCCATGGTTGTGGAGCCACAACCTATGCAGTTAGGTGAAAAAATGTGGCGGAAAGTTTGCAGGAAGTAAAATTAGCTGGAGAGAGGATTTTTAAGCGATTGCAGCAGCATCGTGCATTCAAATGAAATAAAAAAATCTTCAAAACAAGACCACATACAGTATGGTAACACTATGTTTTGTTCATAATATAAAGCTCCATCTACCCTAAAACATTGTTTTAGCAAAGGTTGCCTTACCTCAGCCCTTCTGAACTCTCTCAATGAGAGAAAACTAAATAATATACGTTGTTCCAAACGCTAGCTTTACATAAACAGCGCGGCATGAATTTTTATTTTCTTTTGTTTATTGTTTTTGCTCTAAATGAATGTGATCCTCAAAGGGTTTGGGATTTATATTCTTTCCAGTGCAAACGGGCTGATGTTTATCCAACGTGTCCATCCTACTAGGCTACTACCTCCTCTGCCGGGCTGAGTGAATTATTCAGTGCCACTGTGTCAGTATAATACTATACATTTATCATGTTATGTCAAGACATACTTATGGTTAAAGGAGGTTATATGTTGGAATGTGTTTACTTGTGTGCAATGGTGTAAAGGTAAAACTGTATAAATAAGTACTCTACTTAAAGGATAATTCCATACTAGAATGCTTTCTTACGTTTATTTGTAGTTGTTACGTCCCCACCAAAGAGGTCCAGGTGTTATTTTGTGCAAAAGCGCATTATTGGCTATTTTTCCTACCATAAGCCCTCAATGAATTGCATTGAATTTAATTGAGCTATGGGGTGTTGTGCTAATTCGCTTATTTCCATCGCTCAATTATTTTTTTTATCCTCTCTTCATAATGTAAATAGTATCCCAAGCGACACACTTTACTACTTATTTAGATGGAAATAAGCGAATTAGCACAAAAACCCAACCCCATTGAGGGCTTATGGTAGGGTAAATAGCCAATAATGCACTTTTGCACAAAATAACACCTGGACCTCTTTGGTGGGGACATAACAACTACAAATAAAGCTAAGAAAAGGTAAGAATTCCATACTAGAAGGTAATTGTATTTGTATTTCAATTTCTGATACTTTTACTTGTGTTGTACTTGCATTGATTTGAAAACTTTAGTTAGTAGTCACTTTGTACATTTTGATTATTATTACAAAGCATGCATTAACCACATCAGCCCTAAATACATTTTGTCCATTTGAAAATAGCCAAACTACAAGCTGAGTGTGTGTGAGCTTGTAGATCTGCTATTTTCAAAGGATTATTAATACATCATACATGTATATATCATCATGTCTTCAAGGACCAGCTCGACCCATTGCTGGTTGTCCGATCCAAACTTAACTGGGATGCAGACATTTCTATCCCAACGATATCCGGTTTGTAAAGCCAGATATCACTGAGGACATTTGGGTTGTATAACAAACAAATGCTGCTCGCTTCCTAAACCTCGGATTCTTCTTATATGGTTCACTAGATGCGTGTCATGATGACGATGCCAGCCAGTCTACGTATCACCATGACGATGCCAGGCGTGTATATCCATATCTGAGGTTTCTATACACTAGTCTGATGTCAGCGCTGGATATCGCTGTTATCTTCATACATGGAGCGATAGGTTGTCTCCATATGAAATAACGAAGGCTTTCACCTTGAGCTCCATATATGGAGACAACCTATAGCTGATTCCCCCGATGCCAAAGCGTCAGCACTCGCCCAGCAGTCTTCCATCAATGAGGCGGATGCGTGCACCCTCGCCCCCAGGCGTCTTACTGGTACTTTTACTCATTTAAACTATGCAGACTAAAGGCCAAACTAAACTTGCCACGTCCGTGTCACGACATGGGAGAGACTTGTTTGCTGAGCCTGGGAGTCGATGGTCGCTGAGGGGGCGCTTGTTTTACAGGTTAGGTTTCTGGGTTAGGGTTAGGTTAAGTTTAGGCATATAGGTTTACTGAGGTTAGGGTTAGGTTTATGGTTTAAGGACTTCAGTAGCCGGCGCTGTAAAACAAGCGTCCCATCAGTGCCCATCGAAACCGAGGCTCTGCAAAAAAGGTAGTCCCGTCACCACATCATATAATGTAGATTTCGTCACCACTCGTATGATATCAACGAGCACATCTGCGTGTATCCCTGATTGTATAACTGCGTGTATACTTTATGCACAGGCAAGGTCACCGAATTCACAAGCCCTAGAAAAAGAACATGCACACTCTGTTTGAGGAGAGGTCGAGAGGAGTTTTGTCACTGCCAGATAGCTGTATTATATTCAAAATTCACCTGATAATGAAGGATGTGGAATTGAAGTGATGTTCAATGGCAGGTGTGTTAAATGCACTACAAGCAGAGCAGAATAACAGCATGCAGGGATCTGTATTAGAATGTGAGGTCTTTCAGAGTATAACAGGTGTCCTTCATTTGTCTGGGAGACGGCAGACTCACTCTTACCCCTGAAGGTATGCACGTCTGTCCGTGTCTGCCGATACCACATTTAAACCCAGTAAGACCTGAGGCCGATTTTTTTTTTTAAAGTAAAAAAAACCTACAGTATGTTTCTACTTTCTATGTCAGTGGTGCTCAACCTTTTTCATGTCAAGAACCCCCAGAATTATCTGTATTTGTCCGCGGACCCTCATCTGAAGTATGTTGTTCCAGAAGTTCCGCAAAAAGCAAAGATTTAAGTTAAAAACGTTCGCTCTGAAAGAATATATATTCAAAGATTCAAAGATCCCCATATTGTCACGATTTAAAAAAAATAGCAGATCTACAAGCTCATAGCGTGGCACTCAGCGACGTCAGGTCTGCGACAGGTCTGCTCATGATGATGAGGGGCACGGGATGCGTAACGTAACAAACCACAATAACGTACCACAATCCAGGTCCAGTCCCCTGCGGGTGTATACGGTACACGATACGGGACCGCGGCCGTGAAAATACACTTGCTTAATCGCCCCTCAACTTCTCCGCGCATCCAAAATAAATGCACGCCTCCCTCTCATTGAGAATGAATTACTATTATTATATAATATAGGCGCGTCAGTCGTTTCCCGTCTGACAAGGCCCATAGCCTGGACACCAGATGAATTTGCCACAGGAAAAAAATCATCCATCAGGGGCACTCCTCAGTTTGAATTACGTTTCACTCACCCCAGAGTTGTGGGTGACCAATCGGAGCCCACTATTCAAAGTGAGACTTTGTTTTTGCTACAGTATCTACGCAGTGATATTAGTCTGGTCATGCCAGGCTAAAGCTGAAGTGGGAAGTATAATCAGGTTGTTATTCTCCTGAATGAACCAAATGATCTCACCATTGTACACGTTTTTCCGTTTTTCTTTCTTTAACTGTATATATGATTTCCTTTTTTTCATAGAAGTATTTGTAAGTCTTTAAATTAAAGATGTAAACAAGTCTTAGTGCCTTTTCTGGTTTTATCCTCGTAGCAGTTTTTGTATTGACTTGTGCTTTTCGTTTGAAATGTACTCATTCTACAAAATGGTAATAAAAAATGTTCAATCAATCAAACAAACCATCCAATCTAACAGTCGAACTGCTTTTCATTTCAGCTGTGAACATAACGTGAAGAGTCCAACTGCTTCTCATTGGAGGTGGGAACATTACGTGAACACACAGTAGTGACATGCTGCTGTGAAGACGAACGTAGTGGAGCAATAAGACTCATAGCCATATGGCCTTTCTGTTGTGTGGCAGAACACACAACATTCTGTGATCATGTGTGCTCTTTGGGCCTGTTAAACAAACGACGCACATACTGTTGCTGTTGTTATATATACTGTTGTTGCCACGTTGTCATACTGAGCCGTGTGTGTGTGTGTGTGTGTGTGTGTGTGTGTGTGTGTGTGTGTATGTGCGTGCGTGCGTGCGTGCGTGCGTGCGTGCGTGCGTGCGTGCGTGCGTGCGTGCGTGCGTGCGTGCGTGCGTGCGTGCGTGCGTGCGTGAGTGAGTGAGTGAGTGAGTGAGTGAGTGCGTGCGTGCGTGCGTGCGTGCGTGCGTGCGTGCGTGCGTGCGTGCGTGTGTGCATCAGTGACTGTGTGTAATGTATGTCTCCATCATCTGTCAGGTGAGAGCGGAGGGACAATGTGAGGACAGCGAGGAAGCATTTATCTTATGGCCTCGGTCGGCTCCAGCAGGTGCAGCGAGTTTGAGAATGCTTGCTGCACCGCTGTATTTCATTTCAGCCGTCACAGTTATGGTTTGTTATTGGTTTAATCACTTCAAAACCAGCATCCCTATTTTTGGCTTTTTATTATACTTGGCAATTTTAATATGGGATTATAAAATAAATAAATAAAAGGATTTACGCAAGGTACTATGTACATGCCAACTCCGCACATGCAGATGACATAATGATTTGGCCTGTGATGTGCTTGCATGGTGTCCTTTCTGTCATATTATAGATTCATGCATATATAACCAATTCCACCAATTCCTCAAATCGTCCGCTGGACGAGTTCCGAAAGGTATCGCAAAAGTGCATTAATGACGATAATGAACAGTTACCCTTCAAACTAAGACAATCACCGAAAATTTATATATATTTTAATGACAGATGTACAGTATAGTTAATACGACCACAAATGTCTCAAGAAATTAGCTAGCCTATAGCCACCGAGTCTGCATGCGCTCTGGGAGAAAAACACAGATGAAATCTTTATTTTGATTAGGTGTTCCTTTGCTCTGGTTTAAGGAACGGCTAGAAGCTGTTTCAACCAATCAGATTGCTTCCTCGAACGACCTGTTGTATAATTAAGCTAAGCTGATGCCCGGTGGCAGTGCATGCCCCTCTGATTATATAACACCCATTATACCCGTTCTCAGGGTACACATTGTACCTGTTGTCAGGGTACACGTTGAACCCACTGTCAGTGTACTTATCAGTATTATCGTAGTGCAGCATTATCGCGGTACATAGTGCAGTCTTATCACGGTACATAGTGCAGTATTATCACGGTACTTGGAGTCCACTCTGTTCTATCCACTAAGCCTGGCCTCCGTGAAGGTCAAAGTTCGCCTTAAATATTGCCATTTGTATCCTCCAACATCTCTTTATCTGTGAAAGCGATACGGTATCATGAGTCATTAATAACAACCACCGCCTATCAACAAATATGTGATTTGAGCTCCAAAAGCAAACAAGAAACATGGAGTGGGAGGCAGGAATATATTCTTCTCTTTGAATCTTTCTCTCTCTCTCTCTCTCTCTCTCTCTCCCCCCCCCCCCCCTCTCCCTCTCTCATCTCCTGCATGCTCATTTATTTTCTCTTCTCATTGTTGAAAGTTGAATACTCGCCCACACGCTGCAGATAAACACACTGTGCTCTGAAGGTCACGAGGTTTTAAGAACAAGTGGGACACACGACAAAAGGACACAGACGCGCCACATACACACACACACACACACACACACACACACACACACACACACGCACACACACACACACACACACACACACACACACACACACACACACGCACACACACACACACACACACACACACACACACACACACACACGCAGACTAATGAACACCGGGGGGATTGTAAATGTATTGCTTGATGTCATATTAAAGCAGAATTGTCCCATTAATGCAGGCCCATGAGTTCCACCATAACCAACAGCAATTACGTTTCACCTCCAGCATCATTAAGACTGGAGTAGTACAGTGATTTGTATGTGCAGCACTCTGTCAGCCCCCTCCCTGTCATCCCCTGTTCCTCTGCTGCCTCATATTCTGACTGCACATACCTAATGTCCTACAATGAGCCAATAGGGGAAGCGCTTGGCCAGAAGATATCAAAGCTCTACTGATTGGCCAGTACGAGATGATCCATGATGATGTACGAGTACGATTAAGAGCGCCCCTCACTTTACACGGGTGTGATTTTTTTTAAACTTTACTTACTTTGATCCCGCAATTTTGCAACCCATTTTTTTCACCCAGTGTCAATTATTTAATGTAATCCAGGGCGATACACTCCCTCTGCCAACCTGGGGAGACTGACTGACCACATGCTTCCTTATAGGCATGTGGAGTCCAAGCCACTTATTTTCACCTGACAGGGGTGAGTTTCCCCGGTTGGACGATGCACGTGGAAGGAACACGTTATTCCAACCAGTTCCTTCCCCCTGCATCACGCGCTCCGGCTGGCCAGATGGAGGCAGTTTTTACTGCATGTTTTTTGTGTGAGGGTATACCTACCCTAGGGGACACGGGGAGAACATGCAAACTCCACACAGAAAGGCCCTTTCGCTAACCCCGCCTCGGGTATGGGTACGGATGACGCGTAGGAGAGAACACACCCCCCAGTGCCCACAGCGTCCCCATCGGGAAACGAACCCAGCCAGCCACCCACCCACGGACACACAAAGCTCCTTAATGAAGTGTTTGCACCACTTAAAAACTAGACTAAAAGCGACACTATATTCAGCATGCAAAGTGTAAGATCAGCCATTACAACACCTGCCAGAAATGCATCTTAGTTGACTCAACTGTAGATTTAGTTGACTAAAATATAATCTATTTAGTCGACTAAAACCAGACTAAAAGTAAATGGAATTTTATTCACAAGACTATGACTAAAACTAAATTAAAAGTTGCTGTCCAAATCAACACATCACACATGCACACACGCTGCGCGCACACGCACACACCTTTTCCCTCCTCTGTTCATTTCCAGTTCTAATCTTAGTTCTTTAGTACTGTAGCTCCCTTGTGTTCCCTTCATCACCGTTTCCGTATCGTTCTGCTTCAGGAAATCATTCCTTTTATTGGACAGATGGCAGATGGAAAGCATGTGGAAAGCTTTTGTTCTGTAAAGTGAGATGTCTCTGCGAGAACCGAGGCCAGGCTCTCAGTGTTGAAGTTGTACGAATCATCTTAAGACCAGCATGCACTACAGTTGCATTGTCTATAATTATGCACACTACAACCTGAAATCTGTCTCACAGATTATTCCACTTCTAACCGCAATTTCTATCCAAGAATTTAAGGACATTTTATATCTAGGTTTTCAACGTTGGGTAATAAAGATGCGGGCAGCGAATTATGATGGTCACCGTTTTTATGTGCATGATGCATGCTGGGTCATAAAGTCTAGTATGCACACAAATGTGTAGATATGAAATGTACACATATCAAGTAATAATTTTGGCCTTCAGCTTGGCAAGGTTAAGACCTATTCATACCTATTCATACCTATTCATTGTAGGTGATGAGGTGACCACCAAAACGCTGGTTAGTAAAGAGAGATGTCTGGGTGAGTCTCTTATCACCGCGGCGTGACGTCATGTTGTAGTTTTAAAGAGAGATGTGTCTGGGTGAGTCGCTTACCACCGCGGCGTGACGTCATGTAGTAGCTTTAACCACCGCGGTGTGACGTCATGTTGTAGTTTTAACCACCACGGTCATGTTGTAGTTTTCGGTGGTATAATTGGCTTTTGGTCGGTCCGCCACTTTGGTCCCAAACATCCAACATATTCTCACTCTATTCATGAGTTCTCACTTTTTTGACACATGCAGCTCTTGTGAGGTTGCGTGTGCGTGTGCACGTATGCGTGTAACTATGCATGTGTATACAGTACATGTGTATACAGTACATGTGTATACAGTACATGTGTACCGGTATATCAGTTTAATTTGCTATTGCTATTTTTGCTACTTTTGTGTGCATGGCTAAACCACGACGTATAAAATAGGGCAGTAATTTATGAAAAAACCCAAAGCAATATTACAATGAAATATAGAGATACCGGGGTTTCTGCCCAACAGCGAAAATTATGGCGTTTTCCTTTTCGTTCAAAATGTACAGCATAGTGTCCATTTTGTCATGCGGTAGCCATTACTCATTCCTGCTGAAAGCCGTATAATACCCATAAGCGATACGTCAGAGCGCGAGGCGAGCTGGCCATACATCAAGGCCTTCACACAATACAAGGTTATCTGTCAGTCGGCTGGATCTGAATACGCCGTCATCTCCCAAATCAAATCTCACTCTCAGTGTGTAACGGCAGACATCATCAACAGCCACAGCTTATTTACATGCTCAGTGCGATTAAACAAATCTATTTTTAATCCAGGGAGAACATCATTGAACATTCATCGGGGGGAATGCCAGTGCCAAAGCATGTTTTTTGTATTAGTCCACAGGCATCATACAACCCAATTTCATTTAAAATCAAATCTAATTCTGCAGTGAGATGTATGAATGTGTCAAATGAAATTGAAGGATGCTGTGTCAAAAAAAATATTAATAACATTCACATGCTATTTTATAGTTAATTTGTCAGCAGCCAGCTATATATGCAGTGTGTACACATACATACATACATACTGTATATATTAGGGCTGTAACAATATAGTAACTGCATCAAAAATCCATTTTAATTTCAAGAATCTTAGTATATCGAAATGGAAACCCAACATATCGTATCGTTTGACTTTGTATGGTATTGTATCATTTTGAAATGCAAATAATCGCTATCAAATCATTTCGCAATGCAAATAGTAAATTGTATCAATACTACGCACTACTACGCACTAGCAATTTTAAGAAGATAAAAGAAGAAAAACATCCCGTTCGCTCAGATCAGCCGATGCAGGAAAGCTGGAAGTACCTTCGCTAAAAACTCAGGGACAACGCTCCTCACGTCCCAAACTCTTCTCCCTTCTGGCTCCAAAACTATGGAATGCACTTCCCATTGCAATCAGAACTGCAGACTCACTCCCAATCTTCCGTCGTAGTCTGAAAAGTGAAAACCCACCTCTTCTTCAGACTCCATCTTAGCCCATATAGCACTTGCCGTAGTAGTTGCCCTATAGCCTCGACCTCCTGGCGTATGCATAAGCAATTTATGTAACTTAAATAGCACTTTATGTAGACACTATAGTCACTATAGTGTCTACATAAAGTGCTATTTAAGTGTATACACATAAAGTTTTACAGATATTCCACTGTTAGGTTCTTAAGCTTACATATGATTCATGATGACTATTTCTATGTATTTGATGTATTACCATGTTTATTGTGCTTGCTTACTGTAAATCGCTCTGGATTAAGAGCATCTGCTAAATGTCTAAATTGTAAATTGTATCGCCAAAATTAACGAATATCGTCCATGCATCGTATCGTCAACCATGTATTGTGATACGTATCGTATTGCTGTTCAAATGTATTGTTACACCCAGTAGATATACAGTATGCATACAGAATTTATATATCTTTCAATAAATTAATTTAGATATTTAAATAAACATCATAATCATGTGACAGGTATGTGTAGTGTGTACATGTAGGTATGTGTATGTTTAGTGTGAACAGTATAGTGCGTATGCACGAGAGAAAGCTGCTATTTCATCTTATATCGGTTCATTTTTTCAGTAATTGTGATTAACACTAGCCGAATAATAATTACAATAACACTATGATGAATCAGCTCTCAAGACAATGCTGAAGGATAGACACAAGCATTACACGCACGCACGGACGCACGCACGTACTGTATATAGCCTACACGCCTGAGTGCTTTAATGAACGCTGTCATTACGGCGGAGGGGACATGGCTAAACCCCTGTTATTCAGCTTCTAATTTTCTCTCCTTTCATGGCGGGGAGTGGAGGCTTGTATCACTCCGACGGGTGGCAATTAATTTTCAATTAAAACGCATTAATTAAATCCACGCTCTCTCGACGAGCTCTCCGCGGCGCCGTGTCGCCCACTCATGCCGTGCGACTGTCGAAACACTATAGTCACACACGTTGCCCAGAAAAGCATTGCGTTCCTGAAGGTCAAGGGGGGGGGGGGGGAGGGGGCATTGTGCCGTGCACTCGCGGTATAATTGCATGTTGAGTGGTTTCGATTGTGTTCTCAGTGAGTTATTGTTGTTGGTTTTCATAAACAGTTGTTTGCTTTTTGTTGTTGTTGAGACAGGAGGAGAATATATAGTCTCTTCACTGAATACGATAAAATCAAGGGTGAGGAGCTAAAAATTCCGCAGAGTGGAAGCTGCTCATGGAGAATTCGAGTACAGCGAGTCATGGAGGGTGATCAATGAGATGTGTGGAAGGAAAAGACCGAAAGAGGGACAGGTGGCATGAGGAAACAGCCCAGAAGAGAGAGTGACCACCTGGTTAACTCACTTCAGGAACCTCCTTGGCACACACCAGACAGTGGAAGGTGCTGAGAAGGAAATACATGCAGTCTTAGACTAGAGGATCTCAACATTGATGACGGCCCTTTCACAGCGGGAGAGTTTGCCACGGTCAAAGCCTCCCTAAGGCAAGGGAAAAGTGCTGGACCTGACGGCGTTCCACCTGAGGTCATCAAGAACTGCAACCTTGATGAAGTCATCTTGGAGATCTGCAACCAGGCTCTAATGAAAAACATCATGCCAGAAATATGGTCTCTCTTTCACATCATCCCAGTACCAAAATCTGGCAATGTCTCGGGACCCCCGCCACGCCCCCAACCGACCCCCAATATAAATTGACTGCTATACAACAACCTTAATAATAGAGACAATACACCATAAAGAAATACTGAAACCAGATATAATCATTAGGGAGGTGTACGGTATATGCATGTACCCCCCGAGGGGTCACAACCCACGGGTTGAGAACCCCTGCTCTAGCGGAGACGTCTGCGGCGCTGTAGTTCTGTTCCATTATAACTCTGCCCTAGCGCTGCATAGTAAATAATAATATAAGTCAACGCTGTAAACTTTGAATTGGTATCAGACAGTGTCCTGCAGGCCAAAACATCAGTCTTCCTGAACCTCTTTCTTTCAACCTCCTGTTCGCTCTCCAATAATTCTCTCTCTCTCTCTCTCTCTCTCTCTCTCTGTGAGTGTGTATTAATATAGTTGACCCCCAGAGTGAAGGATCAGACAGTAAACGAGTGGAAGAGACCATCTTTGCTCTGTTCCTCGAGGGCTGATGAAGATACGAGCAGCTAACAATATGGAGGCTTGGATCAGGTCCTGTGTGTGTGTGTGTGTGTGTGTGTGTGTGTGTGTGTGTGTGTGTGTGTGTGTGTGTGTGTGTGTGTGTGTGTGCGTGCGTGCGTGCGTGCGTGTGTTCGTGTGGCATCACTCAGGGACAGATTTAGATGATGAATGAGTGACCTTGCCTAAAGGGCTATGTGTCCCTCTTGGTCTGCTTGACTGAGAGGTTACATCGTGTCCTGGACTGTGTGTGTGTGTGTGTGTGTGTGTGTGTGTGTGTGTGTGTGTGTGTGTGTGTGTGTGTGTGTGTGTGTGTGTGTGTGTGTGTGTGCGTGCATGTGTGCGCGCGTGCATGCGTGCGTGCGTGCGTGCGTGCGAGATGGGAATACACAGCTACACAGTAGCCTATGTGTATTTACTATTTACAGATGTGTACGCTGCCTTTTCATGCAATCTCTGTGAGCTTGTTTCCTATACTGTAGTTGTGGTGATAATGGTAAATTCATACCCATGCATGCAGGGTCAAAGTCATGGAAAACGGTATTTGTATGCATTGTATTTCTTAGATATACAGTAGAGAGCGTAGAGAGACTGGAAATCAAGGGCCGAAAGAGGACAAACATTCAAATCCAGGTCCTTAAGCCCTGGGTGTATATTTATGTACACCTATAATAGGCTATGTATTTATTCATGTATTTATGTATGCCCAGACTAGAGGCTGCACAGCAGCTTAAGGTTACAAAGTACAGGTAAAGAGTGAGAAAAAGTACTGTTGTGTGCAGCAAAACTGGGGCAAAACAAAACACAACAAGAAGCATCAACAATATTGCAGACAATATAGGAACGAGACTGATTATTCTCCGAGCTATTATTCCACAATGTTTTTTTGGGGGGGTTTTCTAAATCTTTCATGCATCATTCAGAGCCAGTGAAACAATGAAGCACATCACCACTCTTATTGTCTTTATGTTTTGTTGTTTTTTGTGTATGAAATTCATTTGTTCTTGTGTCGTCATGTCAAATGAGACAAATTTCAGTGAAAACGGATTAAAAAGTAATATCGTGTCGTGACTCTTTCCTTCTCCATGTATTAAATGTTTCTCCGCTCTATTTATCTCTCTCTCTTCTCTCTCTCTCTCTCTTATATTCGGCTGAGCTCAGCCTACTGTCAAGGCAAAGGAAAAACATGTATCACTTTGTCATCCGCCGTCCATTCATTTTAGCCGCGCGGCTCAACAACACACACACTCACACAACGAGCACGTAAGAACACGCTCTCGCGCACGTGTCGCCGCCAAACAGAGACGCTTGGCTGAAGATTATCAATAATCTGTACAGAGAAACGTCGCAGTCGACAGGGCTAACCTCTGAGGCCGAGGCGGAAAGATAAAATAATTCTATCAACAACATGCATGCACGCATCAATTTCTTATCTGACACTGTCACATCCGTGTCTTCCATGTGTGGACGTGCACGTTCACGCATGTCTGTGTTTGTGTGTGTGTGTGTGTGTGTGTATGTGTGTGTGTGTGTGTGTGTGTGTGTGTGTGTGTATTATTGTTGCGTGCAGTACTTGTGGGGGCCAAATGTCCCCACAGGAATAGTAGAACTTGAGAAATAGACCTTGTGATGATGACAATTTCCTGGTCCTCACAGGAGACATAGTATACTATAGGTTGGCGTTGCACTGCCTTACGTGTTGTGACTTTGTAGATGGGATATTCTCAGCCCATGGGGATATAGGGTTGAAATGGTGAAGGAAATGGCGTTCATAAAATTGCATAAGAAAATGTGGTGTAGTAACAGGTATTGTAGTACGGACGTGTGTATGCGTGCGTGCACGTGTGCGTGAGTGCGTGCACGTGTGTGTGCGTGCGGTCTTGTACTTATCCCCATAGTATCACCACCTAAATATAATTTCTCTTTCCTCATCAATTACTGATAGATCCAGAAGTCCACAACAGTGCACACAGTTTGTGCTTCTGTTGAATACGATTTTTTAAGTGCCCCCATGCAGGCCATGTTGCTTCAATGTTTCGGCACATGGATTAAATCAAATTATACAACAGGTCATTTCAAGGAAGCAATCTGATTGGTTGAAACAGCTTTCTAGCCGTGCTTAAACCACGATAATGGCACGCCTAATCAAGTTTTCTATAGAGTGGCTATAGGCTATAGCTATAGTTTCTTGGGACATTTGTGGACGTAGTGTCATTGAATAATTATTATTTTTCGGCGATCATCTTAGTTTTAAGAATAACTGTTGTAGCCTATAATTGCAATATTACACCCAAGGGTGTTCTTTATCGTCATTAATGCATCCCTGCGGTCGCAGAGAAAACTTGTAGAACATCCTCGAGTGTAATATTGCTTAAATAAAATCTCACGACTTGTATGACCAAGTTCTACAAGTTCCAAGTTCCCACAGAGTCCTTCCACGCGCCAGAAAAGTACCTCCCAGTCCCGGCAGAGTAGTTCAGGAGGAACGGATTGTGTGGCCCTGGTTTTTCCCTAATGGGACTGATCGAGGGTAGCTACTGGGATGTAAGGGCCGATTCATACTCCTATTTTACCGCTGTTTCGGCGCTGTAGTGCCGAAATGATTTCGGCTCGTCAGAAATTTTCAGTAGCACCGAAGAGCCGACTTTAGGACGGTACCCGCCCCCCCGAACCTCAAATGACGTCAAATTGTAGGCTCTACAGCGCCGAACCGACTTTTATTCGGCTCTAAAATAGGAGTATGAATCGGCCCTAAGTCGGGACTTGATCACTCCGGCTGGGTCACCTGAGTGAGGGGTATGATGTTCGAGAGACCCAAAACCCTGATGACCTTGGGATACATCACTGAGGATACGTCCCAGGTGCATCCATGCGATGTTTTTTTGTTTAATGCGTGATTTATGAGACAGTATATGAAAGGAGTCTCCCCACACCAGCGCTGATTCCCAAACAACCAAGACAATATCTAAAATGATGATGTTTTAGTAATATTGTTGTTCGACATACTGTCAAACAGGTGAAGAAATCCGATTGAGATCTTCCCTTTTTTAGGAAATATCCGAGACTAATAAGATCTTATGGAAGACGCTTCTGAACATAATATTGCTAGTTTGACCACTTAAAATGCGCTACTCTTAAAACAATAACATAAACTAGCCTACCTAGCCTATATCTGCAAGTGGATGCATTGAGAGCTTGCAGATCGTCTGCTGGCTTCTGTGGAATCCAACTGACTGAAATCAATCGTGGCGACTGAGAACTTTAATCAATGGTTTCCAGCACTGTCAACCTCCAACGTGGGTATTTACTGCATACTAATACTTAGCTAATGAAATTAACACATTACCGAGTCTCCAAAGCCCAGCTCGGACATGTTGTTTGCTTTCAGGGCTTCAGATTGAGAGTGATTGGCCCTTGATGGACAGTCCAGGAGCGACCTTACTCGTGACCGCAGTGTCAACTATTGACCATCGGGTCGATTGTGCCGATCGGAGCCTGGGAGAGCTTGTTTATTGACGAACACCCGATGGAGTTACTCCAAAGGAACCGTGTTCTCAGGGTGCTTACTTTTCAGGAACGGTGACGATACATACACGCACACACACGTGCACGCGCATACACAAATGAAGATACAGTGTATAGAGGTGCACGCACAAATACATAAATGCATACATAAGCACAGATAGATTATCAGACACTCAGTGAAAATGAAATACATTTGTCAAGTAGAAAATAAATGTGTTTTTGTCTTGCACAGGTATACTATACACATTTATATTCCCCCTAAAAAAAATACATAAAAAGCTAAAAGTTCGAGAAATGATAACAGTTTACCCACAACTCCATTAAGTGGAAGAAGAACACGGTAAATAGTTTAATGTTTCAAGTTGACTGAGAAACTGTCTGAAAATGGAGGCTAGTGTCTGTGGGCGGCGGTGGAGGGGAGGGGAGGGGGAGGGGTGGGGAGATAAATGGGTCATTTCATTTAATTTAGCCTCTGCAGAGTTTGGCAGCAACAGATTATGAATTACTCCTGTGTGTATATGCTACTATTTTGAGGGAAGGCTCCAACTTTTTTTGCACTTCACAAACGCTACTAAGTGTTTAACCAGTGGGAACGTTTTGTAACCAGGGTTTAGTATCGGTGTGTGCACACCACTCAAGCAAGCAAGCAAATACACACATGCATGTTATAGGCTAGCCTTCTTTATTTATACTGACTGGGGCCCCTAGGGGTCAATACTTGGTCACTTCCATTTCCCCTGCACACTAAATCATGCTTAAAGTCAGTGGGTGGAAAAAGTAAGCTACTCATGTGTTTTACTTAAGTAAAAGCATCAATTACTGCAATGTTGAACTACTACGTTACGTAAAAGTCCGTAATAAAGATTGTACTTGAGTAAAAGTACAAAAGTATCGGCATCCAAATGTAATTAAAGTACCAAAAGTACAAAGTACTCATTATGTGGAATGTCCCATTTGAAGTATTCAAATGTATAAAAATAACAGATCTACAAGCACACATTGCGTTGCATCGCGATGCATTGTGTACTTGTAGACCGGCTATTTTAAAATGGCCAAAATGTGTATATGTCACAGTATGTGGCTCTGTGTTGCCATACTGTGGCTGTGTGTGGGCGTCGGCTTTCCTCCCAGCTTCCAGCCTTGGCACACCTGTCTGTGGTCACCTCATCGCACTCAATTGACACACCTACCGGGCTGCCGGCCATCAACTCTTCAGCCCTGACAGTATTTATACCAGGGGGGCAGTCAGACAGATATTTTGTGAAGCCACAAGGAAATCGGGATTTCCTGAAAGTTCATATAATGGCCTGTTGTGGCGCTGTCATTGGGCCCAAAAAAACCCATAGCCCCATAGAAGTCCATGTATTTGGGCCCAACTTCATGTCATAATATTCTTTTTGGAAAATTATGGTCCCATTTATTAAAAAAATGACCATAAAGTCGTGCATGTTCTGAGGGGCGTGGCTACCGTTACAGTCTACGAACGGGATCCCCCACCCACTCGAGTCAAAATAAAAACCAACGGAGAAGAAGGGGGGAAGTCCCGCCTCGTTGTCTGGGCCAGCCAATGGCCAGCTGGGCCCAAACGGATCTAGAAATATGTACACAAGGAAGGACTGACAGGCTTCATTTTACGTTCATGTTAGACCCGGGGAACGCTTTGTCCATATTTTTTACAGTCTATGATTTATACCCTGGTCTTCACTCCACTCATCGTCAGATCATTGCTCAACCTTTCATGGTAGTACTATAGCTTGACTCTAGCCAGTGTTTATGTTCTAGTGAAGTTATAGTTTAGTTATATTTCCTAGTATTTGCTCCTGTGCTTCCTGGAAATTCAAGCTCTTCTCCTTTCCTCCAGAACCCAGCTCACCTATTCTACTGCCTGCTCTTCTCCTCTCCTCCAGAACCCAGCTCACCTATTCTACTGCCTGCTCTTCTCCTTTCCTCAAGGTTCAAGGTTCAAGGTGTTTTATTGTCACATAGATGTACAGGTACAGCATTGTGAAAAACTTTCGTTGGGTGATGCTCCACAATACACATACAAAATTTAAAATAACAATACTAAGTAAAAAATTTTTTAAAGTTTTAAAAAGTTTTAAAGGACTCAGGTCAGTATACAAGGCCGTAATACCACGGAATGTTCAATGTTCATTTAGGCTTGTTGAGCAGTCTCACAGCCTGAGGGATAAAGCTGTTCTTCAGTCTGTTTGTGTTGGCTTTGATACTTTGGTACCTCCAGAACCCAGCTCACCTATTCTACTGCCTGCTCTTCTCCTTTCCTCCAGAACCCAGCTCACCTGTTCTACTGCCTGCTCTTCTCCTTTCCTCCAGAACCCAGCTCACCTGTTCTACTGCCTGCTCTTCTCCTCTCCTCCAGAACCCAGCTCACCTGTTCTACTGCCTGCTCTTCTCCTCTCCTCCAGAACCCAGCTCACCTGTTCTACTGCCTGCTCTTCTCCTCTCCTCCAGAACCAAGCTCACCTGCTCTACTGCCTGCTCTTCTCCTCTCCTCCAGAACCCAGCTCACCTGTTCTACTGCCTGCTCTTCTCCTTTCCTCCAGAACCCAGCTCACCTGTTCTACTGCCTGCTCTTCTCCTCTCCTCCAGAACCCAGCTCACCTGTTCTACTGCCTGCTCTTCTCCTTTCCTCCAGAACCCAGCTCACCTGTTCTACTGCCTGCTCTTCTCCTCTCCTCCAGAACCCAGCTCACCTGTTCTACTGCCTGCTCTTCTCCTCTCCTCCAGAACCCAGCTCACCTGTTCTACTGCCTGCTCTTCTCCTCTCCTCCAGAACCCAGCTCACCTGTTCTACTGCCTGCTCTTCTCCTCTCCTCCAGAACCCAGCTCACCTGTTCTACTGCCTGCTCGTCTGCCTGCTGCCTGCCTGGACTGCTTTCCTCATCCTCCATGTTTGTTTTCCATGCAACCTTCCACAATCTGCCATTCACCATGCATATTGTGAATAAATATCTTCATTTTGCTCCTGTGTTTGCCTCTGCATTTGGGTTCAACTTTCTGCTACTGTGACAGTATAGGGCTGATTAAGTGGTTCATGTATGTTTTATAATAATAGGCCTAATCAAAATGTACAAAGTAACTACTAAACTTGTCAAATAAATGAGTAAAAATACAATATTTGCCTCTAAAGTGTAGTGGAGTAGAAGCAAAAGTACTGAAAATATGACATACTCAAAAGCAAATACCTCAAAATTGTACTTAAGTACAGTACTTAAGTACATAGTTACTTTCCACCACTGCTTAAGTTCACCTATTATAATTGTCTAATGTGTACTGCACATTACACGTTAAATACTCTTAACACGTTACACGTTACATAGCCTACTATTAAAAGACTCTGAGAATAAATTCCTTAGCAATGCATTTCTTCACCAATGTGTTTGTAAAGGTGTCTATAGTAACACATCTCAGAGACTCAGATTCACTTTCCCTAAAAGGGGAATCTGTGACCGCTGCTGAATGTTGGGGCAGCATACAGAGTTTAGCATGTGAGGGGTCAAACTAGGGTTTTTTCATGATTCTGACTCCATTGCAAGCCTTTGTTTGGCATGGAAAACACTCATTGGCCTAAAAACAGTCATATATAGACACCGTTCTGGCTCCGTGTTTAAGGAGTGTTTTCCGTGCAAGTGGAAGCTCTATAATCACTCAATAAGTGATACTCTCCACTCTCCATGTAACATGGATTGATTCTGACGGCAGTGCACTGATTTGTTACGATCTGTCACACAGTAATTGACATGAATGACATGAAACAGATCTATATCAGCAGAATAAATTACTGGAATGCTGTGCAGCAGCATTTCCATTTCCAAACGAGCCACTTTTGACTGGGAGCACATGTCCTTGCAAGGCTGCATAATCAGTTTTCAAAATATATACAATCCGCATCATTATGAGTCTTGACTCTGTTGTTGTTTGCAGAGCTTTGTATCTGCTGAAGAACTAAGGGAGGTGTTATGAGTTTCATCAGCTTCACTGGGAGTGGAAAACATGAAGTGAAGGTCCCTGTCTGTCTGTCTATCTGTCTGTCTGCATGTGTGCGTGTGCGTGTGAGTGTGCGTGTGCATGTGCATGTGCATGTGCATGTGCATGTGCATGTGCATGTGCATGTGCATGTGCATGTGCATGTGCATGTGCATGTGCATGTGCATGTGCATGTGCATGTGCATGTGCCACTGTCTGTCTGTCTGTCTGGACTAGTATACCGTCCGTCTGTCCGTCCGTCCGTCCGTCCATCCTTCCAGACAGACAGTGACAAAGAGCCAGGTGGAAACAAACCTCATATGTCCAAAACTCTTGGGAAAAACTTTTGTACGCTGCTGTAGTATGATCCATATTAGGCGAGTTAATTTACACAAACACAAAAATAGCGAGATAAGAGGTTTCTGCCCCCGACAGCAACGATATGCATGGGACACTATATAGCCGTTAATCCTGTGGGCTAATTCCACATTTACATAAGGTGAATAATTAATTATGTCACCAGTCAATATAGAGAGTGAAGGATAGGAGAGAGGCTGGATGAGAGAAAATCCCATTGGCTTATTGACTCGTCAAGTGTCACCAGGAACGCAGAGGCCCTTTAGTGCATGTGCAAGATGCTTGTGTGTGTGTGTGTGTGTGTGTGTGTGTGTGTGTGTGTGTGTGTGTGTGTGTGTGTGTGTGTGTGTGTGTGTGTGTGTGTGTGTGTGTGTGCGTGCGTGCGTGCGTGCGTGCGTGCGTGCGTGCGTGCGTGCGTGCGTGCGTGCGTGCGTGCGTGCGTGCGTGCGTGCGTGCGTGCGTGCGTGCGTGCGTGCGTGTGTGCGTGCGTGCGTGCACGTGTGTAATTACCCTATATTGCGAGCTGGTCTGACAGCTAATTAGTTGTGCTGTCTCGGAGGAGTAAACTCAGTGAGGGGGAAATGAGGGAAGAAGAGGTCAGTGGAACCACCTATTTTCATATTCTGCTGTTCCACAGAGGAGACATTGTGAGAGTATATAGTGGGATAGTCTCTCTCTGGCCGTATAGGCCGAGCCACCTACAACAGACAGTGGTTCTCTACCGGTGGTCACGTCGGGGACCACCAGTGGTCCTTGAGGGTGTTCCAGGTGGTAGAGAGATAGCCAGCACTCCGAAGTCCAGCACGGACAGACAGACAGAAAAAACAGTCTCTCCGTGATGCACAATGCAATAAATATACCTTAAATGGACTTCGGAGTGCTGGCTATCTCTCTATTACAGTGATTCTTCGATCGTGAGCCATGCACCGGGTGAACTGCATGTTTTGACTGAGTGTGCTCATTTTTCTCTTCCTCTATGTTCCAGGTGGTCCCCAGCTAAATGATAAAGAGTTGGTAACCAAATTGACCCTTATAGATCTTTAACTCTTGAGAGCGTAAAATGAAACAAAATTGACCCCTTAAGAGTTATATATTGTTAAACATCCACATTAGTTAATTTACAAGAAGTCTACACAATTAGAGAATGTAGAAGAATTGTTAAGGCAAGGGAGGAATGCGTTGCAGGGAACACGACGAGACAAAGTGAACGCTTGCTAATATTATATGACAGAGAGAGAAAAGAAAGCCAAGCATCGTCGTTTAGAGTCATTTCATGGCACTAAAACAGAAAACAATTAAGTCAACGTGTCAAGTGTGTCAAAACACAATACGGTATCGTGGCAACATCATGAACCCTCTGTAACCCATGGAAATAACATGTCATATTCATATTCTGCTGCTATATCTTCTCTGTCGGGTGGAGACCTCATAATATGAGGACATATTATGTCCAAAACTGTTACAAGCTTGTATATCTGTTACTTTTTACAGTTGTGTGACGCTATAGTACAGTGGTTTTCAACCAGTGCTCCGGGGACCACCAGTGGGCCTTGAGGGGGTTCTAGGTGGTCCGCAACTAAATGGGGAGTTGGTAACTAAATGGACGCTTAAAGATCTTTAACTCAAAGGTTTCATGTTACGCTCTCAAGAGTTAAATCATTGTTAAAAATAATTTTACAAGAAGCCTACACATTTAGAGAGAATGTAGAATATTTTTTTTATTTTGATCAATGTTTGCCTGTTATCTCTCCTAGTGGTACCAACATCAATATACAGCATGGAATTGTGGACAAAATCTTATCCAACAATAACAAAATATTCTTTAGTTTTGGGTCTGAGAGGCTAAATGTCATCAAATGGTGGTCTGTGGCTCAAATGCTGAATAAATAATGGACCTTGATATGAAAAACGTTGAAAACCACTGCTATAATATGATCGTTTTTGTGCATAGAAAAGAAGTCTGTAAATCTGTGACGTGACAACTAAGCTGATTCTTTCTGATCATATACTATAGCGTCACACCAAAGGGGGGGGGGGGGGGCTTTCAGAGAGGTATAGGATTTATAATCATAATAAGGTTATTTTAATCCTTTGCACAGGAGCCTGGAAATGACTGACACGTTTTCAAACAATCTCTGAGTACATTATATCCATTTAACGTTACAGTGTATCCAATTTGCACAAAGACAGTAACACTTAATTGCCATGCATCGCATGTCTATATGATGCACTATTTACTATGAAAACCTGCATCTCCCGTCCGTCCGTCCGTTAGTCACCCCACGTCTACATAAATGGTCACGCCTCCATATATGGTTACGCCACGTGACATCACGCCTTGTGACTTCACGCCTTGTGACATCACGAATCGTGACACATCACGCCTCGTGACATCACGCCTCGTGACACATCACGCCTCGTGACATCACGCCTCGTGACATCACGCCTCGTGACATCACGAATCGTGACACATCACGCCTCGTGACATCACGCCTCGTGACATCACACCTCGTGACATCACGCCTCGTGACATATCACGCCTCGTGACATCACGCCTCGTGACACGTCACGCCTCGTGACATCACGCCTCGTGACATATCACGCCTCGTGACATCACGCCTCGTGACACGTCACGCCTCGTGACATCACGCCTCGTGACATCACGCCTCGTGACATCACGCCTCGTGACATATCACGCCTCGTGACATCACGCCTCGTGACATCACGAATCGTGACACATCACGCCTCGTGACATCACGCCTCGTGACATCACGCCTCGTGACATATCACGCCTCGTGACATCACGCCTCGTGACATCACGAATCGTGACACATCACGCCTCGTGACATCACGCCTCGTGACATCACGCCTCGTGACATATCACGCCTCGTGACATCACGCCTCGTGACACATCACGCCTCGTGACATCACGCCTCGTGACATCACGAATCGTGACACATCACGCCTCGTGACATCACGCCTCGTGACATCACGCCTCGTGACATATCACGCCACCATAATTATGGCCATCTCCAATGAGGAGAGTGGGGTTAATGGACTTTAACATCAACATCCACGGGCCAATCACAGCACTTCTGAGCCTAATTATTCAGAAAACACAAGACCAAATCCACTGAATGTTCAATGTTCTTTTGGGCAGTGTAATTGAGGTCAGAAAATCTAAAAAGTAAAGAAATACATGTCATGCCATTCCTGAAGGTATGGGCAAAAAGTTACATATGGAAATGTAAGGCTATTTGTTTTACTTTGATTCATTATAATATAACTACAGAGACACATGGGAGAGGGATAATTATAGAGCTTTATATACAGACAGAAGAACAAAGTAAATACAAAGTCTAACGATAGATCAGTGGTTCCCAAAGTGGGGTCCAGGGACTCCTATAGGGGTCCTTGAGGGAGTTCCAGGGGGTCTGAGAGTGTACAATTGGAATTGTTTGTACACACTCAGAGTTAAATTAACTTTGATTTTACAATAAATACTGTACATTGGGGTCTCAGAGATAGAAATAGGATACTAATGCATGTCAAACTGAAATTAAAATGGTTGACAATCACTGCTAGAACCGTGAAAATCTTCTCTTATGGGGGTCCTTGGCATATATTTTCAAATGGGGGTCTGTGGGCTAATGAGTGTCAATTTGGGGGTCCTTGACATGTTAGATATATCTGCCCTGGGTCTGACTGAGTTAACATGTTGATGAATATAAAACAGCTGGCTATAAGGGACTGGTACCGTCACATTTATTAAACAGGTGTTTTGCATAAGAAATAACATCCATCTTCTGTATGGTTAAGGCTTTGCTCTTTCTGCTTCTTACCGAATGTCACATTTGAATTTATAAATGGCTTAAGCACTGACTTCCTCCGCTCTGCTATAGTTTGCTATTGATGTGGGTATTGTTGTGCAGTGTATGAGATATTCCCACATGCAGCAACCCACAGAACAAAAGAACACAATGTCAAGTAACTATTTAAATAATGTGTTTTGTTTTGATTTGGTCTTGCAGACCTCAGTGGACAATTAACAAGATAACAATCTGAAAATAATGAGTGTCTATCATAGCCTTTGACTTGAATTTGCTTTGCCATACACTGATGTAGGGGTGGGCGATATTGTTGAGACGATATAATACCTCCACGATTAGCCATGGTTCATGACTCTCGTATTCATACGAGAGTCATGAAGAAACTGCACCCTGTTTTTGGCGCTCGCTACATTTACAACTTTTCCGTATATATAAACATTCGGAATTCAAATATAAAGTACTCACAATTTGTCCCACGGGTGTTAGTTAGTTACAGCACCAGCGATTAGAATTTCTGCATCCCGCATTGTTTAATAAAAAGCATTTTTATCCGAGCTCCCCGGCTACTTTTTTCAAACGGGGTTCGTTTGGGAAATCCACAGTTGCACACCGGGAGCGCACTCGCCTATTAGTCTGTATTGGCAGGGCGGTCAGCGTACCTATATCGAAATCTTGTAAATGCAGCGAGCGCCAAAAACAGGGTGCAGTTACTGCATGACTGTCATGATAATCATCATGGCAGTCATGTTTCAGGGCTACTCCACGATATGCCTTTTCAGAGATATCGTATATATTGAGATACAGTGAATTCACATTCTATATGATTTGCAGTTCTACAGTATACCTTAAATTGTATACTCCTACTGTAGAACGACGGTTTTGTTTGCCAAAAATAATACGTATTTTGGTCAAAATGCTGTTACTCCCATTTATTTTAGTTGTTGGTATGGATAACCGGGATGACTGGAAGCGACGATGGAGGGCTCGTCTGAGGACGACCTATAGAGAGATGGCGGAGGGAACCATGCAAGGCACAAGCGTGCTGACGCGGGATTAGTGTCTTGCACAAGGACACTTCGGCATTAATCCATGGAGTTGGAGCCGCCAGGGATCGAACCGGGAACTGATAACTGACTAGTCCCCCTGTTTGTTCTCCCATTCCATTCAAAACTCAGGACTTGTCGAGCTTGCCATATCAGTCGCTTATTTGCCTCATGGCAGTCGATCACAATTTTAGATTTTCCAAATAAATCCACTCAAATAGCAGATGCCGCACGCACGGCGCAGCAAAGCACTTTCTTTGGTGCGGTATAAGGCTGTAGTGAAACAGCATGACTTTAAAGAAGTGTGGATCTATGTACAGTTTGCATGGCCTCATACTATACTCAACTGTATGTGTTTGTGTTTGTGTCAGCACTGTGGGAAGTTTACCTTCCTCGTGCTCGGAGCTGACTGCACATTTTTTGGACCACTTTAATCCAACAGGAAATGGTCAGGATGGAATGGAATGGCACACCTGCAAGACACAATCTCTGAAATATGTTTTCCTGAGTTTGAAGGCAATAAGATACAGTAGCCTATAGTTGAGACGAGTCTGATGCACAGTGCGTGTGCGTGTGTGT